>NC_140907.1:19804881-20016761 GCF_045865225.1 Trachurus japonicus
CATTGTTGACACTTCAAAGCCCCCTCTGTATCTCCACCATTTAAGCCCCTGGGAATGACACATTTGTGACAGTGTTACATCACACACCATGCCCTGAAGGCTCCTGCTGCACCCCCCCAATGAAAGACAGTTCATTCATGGTTAATTTTACTATCTCTGTGACAACGGAAGCACACCAGTGATCAACACGAAGGGTCCCATAGCCCCCGCGCTATGGCACAGTTGATGAGCCTCCCCGCGGCACTGGGTGTAACCGAGTGAGCGGACAGTGTCGCGGCTTTCCTGCGCACAAAGGGGATGTGTCTACACGCTGCAGAGTTACAACTGACAACCTGTTGTTTAGAGGGGCTCTTTTTATGTGGCTCCTGTGATGCTGGTTACAGCTCGAGCTTTTCACGAGTGGCTGCAGAGCGCTGATGACGTGGGATGGGAAAAAGAAGTGACATAACTTGCACCATATTACAGACCATCTTAAAATGATAAGGACATCATGCATCACGTTTATGACTGTCTTTATCACTAGTTGGATGTGGTCTAGGAGAGGAGCAGTTGTTGTGATCAGATGTAATATATAGTTTAAAATACAAACACAACAAAGTGCTAAATGGGACATAAAGACAAATATAAGATACATCTATTTTTATTCTGTCTAGACACTAATTACAGCTATTTTCATACATTAGGCAGCACAGTTAAACATTCAGGGAAAAAAAACCTTCTGCACTGTAAACTTTAATGAACTATTTTCAGTGACAACAAGACTGTCAGGAATTAGACATATTTTCTTAGCCAGATGTCCTCAAGTGAATTCTGATAAAAATTTGAGTTGCATTGGAGTTGGTGAGTTGGTGTTGGTGGTATATATAGCAGATGTGAATAAATGCAAGTTACTGCAGTTGTAGCTCTGCATGATCGTATCAAAATAAGGTGATTTTTCAGTTGACTGGGCACAGCCACTGTTGTATTTAACCAGATTTACAGTATATGGACGCACTTTGTGTTTTATTAAATAGACAACGCTCCAAATCAGTCGGTAACTTATCTTCAGGGGCAGCGTGTTTAGCCTAGTGACCTCACGTCCTCTCATCCAGGAAGTTGACAAGTTTACATTGAGTAAGTGAAACAACAGAGAAGGAAAGATTAAGAGGCAGGAGAGCAAAGGAGAATGAGCGCTCTGCTCTGTGGGTAAAATACTGGGCCTTCAAACATCACATACTCTTATTTAGTCGCTCATCTTTATTTCAATGGGACATTTCTTCATTTGTAGTGTTGACGTATACCTTTATCATCAATATACAACTTAACCTTTTTATATTTCAAGTATTACATTGAATCCACTCATTGAATCTTCAAATCCTCCAGTGAATATTACTAGGTTCACCTTTAAACTGAACTTGAAAGCACCCACTCTCCTCTCCTCCTCTCTCTCTCTCTCTCTCTCTCTCTCTCTCTCTCTCTCTCTCTCTCTTTCTCTGTCTGTCATCAGTTTCAGAGCTTGTCAACAAAACACTTTAGATATTCCTGGTTCTAAGAACGGTCTATCTTTTTTTCTAGATTGAAGCTCAGGCTAGAGACACCATGCTGTGCCTTCCTGATCTAAATATAAACCAGTGGGAATATATAAACAGAACACAATGATGGGCATCCAACCAACAGAAGGGCTAAAGCCTGACCTTTTGCCTGGACTCATAGTCTAAAGCACCACAGTTGTAGGTGGAGGTAAAGAAAGAAAGAGGAAAGAGGAAATGGTTTAGCACCCAGACTGGGGTCCTGTATGGGAGGGGCACTCTGACATTAGCCAGCTGTGAATAACTGGCCTCATCATTTCTGTCTGTCTGGCCTCCTTTTCTTCTTTATCCAAAGTTTCCCCTCTAGTCACCACTTTCCTTTCTTGGAATCCCAGTGACAAAGTTCTTTTTATTGGTATTGGTCAGATCAGAGCGACACTATGGGAATCCCAGTATTAATCATCATGCTCCCTTGTGTTGGTGCATTGGGATGTCTTACCATTGTGTACCTCTCCCTGACCAGAGGAAAAAACATTTAGAGGCACCTTGGCATTTTGGAAATTATAACATATTCTTATTTTAGTGAAAACATCAACACCGCTCACTCTAATGTGAAACAGCAGGGAATTGGCTTGAGATATGGCTTAGCATAAACACTGGAAAGAGAAAATATACGGTATCTCTTTTCTGTCCATTAATAATATACTACCCACCTTCACCACTTATTTTTTCCTAATTATTATGTTGTATAATATTTATTGAATATTTGGCAAGATATTTTTTTATCTGAAAAGAGCCCGATTCACCTATCCCCCCTACTTCCAGTATTTATGTTAAGCTAAGCTCATCACCTGCGTGCTAGCTTTTTCTATCTTGTGACTGATTTTGTTTGGCCCTCCAACACTGCTCTGATCCTCAAAAGAGGGAATTTTCACACCAATTTCCACTTAAATTGTGAAATCAGTGAGCACTGCATGGCTCTGAACACGGTGCTTTCCTCATGTGTGAGTGGTGCCACTTCTCTCCAGTTGACACCCTGAAGCAGGATGCTTCGCGGACATTGTTGTCATCTGAGATCGTACTTCAACAGATGTAATGAAGCTCCCTCAGCCTCGAGCCAAGTCAATAATAGCTCATGACTGATGTTTGTTTTTCCTTACACGTTCCTGCTCTTTGATTTAGTCTGCCTTATTCCACTCTCCTTTTTTTTTTTTTTTTGCTGCCCCTCTATACACAGTACACAAGTCGTCGTGTTTGTGCAAGGTCACATTCCTGGCCTCCTCTGTCAGTCTGCAGCAGCCTCGACACCTCCCCTCCACACAGCTCATCCTCTCCCCTCCCATTTGACACTCTCGTCTCGCTCCCTCTCTTCCTGTGTGGAGACTAGTCTCGTCTACAATTTACAGGAGCTCATAACATTTATATTTCACATCTTAACCGCTTCCCTTGCAAGCAAATAGTTCCATTTTCAAATTTGATTTGACACTTTGTATTTTTTGTGGGTCATGGTATGTTAAGGCATTCTTGAATGATCTTTAATTCCATGACTGTATTTTCTAAAAGTGGACTTGGGTCAGAACTCAGAAAGCCCCTCATACCTCTGCAAGTTTTGAGAGCTCTTTCCTCGGGCATCCATATCCCTAGTTATGGTGCTCTGAACAGGAAACTGGTGTATGAGGGGGAATTTACGACAGGAAGTCAGCTTGTGAACTCTCAGACTTGCAACAACAAAAGTCCCTCCATACCAAAGACAGAAGTTTTATGAGGGGTTATATCATTATTCTTATTTTAGCTGTATTTTACAGCAGACTGGTATTTCATCACCCACTGTGTATTACTCTTATAGAAAATAAGCCATCCCACTTTTCGTTTGCATACGGTACCTGATCAATGAGTAACTGTATGGACAGTAAGAGCAGGTGTCTGTGATCATATTTATGGCAGCAATATACTTTCAAAGATTATGTACAGAATATAAAAAGTTGTGGAGTCTTTTACATTTTTATGTCCATCAGCAAGTAACATATTTTTTCAGTCCTCCTGTTTTTTAATCTGGATGTGTATTTGAATGAAATTCAGTGGAAAGTAAGGTATTAGCCCAAGGAATGTGTGATTCGTTTTTTTGGAACAGATCCATGTGCATATCAGTTGTTTTTTTTGTCACATTTTTCTCAGTATTTTCTAATGAGCCGGCTTATGTGTACTCTGACTGGCTTAGATTTATCATCAGACAAGAATACTAGATGTTTCTGCAAAACCTCAAATTATCTCCAGTGGCTATTCTTTATGCCTATTGCATTTAAAAATGTTTTTTAAAAAGCATGTGTTCATGTTCATGACATGACAACTATGTACATTACAGTTTAAGAAAGGGAGAGTTAGTGTTGGAGAAAGTATATAAGATATTGTTCCTTACTTCCAGGTCTGCCATTCACTGCCTGCACATGCTAGAACCCGACCCCCATGACCTGATTTTGTGCCTTCCTACATGAAGGATCTGTTATTTTTGGCAGTGTTTTTGAAGTAAATCTTGACTGGTGGAAGTTCCCGCTATGGACACATATCCTTGGGTTGGGGGCTTAAGGGTTTCATAGTTAAATATAATACAGTACAAGGAAAATACTATAGTATGACTTGTAAATAAAGAAACTGTCTTTAAAGTGATCAATCCCATCCAAATAATATTATTTCTGCTAATGTTTTGCCACAAATACTGTTTATGTGAGTGAATCGTTCACTCCAGTAGAAGGAGGCAACAAGCTAAACAAGGGGTGTTTTTCTGTGCATGACCCTCCCTATCTTAATTTTTTTTTATTTTAACTGAGGTTTATTACAGCCCTCAAACCTATGCTTCATCTGAAATGACCCATCAAGAATTTCCATCCAGAGCCAGGGGACTGTAAATCTCCCAGTGTTGATGGTGTGAGATGCACACGCTGTCCCCAGGCTAATGAATCAGCCCTGGCTCAGCAGGCTCTGTCTCTCCCTGGCTGGTTTATTCCCCTTGTCTGGATGTCAGGGGGAGAGATCCTCTTGAGCATGGAGGAGACTGAGATACAGACTGTTTAGATATCCTATATATGGGATATTTTGTGTTTTGATAACTTAAGTTGTCTGGTTGTCTGATATCTTGCTGTAAGTATAATTTTTCTCCCTCGGATTAACTGGTGCAGAAACACACAGGAGGTGTGAGGGTATCAGATTGTCAGAAATGGAGTTATATGAAAGTAGGGCAGACAGTAAGGGTGAATGAGTGTGTGTTTGATAGTAGACTAAGACCTTGTGCAGATGGTCACATCAAAGAGACTCGCACACAATTAAAGTCACACTTGGGCACACCCACACATACATGCTTCAACACACCGACACATTTTTGGCTGCACTGTAAAGAATGGAGTATAGTGCATTGTTTTTCGCAGACGTTTTGATGATAGACTCTCGCATACTGTTTATATACACCGTTTGAAGTCCTCCCAGAAATACGACCACCCTCGTTTTTCACCTCCCCTGTCTCCATTTCTGGGTCAGTATGTTGGCAGGTAACTCTGTTCTGTGAAATCAGACGTAGGTACACACTACTGGCATGCTGTACTCTTGTTTGACAGAGGGGGCATTTGGCAAGACGTTGCTTCCTGAGGTATGAGAACTCCATTGTTTTCCTCAGTCCACCCCCTCTCACCCGCCTCTTCAGGACGTTTTCCCTCATATCCAGGTTACAGTCTGTGTATTGCCCCCTTATCACAGGTATACCAGAGACGCAGAGAGGGAAAGTACACTGATATGTTGTTTTGATACAAGCCCTGACCCAGTTGGTCTGCATCTGCTCCTCTGACTACGCTCACATGAAAACGATAATTTGATTCGTATGCCATGTGAGTCGGGCAGGTGTGTAAAGTAGGATAGTAAAAATGTGATACTTTTATTGGACGTTTGGTTTTCTGCATCCTATCATAATCCATTTACAACACTGTTAAAGGGGGTCATAGACAATCACAGAAGCAACGACTAAATGGTTGTAGAAAAGCAAAGATGCAGGACTCCGGCCTTATCAGTGGGCTCAGCAAACCTTGGAAGACCATAAAGTCAATTGGCCGTGTTGAGCACAATGCTATCAGCAGGCTGCAATAAGCCAATGCTGGCCACATTACCTTCTCTTGCTGGAACAATCAGCACGATTTTCTCAAGTGTGAGCTTAGTGTGGAATGTAATGGAGAGTAACCTGAACAACACATACTGACCACAACTACAGGCTTCAAATATACACACACTGTGGTAATTAACTACTACTTAACCTATACACAAATATGGACATGATCGACACGTACACACATACATTATGGTCAAGGAATTGTGAGAAATATATTTAGAACCATTTTAAATTAGGTATTTGTTGATTTTATAGACCATTTAGAAAACAACAACACAACCTAAAAACATAATATTAAAGTATGTGTTATTAAACAGCCTATTAATTCATCCAGCACACACTGACATTGGTATTCAGTCTGAGTTGGACCTCCTTCTATCTCTGTTTTGGTCTCCACCAACTCCTCAGCTGCTAAACGCTCTACTGTGTTCGTCATCTATTTGCTAACTTTGTCCGTCTGCTATTTGGTGTTGACAAGTTGGTGTAAAGTGGGTTTAGGTTGTCAGAGCTTTTCCTACTGAAGACGGTTTCTCGCTGTGAATGGGACACAAGACACGGGTTAATTTTGTCTTATGTCTTTGACTGACTTTGACTATGTCCGCACAAAGTTGACATTTGTAAGACTAATAATAAACTTTCTCTTTCAGAGGTATTTCATTTATTTAGTTATTCTTTTATTCTTCTAAAGACTTGCAGCGTAAAAGCTATAGAGTCCAGTATTACAGTGATACTACAGCTACTGTCAAGTTGCAGTTATTTATATTTTGCCCAGTAAGTAGCCAACAACTAAGCCTCTTCACAAACCACAGAGAGTTGTGCTTGCTTAATAGAAGTTAAATCAGCATTATCCGATCAACTCAGCAGCAGTCTAAGTAATGGATTTCATTGTGTTGTTTTTGTTCATTTCGACAGCTTAAGATTTGTTATGTAAGTTTTACAGTTCATGCCCATTTCTCAATGACTAATGGCATTCACATGGGTTTGCATGTGTGTGTTTGTACTGTATGTGCGTAATGCTTATTATTTTCCTGTCACAATGAATACACTGTAAAGTCATGTCATGGGTTGAACCATCTTCCATTGGCTCTGCGTAATAGAGGTTTCTATAGTTCACAAGAAGTTATGACACAGTGTTAAATCCAATATTTTTCCACTTTTGACACCTCAGTGTCCTTTTTGGAAACCCCACTAATCTTTTTCTCTAGTATCAGTCATTTCTGGGAAACATTCAATTCTCTTGCAGCGATCTGAGTGACTCAAATGTTATCCTGGACTCCTCCATCATCTCACTTCCTGCCTTTTGGTTTCAGTCCTGCGATCTATTCAGCTGCCAATGCACAAGGACAGGTGGAGCTTCATAAGAAGCAATCTGCCTGGGCAGTGGGTTATATAACTGCCGTTGATGTGCTCTGTGCCTAGACAAAGTGGGACAGGTATAAACAGAGCAGACGAGAGAAGGAAGGTGACAGTGAAGGGGGGGGGTTGTGAGATTTAAAATAAAAGCGTCAGAGAGGGAGAGATGCGAGTCGTGACTTTGAATCACTCCGATATTCACTTAGCACTGGAGCTTGTGTCAGAAAGCACTTACTCACACTCAGACTCATACACACACACACACACACACACAGAGACTGGCAGAATAGAATATGAGAGCATTGCAGCATTGGCTGGATGTGTCCCAGCAGTTACCGCACTGATGCTTGCTGCAGCAGACGGGAGTTTACGGTCTCACCAGGAGCAGAGTGAGAAGGAGAGGGAGGCAGGGCATCAGTGCAGAGGTCCAAACGTAGCCAGATAGATGGAGAAATTAGTATTTGAACATAGACATCCAAGCTAAAAGAAAATAGGAGCAGTGATAGGAAACAGGATTGATAATTGAATAATTGACTTGATTGGAAAAAGGAACAGGTGTCGGTGCAACGTTGGAGTCTTACGTAGATAAGTTGCAGGAGATGCAAACTGGTATGTCGCGCTCCATGAGGCTGCTCCTGCTGCAGAGGTCCTTCAGCGACCACATCAGGTCGTCTACCTCCAAAGCCATAGACATGCTCAGCAAGACTGCTCGAGAGGGTCGACTGGCAGGTGAGTGACAAGGGCACTGACTGACACAGCGGGTGTATGTTTACATGTAGCAGCGCCGTGTATGTGTGTGCATGTTTGTTGGTGTTGTGTTTTGTCTTTGTGACTGAGTGCATGTGTGGAGAAAAACTGCATTGTCATTGTGTCAGAGAGAAGCCAGACTACACTGAGAGGCTCCTGTAAAATGCCTGTGACGCATTGGATCAATACTGAGCATTTCATAGCTGCGTGCGGATGCTGCAGCTGAGAGGTGCAGGATACCTCAGGATACAAGTAGTGGTGCAGATGTTTCTTAGCCCATTTTTAAGAGGATCATTCTCACTTTTGTGTCACATATAGGTTTCCTTCTGTGTCTGACTACAGCTGTGTTTTGTCTGTGGATGCATGGGGACATTGATGCATCTTGCTGTGTTTATTATACTTTTGAAATAGCAGAGTTAACAACCCCCCCCCCTTACCTGCTTCAACCACAGTTGCTTATACTTGTTCGCTTGTTCGGCCCAATGTATAATTGATGAGCTGGTTGTTCACACTGGACTGAGTCCATTAGAATAGACTCCCTGCTCTCTGGCAAGCTATACTCCAGCGAGCCTGTCTCTAAATAATACAGATAACCCTCTATCTCATAAGAGTATAGCAGCAAGGAGAATGGATCATAAGAGCTGCTCTTGAGGAATGTTGGCCTCAGATGGCTGATATCATCCGCAGGTTCAGGCCACTTCAAAGTGTTGTAGAGAGAGGTGTGATCATCTTTAAGGGTTAAGATTGACATGACATTTGGATGTATCCTGTTTGAAACCTGGACACCATCTAAGTCAGTACAGGTGTTGCTGTGCTTCTTTTCAAAAGAAAGTAACATAGTTTCCCTACTCAATCTAGAGGTCAATGCCCTGTGGCCTAACCTCTCCATTGAAGTACAGGGGACCAGGTGATAAATATCCACCAACAAACACTGTCCAGGATGTTTCAGGCTGTTGCCACATTGCTCACTGTCCCACATGAAAGAGGGAAGATTTGAAAAGTGGGTCAAAGAATTATGACAGGATCTAATTACAGCGCTCCTGGCATGTCACTAATTTTTCTTTTTCTTTTTTCCTCTCTCTCTCTCTCTGGCTTTCTTCTTCAAGAGGTTGTTAAAATCTTGTGGCTTTAAGAGGAAATTCATCAGCAATGACACAGTCAACATGAAGCAATTGTGTATAAAGTCACGTGTGTGTGTGTTCAGGGCCATAAAGTGCAGGGACACATTGTACTGTGTACCATGAGAGTTGTAGGCGATCTTAGTCAGCTTGTTTGTAAGCACACAGGTTTGACTTGCTATTAACCTCTAATCAAACAAGCTGTCAGTGAAGAAAAAATGTCTTCGAGTCCTCAATCCATAACCTTTTAAGATGTGTTTTGTATACCATTTATATTTTATGCAATTTAAAATGACTCATGTTCTCGAGCTACTTTGGAGGAATTTATTAAGATCTTGTAACTTGATATCTATTTACCATAGCAGATAAAGATGCCAGGATTTTGTGGCGCATATGCATTAGCTAATTCCACACACGTCATGCACTCAAGGACTTCATCTCGGTTGTGTGCAGCATCACACATCCTGAAACCTAATAGCCGAGTTGACATTTCCCACCCTTGTCATGCCTATGATCACATCACGTATTTTAGCATGTTTACTGCTGAAGGGGAAAACATGTGCCACAGAACACTGAGTTTATCCACTGACAAAAACCAGCTGTCACTCACGCTCTTTGTGCTCAGCGTCTATCAGAGACGTCATCAAAAAGATCGCTGCCTCGTCAGGCTATTGTCTTCGGAAGCCCCCTAAGATCAATCCCCGTTTTTCAGGACAGAGCGTCTTTAGGCAGCGGAGGCGTATGAATGGAAGTTAATGGGCCCGAGCTCCAAGCAAACGTCCTCTCTCCTTTAGGCCAAAGGTATGAGATTCCAACAGGACAGTAACAGATACTGTGTTATTGAGGCAGCACATAAGTGCAGCTGACCAGGCTTCTCATCAGCTCATGATTGATTGTGAGAATCACTGTTTACCGTTGCAAAGGTTTCTCTCAACTTAACTTGTTCTATAATTCATCTAATGCTGCTAGATTCAATGATTCACAACCTTGAGGAATTGATTATAAAGTGGCCTATAAAACTGTAAAAGGTTTTACAGCTGTTTGGGCTTATGCTGAGGTTGTTGTCGATGTCAACACACCCTGTGTTGTACAAACATCCAACTACCTGTCAACAAAATCACCTGGATACATTGCACTAAAAATCTAATAAAGGATTTGTAAAAAAATAAAATAAAATAAAACAGTAAAAGGTAAATGTTTTTGATTTTTAACTCAGCAAAGACTCAGAAGAATGAAGCAGAGAGTGAGAGGCATGTGTTCTGCTCTGTTTTAAATGTTTTTTTTGTGTGTACTTCAAAAGGGTCAAAGGGCATCTGGAATCAGGGCAGATAGTACAAAAGCAACAGAGTAATGACAGAATCTGCCATCATACCTGCCAGAAAAATATTTCCTTTATTTAATTTATTAATGACTCAGATCAAGTCCCAAAGTTTGTTGTTCAGATTGACTGGAATAACTGTGAATCTCCTTTGCACAGGGGATAGTAGATAAGAAAATGTTGCTTTTAACTGCCATTAGAATTAATCCAAAAGACTGAAATTGTACAATGATTCAATTTTAAGCTTTTGTTTTGCACGTGTGTGAACAAAATGAAGGCAAAGTAGTTCAGCATATAAAAAAAAAAAATTAACTTTTGCTGAACAACAAATTGAAATATTATTAAAATTGCAAGTGGAATGTTGAAATTGAATGAACAGGATTTGGATTTCAATGAATGCAGAGGTGTCTAAGGCAGCTTGGATCAATCTGACGGAGCACAGTACTGAGCACTAGGTGTCTACAGTAACTGAACCGTGAATTATGTCAACAGCTCAGCCCATGAATTATTTTTCTTCTCCACGCCACTTATGCCGTCATTTATGCATGTGCTCACCATCCTGCCCTTGCACTTAAAAACATTTTACGTGACCTGGATATTACATAATAGTCCCTATGTTTACAAAAAAAATCTTCATTTTATGCCGAGTCTCATTTATAATGAAGGGCTGCCCGCTTGCAGTGTGATGTAATTTTGAATTGTATCAAGCTCAAGGTTATTTCTGCACTCATTTTACACCACGTTTGGCTGGTTACCTTAGAGGCTTAATTGGTTTTACCTATTATGCCCATCATAATGCCGCTGGGCTGATGCTGTTGTATAACAACAAGAGCTTTGCTAATCTATTTCCCAAAGCCATGTGAAGGTAGATAATAAGTAAGTATTAGATTGGTTAATTTAATCTTGGGTTACAATGTTTCAGCAAAACTGTGGAATAATCTACTGTAAACTGTTGCTTTATGTTGATGACAGTGAATATTATTTTTGTTTTCTAGTGTCGCATTCAGTGACAAAAGCTGTTTTTACAAAATTCCCATAAACATCTCTCAGGCTTGAGAAAACAGAATTAGATACTAAGGAGTTAGACATACATAAAACTGCTGCATTAATGTGATAAAACACCAGTATTTCACAAATAGTTTCAACCTTTTGTTCCTTAGCATTACCACAGAAACCACTACAATAATAAACATATTTTCTTTTATTCACAGTTAAAATGCTTTTTTCTTTTTTTTTCTCAAAATCAAGACCGTGTACTGTGAATGTGGGACGAGGCACAAACTTAAACCATATGATTTTGTAGTGGTCTGTAAGTTTGTTGTGTGCAGAGTTTGAGGTCCAACCAAGTGTTTACATAATACAGTGTTTTCTTTCAATGCACCTGGCATGATACTTTCATAATGTGTTGCTGTCTGAGGAAAGCAGACGCTAACTGCGTGTAGACTTAAAGTGCAAGCTGTTTGAAATACACAGCTCCAAATGTAAACTGACCCTGAGGACAAAGACGTGAGTGAAGTGAACTGAGGATCTAAGTTTCAAATGTCTTTGAGCTTGTGCAAAACAGCCTACATGTTTGTTGAGAATTAGCATTTCACTGATTTTCTAATAGATGTTTATTGGCACACCAGTGATCTTGTACTGCAGCCTGCTTACCAGAAAACTACAGTGCTCCTTGTTTAGTTCTTGGCATGTATTTGGTGTAAAACGCTTGGCATCGGCTGGATGTGCATTAACAGGTGAGCTGCAATTTGTGTGCAAGTCAAAGTCAACTTTAATTACAGGGGTTTGTGACTTTATAGAGGCTTGTTTGTGTGCCTTCGTGAACTGCAGCCAAAAAGAGTGGTGTGGAACCACAACTTAATGCTGAATTGAATTGCACTACCAAATCTGCATTACCACTCCCTCAGCTATGCCGCTCCACCAATCTTGGCGGGGACAGGTGGGTCCTTTTCAGACCACATAATGACTACACAAGCACAGGCAAACAACAACCTCCCTTATAGCAAACGAAGTTGGCAACATGTCAGCAGGTAGCCAACACAACCAAAGTGCTTTGGACTGAATGACCCCCATCCATAGAGCCTTATGTGCTCTCAATGAAAACAGGAGCCACATTCACCGTTTTCCTCAAGGTTGAAGACATCGCTATCAAAGCTATACGCTGCAGGTCGAACATGAAAGTCCATGTAGTCTTTTGCCCAAACGCACTCAAATACAATGCGTAAAATGTTAGGTCTCTGTTTGGATTCAGAGAAATATATTTGCAATCCCTAAGTACCAATGTAAGTGTGTCCCTGTGCCCCTACTTGTGCATGAATGTGTTATTGTTAAGTGGCAACCAGGCTTTTGTTTGGGGCTCAAGGGTGGGCCAGTGGGAGGTCCATACACATGTTCCGGTGTACTCAGGCCAAACCTACTGTTAAACTACACAGATGTCCTGGGCCTATTGTGGCCCTACAGGACTCCAGAGGGACCCAGCAGGGCCATTTCACGCCTCAAGGACGCCCAAAGAGGAAGTCAGAAAGGGCGCACCACTGTGACATCAGCCGAGATCTCTTTCAATGGAAATGCAGCAGGCAACCATGTAACAAATTAGCTTCAACAAGATACTTCCACACAAAGACTGGGTAGCACTTTCGGACTCTGATCAGTGAAAATATAAGAATTAACAGCAGATGTGCATAAATGTTGAAAACTTTTCAATACAACGACCATTTTAACTGATCCGATTAAACTTGAATCACAAGCGACTGCCTTGCTTTGCTGTAGATCTTTAACTCATTATCCTCAGTTGTTAGGGTGGTTGTAGCTATACATATTTGTGGTCCTATCAACACTATATGTGTTTATCATCTTGCTATCAACATGTGCCTCAAGCCTGCTTAGATCTGCCAACTTCCCACACCATATTTCTTCCTTTAAATCATTTTCCACCCACAACTCGATATCAAAAGTTTTTTGGGACCACAACGCTGCAGTAATTGTTGATTCTTCTCTTGGTGTCTTTCATTTACCACAACACATGATATTTTCTCATGTTGGGATGGCAGTCCTTTCATTCGACCATCTCATCATACAGCTTGTGATGTTCCTTCTAGGCACCAACTCCCTTGTTGACACGTCACGTTTCAGTATGCCTTCACATTTAGGTCAAGCTGCTCAATCTCAGTGTAGATATAAATAGCACCTCCTTATTATTTTATCAGAGCACATGAACCACTCCACTGTTTGCCTTTGTGCCCGTATCCCATCCTAGTCATGAGGATATGAAGAAAAAAAAAGTAGGCCAAGAACAGTTTCCTGTCTTCTCTGTTTGTGCCTGAGATTTTATTGAAGTCCTTGTGCATCTCATGAGAGAAGCGTGCCACACTCAAACTACTGAAAAGAGTCGTAAAAACACAGCGTTTGTGTGTGTGCGTGTGGGTGTTTCCAGTGTGTGAGTAATTCAAGGCATACCTAAAAGCATGCACAGACTTTACTGTGTTAGCATGCGTACGTGTGCACTATAAGATTACCGCAGAGCTCGACTAGACATGACTATGGGACATGTGCCAGGGACATACTGTATTTTCTCTGTGTGTTTCTCTATCTGTTTTGCATTATTTTTTTAACCCAACACTTGACTTCAAAAACATGCCACTCAAAGCTAAGTTTAGCTTGGCACAGTGCCCTCAGGAAGGAAGATATTAAAATAATAAATTATGCAATTCAATCTGCAGTATCTAGCTTCCTTTTTTTGCCAGAGATTTCAGTAGTATCACAGTTTTCAAGCTCCGTGGCTGTTACGACTTCCTCCATAGCACCTCACCATGCTGAATTTACCCCCCTGGCTTACATATTTATTAAGGTCAGTGTATGAAAAATATTGGGAATCATGTTTTGTGGTATTTGCTGCAACTTGGTTGTTACGTTTTTGTCAATTGAATTTTTTGGGGGCGGATCTTTAGTTAATTATTTCTGAAAAATAATCTGTCTTTACTTAAGGTATGTTTCTGAGACCTTTGTTTAGCTCAGCCATTCTGTGATATACATTAAAAAAGTTACTGTAATCATGTGTGACTTATATCAACATAGTGAATAATGCTATATGACCTTTAGATATACAACAAGCACATGTAGACCGCATCTGACGGTTGTCTAAGGTCCTCACATGTCTTAGGAGCAATACATTTCCATATGCGTCTGTTGTAGAAACCTGTATATCATTTTTGCTCCACTTAGTTGATGTCAGTGAACCATGTTCTCTCAGGTTTTTTAGTTTGTCCAGGTTACCCTGCTGTTATATAGGTGACAGCTAGTCACTTAAGTTGGCATGTCAGTGTGTGAGGGTGAACACTCTTGAGATATTTATGATTGAATTAGTGTCCTTCAGCACTGTGCCTGCTCAGTGATTTAAAGCCCCCTTGTTTCTGCCCCTGTGCACTCACAAGGCCGCTTGTTTCGAAGACTCTGGAATGTTTTGCTAAACCCAGTGACTCCAGAAAGCTCACGCCAAACCTGTTTACTTTGCTTGTTTAACCGCGCTACCTCTCCTTCAGTCTTTTCTCACTTTCCCTTTTTTGACACAAAATCTCTCAATGCTCCTTTTGACTCTCTCATTATAAGACCCCTCTCTGTTTTATTGATCCATCAATCTCAGATGCACTCTGTCTTTAGTAGAAATCTGAAACATGAAGAGATGTTTGAACCAGGGAGCAGCCATGGAGCATACAGCATAAAAGCTATCTACGACTTCCTGTAGTGTGACATACAAATATTTATTTTCTTTAGAAAAGATGAACCATTAGAAGAGAGACAGTAACACAGAGCACAGGGCCAAAGATCATTCTGAGCCACCAGTGTCGCTCTCATCATCCATGAGCAAAATGCTGCTCAGCATATTCTTTTCTTTCTGATTCTCTTTGCCTTAATAATCGCTGAAGTGGGATGCCGAGCACTCTTTAGCAAGACCACAAGTAGCCCACTCAGTGCACACTCATGACTTCCACTTGTCCCATTCTGCCTGCAGCTGGACACTGATGTGTTTTTTCAGAACAGAACCTGGGCACAACACACGGCTCCTTCACAGACTCACACAGGTATAACTGAGTTGTTAACAATGAGCCGGCTATTTCAAGTGTCCACTGACATCGTATGGCAACTGGGCGCCGCTCGTCTCAGAGCCGACGACTCGCAGAACTCCTGATTTGGCGAAGCTTGGGATTCCCAAAGTGGTGTGCACAAATATTTGCACACACTGTGGAATTTGCTCCTGCCTCGGCACTCGAGAATGTCTGATTTCACACCGCAGACTTTCAGGCCGGTCCACTCCTACACCTTTCCTCCCTCCATCAGCAGAAATGGTGCGAGTGCTGTCGTGAGCAGTGTGCTGCTTTGTTGGCAGAGACAGAGCTTTCATTATTAGCTTAAGTCACTGTGTGCGGTGCGCCTTGCCATACTTAATCGAAACTGCAGGGTCGATCGGCGGTGCTGTGTTAGAGGAGAGCTATGCGCTGTCAATAAAAGAACTAGGGAGGGAGAAAACAGATGAAGAAATGGAGTGTGGGGATTTGGAGGGAAAGTATGTCTCAATTGACCGTACATGGTTTGGAAACATCGACAAATAATGAGGGCTTTTGCACAATAAAATCATATACAAGCACAATTGTGTCTTCAGTCAATAAAGGGTAGAGATTTCACCAGCACACGACACCGCACATTGCCAGTGTACATAGATTGTGGCTTGATGGTGTGTGACTGCTTGTGGTTTGGTGATTTGTGGTTTGATGATTACTGGAGACTAAATTAAGTACAGTTGCTCCACAAATATGGGATAAAGAGAAGGAGGCCAGTCCCAGAAAAAGGCAATTATAAAAGGCTACAAAGGCCTGAGCTTGGAGGAAATACATTTGGTGATCTGATAAAATGACACGTGCACTTAATGGGTGTGCATTCATGTGTTTCATGGTCTGAAGTGAAGGGGCAGAGAGCAAATACCAGTATATGACAAATATGTGCTGGAAATTTAAGGATGATTAATGAACACACAAGTGAAACCCAGCGAGTGTGTGACCATCTGTGTGTACATGAAGAGGGTGTGGGCTCATCTCTGCATGCACATCCATCTGTCCTCACCTGTGAGGTATGAGGGAAGTTGGGGGTCAGAGGTCAAATATTGGCATGATCAGAGTAACAGTGAACTGAATCATAGGGATCCGTTGAGGATGTTTCTAGAATGACAAGAGGTAAGATAAAGACTTGAGTACCTGGGGTTCAAGGCCTTTAGTCCCTGTGACAATAATACAGTGTCCGACAAGACGAAGGGGAAGATGATGGTGTGGCGGCTCGTCACTGGTCATTAGTTGTCAAACAGCCACATTCTGAAAGAATCTATTCCAGATGGGTACTTAGGACCAGTGTGTGTGTGTGTGTGTGTGTTGCCCCATTAAAATAGTCTCATCCCCTGTGACTTAACTGGGGTCCCTGATCTCGTGGTATGTTGTTTGTTTACTCTCCAGTGGGCCTTCATTTCCTGTGTGTCTGCTGCTTGTTGTGGCTCTGGCATGTCTCAGTGGGTTGGCCATTTTTAATTTACCCAGTCAATCCACAGGAGATTTTAATCTTAATGCTGTTGTTGGTGTCTTTGACCCTTCAAATTGGGGTGTTCCCTTACAGTTCTTGAGCAGTCAGTCATGACAAATTCCTCCATTTGACCGGTTTATTGTAAAGACACGGACTGTTAATGGCAGGACTCTAAGTTTAACCTTTTCACAATAAGGAAATAGACATAAATGTTAATGTGTGTTGCATGTTTGAGAGTTAGTTTGATACAAACAATCAGGGAACACAGTCTCTTGAGACTTTTAAAATGGTGCCACGTGATTCATAAACACAAGCAGATGTCCCTCGGCATCTGTGTGAGTGTGTGTCTATTGGTTTGGGCACAATAAACTCAATTGTCAAAATATGTGAATCCCAGGAATCAAAGGAGACTCATCAAAGGGGTAATTGAACCGACAGAGCAGTGTGATGCAAACACATTAAATAAGATTAAATGAAATACTTAGAAATAATCAGAGGTGAAGATTGTTGTCTTCACAGAAACACAAACACACCCATGACCCATTTCCTCACGTGTCACTCCAGTCCCCAACACAAGACATCCTGTGATTACCATCATCCAGCTGCCCTGGCAGCATCCCACTGACCTGCTAGCTAAAGTCGCACAAGATTGTATCATTTAGTGAGGGCATGTTCACATGCAAGTTTCCCCCGAGCACAGAAAATTAAATACCAGACAGCACACTTTACTGGGGGGGTGATCATCCTTTTGTGCAGCTGATTCCAAATGTTAATGGAGATTTTTATCTCATAATCAGAATAGTTGTCTTTTCTTTGCTGTGCCGGTCACAGGACAGCACGAGTTAGGAAGCCGTTGAAAAATAAAGCTTGCACACACGTACTTTTTATTTATGAGATAGGTTGACAGCAGCTGCGGGTCCTTCGGGCTAAGATATTTTCCTTCTTCCATCTCCTCATACTTTCCATTCTGCATTTGTCATTGTGTTAGGAAGGATTTGAAGATCCCTGACAGCTGAGGCCACATCACAGACAAAAGTCAGGGGGCGAAGACGAACACTTTCAAACAGAACCTCTTAACCCACGGAGTTCTATACGGGCAATTTATTGTATCTGATAAAGCATGTCGTAAATGTTGGGCCTATGACACGACAACATTTCTGGCAATTAGATGTTACAAATATGAGACTCAGTCATTCCGAGAACAGCCCCAATCATCAGTAAAAATGTGGTTGGAGGTCTGGAGCTGAACAGCGTCACGAAAAATACATCAACTGTTCTGATGAACTTTCGGGAAAAAAAGGAGTGAATGGATGCCTCTGGGTCGTGTCTGCACTTCCAAAGGCTTTTTTCTCAGAATCTTAAATCTATGTCAAGGCAACATTGTGATCCATCACAAGTTGTTTCATGGACAAACACCAAGTAGCATCAAGCTTTAACTGATCTGTTTACTTTTGAGCTTTTTATTTTCTATTTCACCTGTTTCAGTCCTGCCCTTATTCACTTTGTCGTGTTTTCGACTCACCTCAGCACAGACCTCCACAGCGCACTGACATAATCTCTCCTTAGAGTGAGCTGCCATTTAATGTCCCTTCCTCCCTCTGATCGAGGGGTGTTTAACGGTGACCTTCCACCTCATAGTCACTTAGGGATCGTAACCCCTTTGCCACCTTCAATGGGTGAACACAAGGCCACTGGCTGAGTGTTGTCGCACTGTGTTCGGGCCAACCTCAGCTTTAACCCCTTACAGCTGGTAATAATACAAGCACTGGAGCGCTTAGCTTTAGCATGTTGGCTAAGTGACACTTTGACAACTTAATGTCTTTTGTGTGTCTGTGCTCGAGGTCAGGGTCAGTGAGCTTAATGTCTGTCCTGCGTTTCTCTGGCTAAATAACCCGACAGGTCACAAATTTCCCCTCCGCTTTCTCAAACACAGATTTTAAAACAAAGCAGCAGGTCCTGAACCAGGCGCACTGAAAACGTTATCAAAATGAGGGTTTGTTTGATTTTGCCTGAGGTGTTGTTGGACCTGCTTTTTTTTTTTTCTTGCGTCTGTGTCTCCCCCTTTCTCAAATAACTTTCATTTGAAACTTAATGAATGGTAAACATGTTGGGTCCTTTATTCTCTTTGCCTGTCTTTCTGCAGGGTCAATATAGCTGTCATGTGAACCACTTGAGTGGTTCTTACCAGCATGCACGCACTGAAACGTGAGCTAGAAAAGCCTGGCTGTCTAAAGCCTCATGAGCATGACAGTTTTGAAGATCGGGTTTAAAACCTGTGGTTGAATAAAGCCAGACCGCAGTAAGTCAGCTGCCTCATCTCTTTATTTGCATGTCTCTTGCTGTCCCCATTGCCTTAAAGCCATTAGCACTAAGGGCAAGGAAGAAAAGAGCTGTTTTGTCTTGTTTTTATGGTTCTTACAGCCTGAAACATTTTTTTTCTTCAGACAATTACTTAGTTTGATCCTGCTGTTGCCATACCATTACAACAACATCAAGTATTATAAGCACTCTGTTGTGTTCTGAGAAAATAGGGGTCATTGTAGAAAATACAGTTGTTTGTGACGTGCATTAAAATCATGTGATTTTCCATTATGCGTGAAATGCAGAAGAAAAAAAAAGCTGTTGAATTTAAAGTTGTTTTTACTTTTTTCAATTACAGAATCAGGAACAGTTACTTACGTTTCAGAATGAGAGGTAGGTCCAGTCCAGAGCTTTAGGGAGTGTGGGGTCTGTCCCAGCATGCACTGGACACAACTTAAAGCAGAAGTAAGCGATATTTTTGTGTTAATATAAATCTTAAATAGTTATATCTTCCGACAGCAATCACTTACATAGAGTGTGACCGAAACACGGGTCTCTCAGTCACTCTGCTCTGCTCTGAGCCGAGGAGAAAACTTTTCTCGTATCCTACAATTTTTATCCAATGAGGAGAGAGAACGGCATGCAGGGCTGTGTGTGCAGCCAAGGGACGCCGTGAATGTGGTGACGTAGGGACGAGGACTGTTATGGTGCGTTCAAGGCAGCCCATAACTCATGTTTTTCCGACCTGTGAAGTGGTACCAGTTCGATCTGGTACGAGTTCACGGGTCGGAAGTTACGAGTGGCCGTTATAGTGACTTTCACCGGTAAAACAGGTCGGAAAAACACGAGTGGGTTGCCTGGAACGCTACAAAGTCGTAAGTCGTGACTTGAAGCTGTAATTTACGGTTTCAAAAGCCTGCCTGGAACGCAGCATTAGCGAAAACGACCGGATCACTTACTTCTGCTTTAAAGAAACCAGGTTGCCAGTCCAACGTTATCAAATCCTATTGCAAAGTAGATAAGGCAGAAAGTATTGTTGACCCCATCAGACCAGACTGATATATCTCTTGGTTGATCGTTCAGTTGAACAGTGATTCATGATCCCTTGAATTTTCTTTTAGTGCTTTGATTTGTAGTTCTTTTAGTTTTACAAATAATTGTTTGCTGACAAATGAAGACGACATTTGTATTGAGTCAAATGTCCTATATAACTTTATCTGTACTTTGTGTGTAGTGCCGATTAGCAGATTTTACCATGCTCATTTGCTGAAGTAAGATGATGAAGAACTGTTTGCATGGCCTCTTATTTCTATCTGGCACTCAATATCGAGGGAGTGATGTGTTGTGTAATTTTATTTATGACTGCTGAAATCAGTTTCCTTGCAGGGACTAGGTTTTTAGCCAGCTCCTTCTCATGCTGACTCCCTCAAAGCGTCACAGCTGCAGTGCACTTCAGCATCCTCTTGCTCTGGCTCATTGCTCTTCATCACACCTACTGCTAACATGAGATTCTATTCTCATACATCCACAGCCTTGTGGATTTGGATCATTAAACCTTCAACGACAGTGTCGTTCAGAATGCTTTCCCGCCTCCTCGCTCCATCTTTCCTTAAGTTTCCTGTCCACCCCTTCAAGAAGAGGGGGGGCTAGGTAAATAGAGAGGGGTCAGCTATGAGAGCCGGAGCTCAATCTGTTGGGCATATGGAGGCTCTGTCTGCTGCCAACCTCCAGCTGGATGGTATTAGGCCTCCTCAATGCTCAGGAGTTGAGCTATCATCCCTGAGGGGCTGATGAGTAGCAGCGGGACCAGAGGGGAGACACAGGTCTGACTACAGCTCCTGTTCATTAGCAAAGCCCCCACCCACCCCACCCCACCCCCAAACACATCAGTGCTGTCCATTAGCTCCTAAAGTAAATAAACCAACTGTGTCTGTGTGTAGGACAGACAGAAGAAGAGTGGGTGCATGAGGGCTCGGGCCATCA
The DNA here is from genome assembly GCF_045865225.1 of Trachurus japonicus. Classification (NCBI taxonomy): domain Eukaryota; kingdom Metazoa; phylum Chordata; class Actinopteri; order Carangiformes; family Carangidae; genus Trachurus; species Trachurus japonicus. The sequence continues at coordinate 19,825,918 of NC_140907.1, forward strand.
GGGCTAATCAAATAAAGTGTTTAAACGACCAGAGAAAATGGACCAGAGCTTTGGGCATCAGGCCTTTTATGAAATCTGTGATTATCGTTTCTGCTTGTGAAGAGACTAACCCTAAGAAGAAGGAATAAAATGAACATCCTGTATCATAAACACCCAAAGTTGTTTAAATACTTTTTATATATTTGTAATTAATCATTTTTATTTGCCCATTAAAGTTTGTGGTCCTCATTCCTACTTGGCACATTTTCTCGATAAAAACCAGAGTACCAGTCCATTCACAATGAGTTTCTGTCCAATGCATACCTACAGGGATGCTGCCTTCTCCCAGTGCACCTAAACACATACACTAACTTCCTTCTATTTATTTGTATGTAGCTCAATACACCAGATTCCTTAGATTCCTGTGCACTGAAATTGGGTCAGCTATGAATTAAGACAAATATTTAGATTTTCCAGCTGAACTAAGGCCCTTCATGATAATATAAAAACCCTTCCTTGTTGGTCAATGCTTACAGAAGGTTACCTTAAAATATGTCAGACACGCAAATAAAGCTGTGCACATACGTAGGTTTGCTCAGGACTACAGGAAAACTGTTTCAGACCAAATCTCCCTAATTCCTGCATGTGCGAGGCATTTGTCTTGTGAGTCTCATGTCTATCTCCAGTTTAGTAGGTCAAGGTTGTCACATGAGGAATGAGTTAATATTAGCTGGCCGCTGTCTGCCTACATGCTGTGATTTGTCAGACTACAGCTGAAGGCCAAAAAATTACCAGCACACAAATCTAAATGAGAGGTGGGAAAAGTTACCTTTGAGTGAAGGCAAGAAGATGAATGAAAGTAGCACAGCATTAGGTATTTTTTGTCAATGTGCAAATTTCAGCACCAGAGATATTTATATCTATTTATATATATATTTCACAGCAAGATATCTGACATTTTCCATGTCTTTTTAAAATAAATGCAATATTCAACAAACTATAGATGACAATTAAGATGGATCCTATTTGATTCAGCAATCCTTTACATGTCCACAAAGTTATGATAAAAAATAATGGAACATGTGCTCTGATTCTAACTCTTAATTCTTTATTATCAAAACACATTATCATAACACTTCAATCACTGTATCAGTAATATTTTCTGCTTCAATGAAGGGATGACAAAATGATTTCAGGCTCTTGTCATACTTTGGGAACTGATATAGGATTTGTCACGATGAGTTTGACCTTCATCCCATCGTTCTTTCATGTGCAGGAGCAGCTCTCTCTCATCTTATCTTCTGAAAAAGGACACAGGATCAGGAGCCGTTAGAATTTGGGAGCTGGCAAAAAAAAAATCACTGTGAAATTCAAACCCACTCAGTGCACTTTTGGCCGAAGGATCCACGCTAATCTCTCGGCTGAACCTGGTTTGTGTTTGTCTTGACAGCCCAGATGTCTGCATGGTTTGTCACGTGGCTCGCGAGAGGTCAGGGTTCAGAGGAGGTCACGGGTCAAGACAGGGAAGACTAAAGCATCAACTTCCTGCGTTACTCAATGTGGCTGATTCTGCACGGAGGGAGAATGGACATATGTTGCTTTGGAATTCGGTCTTCGGTGCACATGTAGTACGACTCCATGACAAGAGTCAAAAACAGGAAAGAAAATGGAACAGGGAGAGGAATTGTGCACTTTCTATTGTATTAGGTGTTATTGGACACCTCTGCGTGGACGTACACATGCAGAAGACAAAGGCATATTTTTAAAATAACACACTGCTAACACAAACTAAAAAAAAAATCAGGCACACATCCACAAACACATATTTGATATCATCTTCCGTCTCGCTGGTACATCGAACATTGGTTCACACCCATCTTGTTCTTTATTAATGTACACTTCACCCTCCAGGGCTTGACGTCTCACTGCAACTTGCACTCTGGGCCCCATCATTCATTTGCTGCTGAAAGGTAGCTGGCATCCATTTGACAGCCATGCCACCTCCTCTTCATGCCACCTGCACCGGCATCCAGAACAGTTCATCATGTTGTCAGACGACACCACCAGACTTTACATTCCTGTGGATCCTTGTCATTACTTTTTTTGTCCAACAATAATTATTTTTAAACCTTTTATCACGTTAAAGAGCCAAATCCATGCAGCAGTCTGCGGCCATGCACAGATGACAGTAAACAAAGCCAGGAGGATGTTGTACGCGCCGTGTAGGATAATAGAGACATCAGTGTGTTGATGTACCAGTATAGTCAGTGTAGAAAATCAGGGACCGTGAAGCAAAAAATAGTTCTAAACAGTAATTACTGTACCTCCCTTGGTTTGGACAAGGAATTCTGGAAATTTCCAGGCATTACAACACAGCTCAAAACGTTGCTGTGTGCTCATTTCACAGCCGTATGGTTGGCATCATTAACCACTTTCCAAGTATTCGTGTTGGTTTCTTAAGCAGACCTCCACCTCCTGTAATACTTAGAAAAATGTGGTCTCTCTCTCTCTCATACACACACAAGGACTCTTTATGTGTTGAAATGCTGTTTCTCTAAGGTTAAATCTTGTAGAAATAAATGAAGCCAGCTCGTGTCATTTACTTTAGGCCAACAACAACTGCACTCTACCATAAGATGTTTTTATATCTTAGCAGTGAGATTATAATAAACAATCAGCATTCACAGAAAACCACAGCAGCATTTACAACATCCTTTAACTGGAATAGATGGTCTCCACTTATTCTACATGTTACCTTTAACATGAATGACATGTGTCCTTTTTGTTCTCTCCAAATTATTTTGCAGCCTCATTACAACCTGTTTACTCCTGTTCTAAGGTTTTATCCTGTAAATGCAACTTTTTTTAAATTTAGTTTCTTTTTCCAAAACCTCCAATAATTGCCTCCTGGTTCTGGACCTTCTCTTCCATCCCTTTCACACCCTTAGGCAAACCATCACAAATCTTCTCTCCCCATGCATGTCTAATAAGAAAAATATGAGCAATAATCTGGAGCTGTGTGTGTGTGTGTGTGTGTGTGAGTGTGAGTGTTTTACAGGCTTCTTTATCTTGATCAGGGCATTAGAGAGGGCTGTTGATGAGTGGATTTCCTGTAGATCCGCAGCTTCCTTTGTAAAGAAAATAAACATGAGACTGAGGTTATTTCACTGACTTTCAGTTGAAAGAGTACATATAGGTGTACACATGTGCATGTGTATGCTAACTCACACACTGTTTGCTTTAGCATTTACACATTAGCATTGGTCAATAATTCTTCCTGCCATTGTCTAAAAGCCAAGGTTGAGCAGGAGTCACATGTGGTACTGCTTTACAGGGAAACGGTGATTTAATTCCTTTAAGATGTCAGTGGTGCTCAAAGCAGAAGATTTACAGTGGCTTAGTTCAAAAAGAACAAAAAAACTTTTCAGAAAACTGGGGACACTTATGAACTATGGTTCTTCTGTTGTCACAGTTTGCAGAAGTTAAACAGTAAAAATATGGTTGTGTATGCTGGTGTCTGCCACATGTTAGTGTGTTGCAATACATGTTGTGTTGTTTTAACCTTCCAAAACATTCAGAAGAGTGTTTCATGGAGCACTGCGCAATAATTATTCATATTTTTTTGAATATGAAGTGAGAATAATTCCCAGTGTCTTAATACAATGCAGCTGAACTGAGCAGAGATCATCATCATCATCCACTGTTTTTGCATTAGAGCTGACAGATTGATCCACTGGTCTGTCAGATGTATTAACACACTGACCTGCATCCTGGTTGTCTGCAGGTTTGTGATCACAGGTCTACACATAATATACCAGTTCATTCTGTACTCATCCGTTTTATTTTGAAGAGGAAGTATCCAGTATCCAGGCTGCTTTAAACCCTGGGCCTGGCTTAGCTTTACTCTAAGTGAACATTAGTGCTTTTTTCCCTTCCATTTTCATTCATTTGAGTCACATTGATTTCATCTGTGAGATGCTTTGCAGACTCCTCTTGAAATAATGTGTGCATGCGTATACATGTTAGTGGCCACGCAGACAAAACCCCCACACAACACCATATCACTTAAAAGCCCATTATCCCTGCACAATGCAAATCCTCAGCAGCAGTGGCTCATTTTCCTGCTTCAGTGGGTTTTTTTTTTGTTTGGTTTGGTTTTTCTGTGTGTTCCACAGTCCAAATAGACTGCTGCTGCTGCTGCGGACAAGTTAAACTTCAGTGATAACAGATGATCCGACATAAAGAACCGCACCATCCGGATGAAAAATATAGTGTGACACCGATTCATTGTTTGTGTAAAGTGTGTGTGTGTCAGCCTCCTGCTTCTATTGTGATGATGGTCAGTCCATCAAAGCCCGGAGAGGGTGTCGGCGAGGCATTTGGCCGCTGTCTGCTTCACACTTCCTTTGTTTGTGTGCGTGTTTGTGTGTGTGCTGGTCCAAGCCTCTGTCTCCCTGCATTTCCTCCCCACCATTGTGTGTGTGGAGGCTCGTGCTCTCTCTATCCCCCCCGCTCCCCCTCTATCTCTCCTTCTTTCTCTTTCTCTAATCAGTGTCTTATTGAGCTGATCCCCAAGACCACAGATGAGCTATTTCTGGAGATTCCTGTTATGAAAAACTAATACCCCACCCTCTCTCTCTCTCTCTCTCTCTCTCTCTCTCTCTCTCTCTCCCACACACACAGCAGTTAAAGTCATTATCCCAGACTACATCAGGTGAAGGCAGAGGACACACACTTATCATTGGAGGCATTAAATTCAAGTTTCAAGGACTGACAGTTGTATAGATCCAAAACAACAGTCACTATATCTCTTTCTTGTCTCCGAATTAAGTCACACCCACGCCCACATGTTAAGGGACAACATAGCGATGTCATAAATACATAAATACTCCTCCTATACCAGTTTTTTTATGACATGTCGGTATAGTGTGAAGCATCTTTATGAACTTTTTTATCAGAAGCTCCCAACCATAAAAAAGAAATCTGTCAGCAAGTGTCGGCGTTTATAGACGTTTCCACAGACACATGTTTCATGTTCATCTTTGTTTCAGGAGGGCCACTACGACCTCGGCAGACCCATAATTTGGTTATCTCTTTTGTGAGTCGTTGTTGACACGGCCTTGGGTGTTTGTGTGTGAGGTGGACTGACACGTCCATCCGCTGACCCTCACCTGGCCCCGCTGTTTGGGGTTAGGAATGGTAGAAGAGGGAAACATAAACCCCAAGGCAAGCCCAGAGGACTCCTCTCCATCGTGGGGGAAAATCTTTCATCTTTGTTCAAACTCCTAACTGCATCGGTCTCTCGCTTCTCTGTTTCTCCATCTTTTATATCATCGCTGTCTTCTCTTTACTTCATTCCAGCTCTGTCTTTGTTAGGAGTTTCTTTTATTGTTTTTTTTTTCTTCTTCCTCACTTTCTCTGTCTTCCTCCTCCGGCCCCTCCCTGTGTGACTCAGGGTCAGAGTTGACACTGTAAAGTTTATAACCCTACAACAGTAGCTTCGCCCAACAACCCAGCAGCAACAAGCTGATGCGGAATACACAGACAGATTTACTGAAATAAAACCGTCTGCGGTTTGTTGTATTTTTACACCTGGGCAGTTGGAGACATGAGTAAAATTTACTATGAATCATGAGATAATCCACTTAAACGTCCCTGCCTTAAATGAAAGTTTTCGTTTTTTTCCTCTCCCAAGGAGAAGCCATGTTTAATACCAGCTGTAATCCCGTGTGTCGGCGTACGTTAACGCTGATGCCTCTCCTCATTTCCTCTCTTTTGTCCAAAGCCCTTATTATAACTGGTGTGTATTTGATCTGTAGCTATATCATAAGCCAAACAAGCGCCTGACTCTGACGAGCTTTGATGAATGAAAATTGCAGACACTCTAAAGAGACACACTCATTTAGCCCTGAGCAGCTGGCAGCAGCGGCAGTCTGCTCGTCTGATCTCTCACGCTTTGCCACACACATTCATCAACAACCGCTGGTATTATTGCGTGTTTATCACTACAAAACAACTGGAGAGCGTGCATGGGCCCCCTCGATCTCAGCGCAGGGTTATTGACCCATCTCGGTCGAGGTTTAGCTCTGGGTTGGGGGGTTTTGGGTGCAGCCTCTGGGTGGTCGGGTTTTGAGGCTCGGGGATTTGGCCTTGTTTGGTAATCTCTCTTCATCTCTCCTTCCTCTCTTTGCTCTCTCTATTCTCCAATATCGCTCCCACTCTCTTTCTCACAAACACACCAACAGCCCCTCATTATCTCCCTCCCTCCCTCCAGGTTACAGACATAAGGATAGAAATCACAAGAGGTTTTCCTCAACTTTATGAGCTCATAAGCTCACATGTTTTCTGTTTACATATAATTTGATATCCATGCACTGATGTTTCCTCCAATCTGTTGACACAATGCTTACAGTATGCTTCACCTTGGTGTACATATTAGTAGTAAAACCTTAAAACCTTTTTGCGTATGTGCCAATATGCATCCCCAGCTACACGCATCAAAAACCGTCAATACAGAAATGACAGTAAAACTGTGTTGTTACACCTAATAAGGACAGCTTTCATGGCTTTCATATTGCCGTGTTGGTAGTGAATGAACAAATACATATTTCTTTCCATAGACAGATAAAGACACATGTAGTGTGTTATCCTGCAGAGTTGAGAGATCCTAAAAGATATTGTTATATGCGCATCGTCAATGACAGAAATTCATTTGAGATTCGTAGATTGTAGTTTCACATAAAATGACTGCCTTAACAATTACAGATATGGAGTGTAGATGAAGATCCACTGTGTTTAACCACTGTGTTTTACAGCTATAGTCTCTGAAACCCCAAACAGAAGTAATGTGCAGTTTTCTGTTGTGGACCTGTCATCAGTTTAAAAGCATGTTTATTAACACTGCTCTTGTATTTGGAAAAGTATGAAGTGCAGGAGAAGAGAAAAAAAAGGACTCTCGCTCCCATGAATGCTTGTGCTGTAAAGACTCATGACTCCGCTGGCAGGATTTCTTCTGGGTGAATCACTTGTGACTCCTCCGTCAGCTGGGAGCTGTGTGGCAGCAAGCAACACACTGCACATTAGCCTGGATTTTCTGCATCATCCTTTCCCCCACTCTGCCAGTCCAAGCTTTGGATTACATGTGTTTCTCTGCCACATGGTGACTCCTCTGCCTTTCCCTTTTTTCTTTTCTTTTCTTTTTTTTTGCGCCACCTCAGCGCCTCTGTGTTGCCTTGGAAATAACACAGAGCTGACTGATGCCAAAGGCTGACGTCTTCGAGGAGCTCTTGGAAAACTGTTGATGAAAAGTCCCCAAGGATAGAGGGGAAAATATGAAAACGAGGGGGGACGCACAGGGCAAATGAACACCAGCATATTGCATCATATTTCTAACTAAATGAGCAACGCCTTGGATGGAGATATGTCCAAAACATGGCCTTTAGTCTGATGGTAAAAAACAGAAATATAAAACTAGAAAATCTTAAGTATTATTTTATAAAAAGAGGCCTTTTGTGCCCTGAGGGTGTGGATGAATTTAAACTTAAATTCCTCTTTTCTTATTGCTGCCTGAGAGACTTAACATTAGTAGGTGCTTAAAAACTGTTATCAAAGTGCAGTGCAGTGCTAACAAAGTCTCAGCACAATGACTTCCTGAGGGGCAGGGCAGACCCTCAGGACTTGAACTGTGATGTTGTTGCAGAGTCAACCTGAGCGTGGTGTACGTGCACCAGGGGCAGAGGCATTACAATACCTGCAGCACTTCTCTTTTCACTGCGCCACTTGCGCTTTTCGGACTAATCTCGCGTCACAATGGAGCGTCTCTCGGCAGTCTCCACTATTTTCTAATGATATGCAAACCGGGCACCAAGCCTAGAGTCAATTGCCGCCTGGGAGGGGAGGTGGTCCATCCAGGCCCCAGACTGAAATGAAGAATGGGGATTCCTGGTGAGCCAGTCGGTCACTTTCAATTTTATAATAGGCTATTCTTAAGACATATAGGCTAAAGACAGTAAAATCACTGGAGTAATGGAGAAGCATTGGAGTATATAGCTATTACATTAAAAAGAATCACCAGAGTTCCAGTCATATAGGCCATATTAAAATAACTTTGTTGTGATTTTGTAATCGCGTTTTTTCTTTTTCTTTATCATAATAATCTTACAAACGTGTTTCCAGCACACACTGAGGTGCGCGCCACGGTCTGTCCCGTGTGTGTGTGTGTGTGTGTGTGTGTGTGTGTGTGTGTGTGTGTGTGTGTGTCTGCAGGCCCATATCAGGTGGGGAGCAGCGGGCGGGTGGGGGTGGAGCCACGGCAGGGCTGCCCATTCCTAAAGCTTGAATCACTCTACTCCATTCACATTCCTACTGAGGGACCCGCTTCATTCACGGACTCACGGTGCTGGGAGTCGTTAAAGATCACGGAGTTTCTGCTTCTTTTTTTATACATATCTATACATCTATATCTTAAACCCCATTCTGATCATGGATTTACCGTCCTGTGCCGCGCTCAGAGGACTCCTGCAGCCGACTGTACAGTAGTTTTCTGTCCTCTGGATTTATCATGCGGGCTTCGTCCTAACAGTGGAGTAGAAGTGAGCGGACAGCCGCAGCCCGCCGGGAGCAGGAGTTTATGCTGAAGCTGGTCGCGACTCAGGCGTTGAAAAATGATATTAACACGTAAGTCCCTTTCAGAAATCACTGCGTTTGAAAATGGCTTACTGCTGATGCTTTTCTATTTTAGTCATAGTGTGTCCATATGTCCAAACGCTTTCCTGTTTATTAAGAGGACACCGTTTTTCTTACTTACGCATAATTCTACATAAGTCTGCATTGTGCTCATCTAAAGTCACTTGAAGTATTTAAAAGTCCAAATGTTCGCTTGATTATTAATTTATCTTTTCACCTTTCAGTAAAACTCTCATTAAGGCGTCTGTAAGGCGCAACGCTGCGGGCTGTCAGATAAGAAATCTCCACGCTTTGCGCTTATCTACGCGGCTCCAAATGTCCTCACTTCTGTTTTCAAATCACCAAATGCCCCGTTTGAATATTATCTGACTTTCTTAAACTTAACCCAAACCACTATCAGACACTTTACCCGATTCCAACACAACTTTTCGAATAAAATGTCCCATTTTACGCACGCAGCCCTGGCAGCCCTCTAGCAGACTGTGGAGGTCTGATTAGGGATTAATTGAACTTTGATCCGTGTGTGAAAACAGGGACTGCGTTGAGTCCTGCTTGAGAGGTCTATATAGTGTATTTTTTTTAAAGATTTAAGATCAGAAGGTTTTGAACCAGTCTGCGACCCTTGTGCCATTGCTCTGCCCTCACAGTTTGTCTCTGTACCTTTTGCCTTTTGCCTGCCGACCTTTTGCTAACAGGGGAATTTGAGGGGACATGTTGTGGCTGTATAAAATCCTGTTTTCTGTCCCGTACTGGCAGCTTTAACTTGATTTGTGGGCTTTGGCCCTTTGTCTTAACTGTTTTAACTGTTTGCTCCAACACATGGTTCCTTATCAGCTGGAACAGACATGAGCACAGTGAGCTTCAGTGGTACCATAAAACCATTAAGAACGTGCTCAGAGACACTCATACCCAAACCATCATGATATACTACAGTAACTACTTTTGTGTAGACACAACACCATGTTTCCACACAGTTTAACAATTGGTTAATTTAGTCCTTTCTCTCTGTTACTTTCGACCTATAGGATCAGTGATGTGATTATTGTATAGAAGGTGTTGGAGCTAGAGAAGAAGGAAATGAACAAAAACGTGCTTCACCTACACTGTGTGAAACAGGAAGTGAGCTGAGGCCTCATCTGAAAGATTAACCTCCAGATGGCACATTGTTTCTTCATGTCCAGTGAGGAAGCGTGAATGCTCAGTTTTTCTCCATGCACCTCCCTGTGCTGAAGGTACCAGGCTGTCCTGGGACTCATTTATGAATGGTGTGCTTTTTTGGGGTGGGGGCTGTCAGGTAGACCATCGTCTGGCTGGTGGAAGATTATCAGAGGTTTTTGAATATGCCTGGTCACCCGAGCCACAGCCAGGGTGCTCTGTGCCTGGATAAATGTGTCATCATGGTGCACACAGGCCTTTGGCGTTCAGCTCTGCGATGATCCATCTGGACCAGCTGTGTGTTTGCATGTGGCTGGTGGTGGATAACTGGAATGGGCCGTGGTAGAAACCCCATTATTCTAGTTTGTGTGTGTGTGTGTGTGTGTGTGTGTGTGTGTGTGTGTGTGTGTGTGTGTGTGTGTGTGTGTGTGTGTGTGTGTGTCAACGGGGCATAGCTTGAGGCCAGCCAGATGGCGATATTTCTGGCACCGTCTCATTTAGCTAACAGCCAGGCCTTCTCAACCAACAGCCAGCTGTCTCAGCCATGAAATCAGAAAACATGATATCTATCAGGAAAAACATCTGCTATCGTCTGTCTTTGCATTCCAGTAGAGAACTGGAGGGATTTCACATTAGTCACATTTAAAAATGCCGTTATCTCCAGTTGTTCTCGAAGCTTTCATACAGACACGAGCTGTTACGAACATTGTGATCAGTCACGAAATGCCTCCACAAGGTATTAGCTCGTGAATCAAGTTCTTCAAGTTCATGAACATCACAGTGTGTCCTTGTCACCGATGAGGTGAAGGACAAACACCGGCAGCATCCAGGCTCCTGCCTTTGCTTGTTGTAGATTACAACTGAGCCAGGGAGTCTGGTTTATCACATCACCTGTCTAGACCCACTTTGCAGCTCCTTCAGAATGAAGCACTCAGACCTGGAGATGATAAGAACCCTCTGCCCGCCGTTTGGGCCTCTTTTTTTTCTTTTCTTTTTTTTTTTACAGTGGGCACTCTGAGACCAAACAATGATCGGATAATTCCAGATAAGCCACCTCAATTCACAACAGTTGTTAGTCGAGCATTCTTCACAATCTGCCTACTTCAAAGACCTTGCTCCTGTGATAACTGTATTCAGACTCTTGACCTCCAGTTTGCCGTGTATGTAGCAGAGCCTTTGAGGTGGGGAGCAGCATCCTTTGTTTGCTAGCTGCTGACAAACTCCCACTGGAGCTGGAGCATTCAGACTCGGCCAAGCCAGACCCCACTGTCTCCTGCGATGGAGGGAAACTTTGGCCAGCAATTGTGAGAATTTCCTGCCACAGGAAAGGAGAGAAGAGAAGGGGCGAGGAGACTTGAAATAAGCAGAAAGATCAGAGAAGATGAGGGCTGAGAGCAGGGGAAAGGAAAGGAAAGCAAAGAAAGGACCATGATGGATAATTTTAGAAGTCAGAACTGCCAGGCGGAGGGTGAAGCTTAACCCTGACTGGCCGCTCACCAGCTCAGCTTTGCCCAAATTCCAGCAGGAGAGCCACTCGTGATCCATATGAAATCTCTATTAGTATCGGCTTGGCTCTTATTAGTCATGTTATCTGCTGATTATTGCTCTCTCTCACAGATTCCAACTGAGATGATTTCCCAGCATTTCTGTCCAAGCCAAAAAAAAAAAAGTATATGTATGTATATATACTGTATGTATATATATATATATATATATATAGACATGTAAAAAAACAAAAAAACAAACAAAAAAACAGACATTTTCTATCCAAGTCCTAATGGGGTCAGTTCAGTTTTAGCCACAAACCCACCTGCTCGACATGTTTCAGACATCCTGTGTGGCTCCCTCAGCAGGACCACAAGCCATTGATATCCAGGCAACCAGTGATGGTAATGACATGACCAAACAGGAAACAGGTTTGGTTTATGTACTGGCAGAAGGTTACTGTTTGCAATAAGGAAACCTCTGTTAGTTGCTATAGCTCATGGTCACAAGGCTAAAAAAATGACCAAAAGCTGACAAGGGTTTGTGTGTTTTAGAGACACTCAACTATGCTTACTTTAATTCTTCTTCAAAACTTAACGTGAAAAATAAACTTGAAGAGGAATGTTCCAGAAATTGCTCTGCACGTCAGAAAATGGGTGGTTAACTGTAGAATAATGAGTTTGCTAAGACATGTGGTATTTCCAGTGCTGTAGTTGGCCTTGAAATCCTGCCGCTGGACTCCCTCCACATCTCTAATCTGTTGTACGTGAGCCGACGTGCCGCTTTTACACCAAACCTCAGCGTCATCGTCAACTTCACTTTTGTACGTGCGGTTTAGTCAAATCTAAAGATAAAAGTCGTATTCAGGCATTTTCTGTAAGACATTGGTCCAATGTGGATTTGAGTAAGTTTGGTTAAGTACACACAATCATCAGAGCCCGTGTTTGTCTTGGCTGCCTCCCCACCTATTATCTGGCCAGGAACAAACGAAGGCAGGGCCTTTACAGCCGGGTGGTCGGTGGCCACTGCAGCGCCGCTCGGCTCTCTTCCTGCGAGGGAAGCAGGAAGAGGAAGTGAGGTAGTTCCCTGGCGAGGGCTAAGGAATGAGGGTGGACAGTGGGCCGGACAAAAAATAAAATACAAACATGAAAACGAAGTTATCGAAGCAAACAAAAATGCGAAGGGTTGGGCGGGGTGTTGTAGGATGACATTTTTATGACCTGGGTGCATGGGATATTCTTGTCAACTCCTTACAAGCTATTGTGAGTCCAATTTTTCTTTCTTTTTTTTTAAATGCCAGATCAATACTTGTTTTTGATGGGTTAGGTTCTTGTGTGTTAGGTGCCCCATATCCTTGTCCATATCCTGCAGTCAGACAAAAGATAGAAACATTTTCTAGCTTCTCTGTGTGTGTGAATGAATGGAGGCACAGTGTGGTGCAGTGACAAATACTATCCAGTTTGCTGAATGCTGCTGTCATTATTTGTATTTACTCAGCACACTGTCCACATTATGTCACTGTAAAGAAGATTTGACACACATTCTCACCCAACGGGGTGTGTCACTGGATAGCTTCCCTCCAAAGGCACCTATTGGATCCCTTGGCCCTTTTTGGGGGGTGTGGGGGTGGAAAGCTAACCATGTGTTTGTATATCTAATTTGCATTTCAATAGCTTTACTGTCTTTTGAGTGGTTTGTCTTTAAACATGAGGTTGGCCTTTGCAAACACACACAGAATTGCTTCTGCACACACTCTCACACATACACACACACACGCACAAGCAAATACAAGAATCACAAAGTGCTTGTGTTCAAGAATAATAAGCCCTTGTTTTCTGCGCTCCTAGGTTCACTGCTCTTCAAAAATACGAGTATCAAGCGCACACAGTCTGAAACATGCCACTTCACATCCACAAGGAAGGACAGGGCTCAGTTGTCAAAGAAATAGTGTTAAAACATAGTTGTTAATGTGTTATTTGACACTTGGGTGCACGCTAGTGTCACAGTGGTTGCTTGAGCAGTCCCTGGCCCCTGCAGTGGCAGAGGGGGAGACCCTGTCTTCTTGGTCGTGTCACACCTTGTTGTTAGTGGGTTTGTCTGCCGTCTAGGCTTGTTGTTGGTATGTAAATGCTCATATATTGTGGAGCCCAGACCCTTCATAGCACTGGTCCTCTCCTGACCTCACTGCCTGTCTGACAGTGTTGCAGTCGCCTTTCCTTTGTTCAGTTAATTTCAAACTGATAATGTCTCACTTACTTATCTCTGTGTTGTCTCTTTAGGGACCAAAATACTTAAAAAGTCATCAGCTCAGTTTAAAGTAAAGCTCTGCTCTTCTTTTAGCTTGTTTTCATGAGCTAGAAAAAATGGAAGCAGTTGTTTGGTGCAATTTAGCCTTGAAATGAGGTGGAACTGCTGGACTGGTCCTTCGAAGATAAATTAAACTACTGTGGTTATTATTATCTCCCTCACACTCAGCCAAACACAGCATGCACACTTAAAGTATGGATCATTGTGTCTGGTTGCACGGATTGTAGCATTAGAAACAGAAACTTCTAACTTATCTTGCCTGAACTATAGAAAACACAGTTTCTTTCTCTGGTAACACAATTTGAAAGTATTTCACAGTTAGTCTACATGTTGTCACTTTCCTCTCCGGTTTACCAGTGTCTTTTCTGCCTTTGTTCCTCAGATTTTGTTTACAAGTCTTTTCCAAGGTTGTGCAACAAATGTACTTGCTGTCACCCTGCTAAAGGAGACATTGTAAAGTCAGTTTGTTAAGGTCTGTAGACATGTTTCTGTCTGTCTTCTTCTCTTCAAACTGGTGGCGGTGGGGGTGATGGAGCAATCAAGGACACTGAGGTGCTGGGAACCATTTGGCATATGTCATCTAAAAGGTCTTTAGCAGATAATTGGGAGACATCCCCATGGCTCCTCTGACACACAGTGGACCTCAGTCATAGTACTTAGCGTAACAAGCCCAAATGTCACACCTGTGTTTAAAGGGAGTTGTGGAAGTGTTTGTTGGACAGCGTTGGAGAGATGTTGTAAACACGTTCAACTATAGCAAAGATAGTTGAAGACAAACTAAACCTGATATGTAAATCACCATTTTCTGAATGAGCCCTGACCAATAGAAGATAATGAAGTTCTCTATATTGGCGTCACAATATAACAATAGTATTTTAAAACGGGAAAATGTCACATGTCACATAATAGCATACTTATAGGAACTGTCACATCTTATGGGAAAAGCTCAGCGCTGACATTTTCTGCTGCAGATCGCTGTGTGAACAACCGCTGCCTCACCTGAATAAGGAGCTTAAGTGGCACACACTTGGCGTGTGAGGGGGTTAACACAATTTGCACGAATGATGCTTTGAGCTTTAGCTCTAGGAGCATGTGAGAGGAGAGTGACCGAGTGTGAGATAGCTAATAGGGTCAAGGGGTTTGCATTTGATAAGCTGCTCCCATGTTGGAGAGCTCAATGTTCTGTGACACTGTCATTGTCTGATATTTTTAAACAATGGCTCTGTTACACTCTGTCGTTTCAGCCTTCGTATAAGAGTATATCACTGGGCTTTGGTTTTGTTGCTGTAAGTGATGTTGTGATTTAATATACTCTGTTTTTCTGTTGCACTGTCCCACAACACTTGACAAGCTTTCGTTTTGTTCCACTTTTTTTTCCTATGCAGAGATTGAAGCCAAAGAGGCCTGTACCTGGCTCCGGGCAGCAGGATTCCCACAGTACGCCCAGCTTTATGAAGGTAAGGATCTTAAGGAGACACCTCAAGACAGGATGGACAGAAAAAAAAAATCAGTTCTTATGGATGTTGGTATGAGAAAGCCGCAGGCATAAGCAGGGTGATTTTCCCAGCATGTGTTACCACACCAACTTCTGTTGGCAAAAAAAAATGCAGAATACACCGCCCTTTGGTATAAAACAGCTGATAGTGTTTAGTTCATATAGAAAATCCACTACATCTGCACACGAACCACCAACATGCACACGTGTGCCTGTACATGCATACACACCACACACAACATTCCTGAGGCGTAACTGGTGTTTTTTTGTTTTTTGCTCCACTTCTCCAAGTAAAACCACACAAACCTATAGGCACATGCTGCTATATTTCCAAAATATGAACCATAATGTTTTCTATATAGTTACTCTTTAAAGACCAAAGGTCTTTGCTAGCCTGTTAAAACAAACAACAGGCAGGTTTTTCTTTACCTTCTTAAGTTACTCTGACAATGGCAAATGGCTGAGAAAGAATGCTCTGCCCGCCCTTTGGGTTTTAACTCCACGCTCACCAAAATACATCAGACATTCTTTACACTCCATATAGGCTACTCCAGCTATACTGAGGCCTACCATGGGCATACCAGTTGCCCTTATGTAACTACGGGATGATGACAGCAGAGCTAAGCTATCACTGTCAACAGATCATTGCTTGTTGCCACTTATCCATGGCAGAGTTCCCATTTCAATGGAAAGCTCATTGTGTTTCAGCACAGGTGATGAGACTGTTTTCATACACGGCACAAAAGTGCGAACCCTAATCAATCATGAGCATCGCTGGTTGATCTTTCGCAGCCGTCTCCACCAGAGTAGGAATTTGTGCCAACGCATGACACATTTTTCCTCCCCTTGTATCCGCGGGACAATCTCTATTGTCTGCGCTGTGAAGACTATTGCCCCACTAAAGATAAGCAGACTGATAGGCGTGTTTCAGGACAGTAGGCTAGAGGTGCTGGTCTCTCCTTCGTAGCATTTTCTTATCATCAACACCCCCCGAGGGTTTGAATGCAAGATTCCCACTTAGGGTTCGGCCAACACATTCCAGAAAACATCTCGCACAATCTGTGAATCCATCCCTACACAAGGATTTGGTGCGTAATAATGTCAATATGTCACGGCACGCTTTACCATTGCTGCGGCCGAGTCAATAAGTGATCCCATTAATGAGGTAGAGCAGAACGAAAGAAAGAACGAGAAGTAGAAAAGGAAGTGGGACCTCTGAGCAGCGGTGGAGCACCTATTGTCATTCTTCAATCAATCCCCTGTTCTCTCCCTCTGTGCTCCACATCCCCCCTGCCTGCCGGCTCTGAAAGCTGCAGCTGTGTTTGTTTGGTCGGCTGAGATGCTACTTCCTCTTTTAGCTTTTCATCAAGGCTCTGTGGGGTGGGGTGGGGTGGGGTGCGGTGGGGGGAGAAGGTGGAGCGGAAGGTCTTGGTGGGCGTTTGAGTGGGTGGATGTTTTTTTGGGGGGGCTACGGGTTGTATCTTCGGTTTCATCTGAACACACAGACCCAGTCGGTGGCGGGGATGTGCCCTCATTAATCCAAACCCCTATCTTCCCTTTAGATGCCCAGTTTCCCATCGACATCTCCTCAGTCACCAGAGACCATGACTTCCTCGATCGGGATTCAATTGAGGCTCTGTGCAGGTGAGATCACCAGACATTGCTGACCCCTCTCTCTGCACCACTTCTCTCTCTCCTGCACCAGTCTTCTTATTCCTTCTCCTCTTTCCTGTACAATCTCGTGTTTTTTTTTTCACCTCCCAAATGAAACCATGAGGGCATGACTTCAAAAGGACGCATGCTTTGGGAAGGTGCAGATGAGATGAAAGAATGACATGATAAGCACCCTGGAGCCATGTTTTCTACAACCGTATCTTCTCCCTTCATTGTGCTCTTTCTCTGTGGCTGATAGTGTTTTACCTCAGTCATTATATTCTCTCATATCACCCTGGCAAACACATAATCTCAGTTCTGCTAGATGCTGCAGTCACGCAATGCTCTTTACATTCACTGTTTCTTCCCATATCGCACACATAGGACATACTGAGCCATTTATTTATCTACCCACAGCTGAGGAATTAATGGTTTCAGAGCCTTGTTTGGTGTAAAAAAAAAACAAAAAAACTTGTGTAAGTATTTGCATACAAGTTGGTGCTCCTGTCATATTGATTGGGATATTATGAGCAGGAGATTAATGGCTCTTTAATGGAGTCGACTTCTACTTCCCAGTAATAAACCACAGCAGGTGTCCCTCCATACATCTGGAAGCTATCATCTCAGAGTCTCCTCTTTTGGCAGTCTTTCACCCCCTCCCCACAAACCCAACTACCCCTCAGTTACCATCCCTTCATCTCCCCATTGTTACATGATCTGCTCTAAGAGCTCTCCAGAGGGTGGACCCCACCACCACCACCACCACCACCTCCTCTCAACTCCCCTTCTCCAGGTGGCTGGGGGGGATAAGCTTTCTGCCCCCTCCCCAAAGTTTTTGTCGCCACTCCAGCAGATTTCATTCTCCTCGCTCTCTCCTTTTCTGCCTCCCTCTCATTCTCTCTGCGCTCGTGTGGGGATTATCCTTCAGCAGCTCATTAGCCAGCATTGGTGCACCCAGACTCCCCTTGTCTTTCTCTTCCTCTCATCTGTTTTTCATCCCGCTTCATCCTTTCTTCCATTATACATCCTCTTGGATGATGAGAGGTTTGTGTTTTAGGGAAAAATCAGGGAGCTTGATTATTTTAAACGCCTATCTTAAATGTAACTAGTTCTGTATGTGCTTTATGTTTGCAGGAGACTGAACACGCTCAACAAGTGTGCTCTAATGAGACTGGAGATATCACCACAAAGAAAACGCGTAAGTGCACATGCATACACACGAACTCCACTCCTTCCTGCGCATCTCCTCGACCACAATTGCATTTGCTCACCTCAACCATCAGTTCACTCTTGGCCACAGGGCAAAGCTGCGTTTTCTCTCATCTGGTTTAATGAGAAGGCACCTGTTGGGTTTATTTCTATATCAAGTGGGCTGTGCGAACCCTAGGGGCAAGGAGGATAGCTTTAATGTCTAAATGAAGGGGTGGCATTCAGCAGGACCTCCCCCTTCTGAAGGCATGCTCCCCTTCTTTCTCAAATACTTCCTCATACTTCTGGCTCACCATAAAAAGAGTTAGTGCGGCACTTTTGTAGCACTCCCACAGAACGAACCACCATCCATCTCTTATCATGCTCAGCAGTACCTGTGAGTGTGCGCATTATACACTTTTTTTAAATAGGGAAATTGACCTACCTACAGAATCACACTCTTTCAAGGAAACAAGTCTCCTGGAATGTTTTCATCCACTTCAAAGAAAGTTGGTTAATTGTGTGAATATTCCAGGTTTAGACCGTGTTTCAAGAGCTCCTAGGAAGCCCAGAGTGACACACACTGTCACTTTGTGATGAGAATTGCTCCTTTTTATACAAATCAACCTTAATTCCCTAATGGCCTCGGATGCTACATAGTAACATCCTTGTTCTGTGCGTGGTGGTATTCATTAGGATGACCCTTTCTGTGTCACCTTTCATTTCAGGAGTCAACAGAGAAGAGTAGGAGAGTCAAAGAGGTTATTTACCGTCTTTGTGGGACGACAACCCCCCCACCCTTTAGACAGCTTAGGAATGCATTGATCTCCTCGTGTCTTAACATTCCCTCTCTCCATCTCCCTACCTCTCGTTTTTTTTTTTAAGTTGTCTCTATCTGTTTTATTGTCATGATTAAATAGTTTTCATTTTGCAGACTCAAAGTGGCCACCACTGCAGTGAATACTATTGTGGTTTGATGGCTTGAGGATAAGATATCTCCAGTACGTTGACAAATGTCACTGCTCTCCATTCACAACAAATAGCAAACCGTGGTTATCTCACATTCCAACCAGCATAACTGGAGAAACAAGCCACAATGGCATCCAAAAGTCTCACAAAGAGCCTCCATTGTGTTCTTTAAATCATTGATTTTAATAAAAAGTCCCATATGTAGCAGGAATAGATCACACTCTTTGTTCCTTTTTATTTGAAATTACATCATTTTCCACTGCAAAACATATCAATACTGTGGAGCCCATGTGAGCAGTGAAAGTGGAACACTGGCACACAACGAGTGGAACATGCATTTTGAGGATCTGATCATTTTTGTACTGGAATTTCTTATTCAAAGTGCTAATTTCCTGGCATCTTTATAAAGGAGTGGTTATTGCTTAACAGTCGCTCTCAATTTAGTTCCTCTCTTAGCTTTTTTTTTTTTTTTACAGATAAAAGAAAGTTTTCATGTTTTGTTGAGCTCAGATTAAAGCTACAGCTTTAGAAAGGTGAGGGGAGGGAGGGGAGTAAATTGTGGCCTGTGGTTTGGTTTTATGGGCTTTGGTCCTCTGTGATTGGTAACTGTGAAGAAGTCTCATCTGGAGTCTCCCAGCTCAGTGTGTGTTTTTGACAGAGGTCGAATATCTCTGTCATGGATGAAGAAAAAGGATTGAGTGCAGCGGTGTATCAGTGACACTGTGTCACGACACGAATTTGAACAGACAGAGGGGATAAAGACTGTGAGGGGGGGGGGGTGGCCCCGGTCTGGCGGGCTGCATTTAGAGCTATGGGGGTCATAATGGAATTTCCTGAACTCCCTCCAGGGCCTAAGATAGATTAACCAAACTGGGAGAGGTATGTACATTTTGGAGCAGTACAGGTGTTGCTATATGTGACTCAGTAGTTGCCACTTTCTTCTTTGTCTCTTTGTATTTATCCTCCCCGTAGTCGGAAGTGACTGAGACATGTTTACCAGCTGACCATGGAGATCTTTGCATGTCTTAACCACTCAATTGAAGATGTTTGTATGCAAAACTCTTTGATGTTGAAGATGTAAAGATGTGTGTGTCGTGACAGCCATCATCCATCGGTCAATATACTCACGTAGTTTACAATCAGAATAATTATAAAATAAATTCTCCTGAAAGTTTCCTGGATCTAGGTGAGGAATGTTGGAAAAGAAATGGAAAACGAAGCAGTGCATAATATTCTCCTCTCCTCCCCCTTCCTCTCTTTTTTCCCCTTTCTCTTGCTATTTCTTTCTCTCCATCTCCTTTATCCCCTCCTTCTCCCCGATCCAGAGCGAGGACTCTGACGAGGACGAGCCGTGTGCCATCAGTGGCCGCTGGACCTTCCAGAGGGACAGCAAGCGCTGGTCTCGTATGGAGGAGCTGGAGGTTTTCTCCACACTGTCCACAGATGCCAGCCAGGCGCCTTCGTTCCCTAAGGACCAGGTATCCCAGAAAGGCAAGCTCGCCCTCCTTGAAGGCAACAGTTCAGAGAGCGTGCTGACTGACCTCAGCGAGCAGCCTGAAGTCGGCTCCATCCACAGCAGCGGCAGCGGAGGACAGGGAGAGGAGAAGGGCCACGGCGCCGCCCTGGTAAATGAAGCTATACCTGCCGGTGCCACTCGGGCCAGCTCCGTGGCCAGCATGTGTTCATCTTCGGGCACAGGAGGGTCAGGATGCGCTAATGAAGACTCTTTGTCCGATGGGTTGCCTCCATCGCCCCTGGAGACGCTCGGACAGTTCACGTTTGATGTCAAAACCGGGATGGGAGGACTGGGAGGGAGTCTGGACAGAGGAGGGGGAAGCGGCAAAAGCACACGCTCACGAGCCAAGAGCTTCCTGAAGCGCATGGAGAGTCTCCGGTTGCGCAGCGGCACCTCCTCCAAGAGGAAGAAGAAGGTGAGCACCAGTGGAGGGAAGATAGAAATCAGCGGCCCCGTCATCAAAGAGGGTCTAGACGACGACAAGCTGAAGAGGCTCAACTGCGTGGACATCTCCAGCATCAACCTCAACCAGAACCTCAATCACCACCGCAATCCCACCCAGACTATGACACTTAACCGGAATCGCTCCGTGTCCTACTCCACTCAGACCAGCAACGGCAGCACCGGGAGCACCGGGAGCAGCCAGTCGGAAGCCAGCAGCGGCAGCGCAGTGAGCACGCCGAGCCCGGTGACTCGCGCCCGCAGCCACAGCACAGCAGCAGGTTCGAGTAAGAGAGGGGGGATGTATTTGGAGGGCTTTGATCCTTTCAGCATTCTGCAACAAGCCTCTGACCGCCAGCCAACACCCCAACCCAAATCTGCCCCGCCCATCCCCTGCCAAGCCAGTAACGGGATGACCGTCCACGAGCAGAACCGCAGGAACAACCGTAATGCTAGAGGCAACGGCAGACAAGCGGAGGGAGACGAGGAGGAGGAAGAAGAGGGCATGATCTTCTTCTACTTACCAGAAGGTCACAAGCCCGGGACTTTCCCCAAAGCCCTGCAAGACGGAAGCTCGCGCAATAACAATGGGAACGATAACGGGAACTCGGTGGTCCTCCGAGGACGGCAAAGCAGACGCCAGCGTCGCGGCTCCTCGGGCTCCGTCGACAGCCGGCTCAGCTTTTACGACAACGTCCCCTACGCCGAGAGAGAGGAGGAGAGGGAGGAGGAGGAGGGGGACGAACGCAAACTGGAGGAGGTGCTGCAGCACGTCAGCGGCCTGCAGCGATTCAACGCCTGGTCAGAGGCTGTGGCCGGTGAGGAGGAGGAAGAGGAGGAGGAAGACGAAGAGGAAGAAGGAGACTCGGACTCAGCACTAGACTCGGCCTCCCCGTGCCCGTCCTCTCCTCTGCAGAACCGACTGGAGGAGACGGAGAACGGGAGTGACCAGGACAGCACAGGAAACCCGCTGGGAGAAGGAGAGGAGGGGATGAGAGAGAGGAGAGATTCTGGTGTTGGAGCATCTTTAACCCGAACCAGCAGGTGAGTCAGGAAAATCTGTCCTCTGGCCATTAAATAGTCAGTTTACCTAAAATAACAGACGTATATTGTCTCGTAGCATCCAGAAGTCCAGGCAGTTCTGGTTTATTTCTTGAGATTTTAGACATGACTCACCATTTCTGTCGCAAGCTCTATACAGTGGAGGTTTGATTATGGTTCCCATGGCATTGCAAACATACAACAAAGACAAAAAACAACATCATTATCTTGTTACTCCGCAAAGTCCACAGACTACACTCTGAAGCATTTCCAACAGTTCCAGTGAGAGCTTTAATGTATCTATCTTCTTAGCTTTTATTTTGGGTGAACTGATCCTTTTAAAGAGAAAGTATTCCACAAAGCTGCCTCCAAACAGACTCATGCTCTCAGTCTGCGTCTGTAAAACTCCTGCCCAGCGTTAACTTTAGTGCACGAAAAGCCCAAGGACAACAAAACAATAGAAAAACAAACACTGAGGTATCAACAAAAAGAGTTTTCCATAGAAAGTGACAGCGAAGGATAAACAGGGGGACACGCTGAGACGTCTCTCCTTACGTAATGGTGCCGAATACTCAGGAATGCTGCTTCGTCTCCATGGGGACTGTTTCTGGAATCCACAGGCAGAATTACATTTGGGTGGGTTGGGTGGGTTTCTGGTCCTTCAGACAATCTCTTTATTGATGTGTACATAAATCCATGTAATCCCCAAAACTGATTATTTGGCGCATACAACTATACTACGTGTTGCTATGTGTTATTTCCAAAGTTTATGCGTACACAAAAGCATGACGCATGTCCCAAGATTTGAGCTGCTCTGTTTCAGTCGACATTCTTCTTCTTCTTCTCACATCTCAATCTGTGCTCCCTCCTCCTGTTTTCTCCCCTGCGCTGCGCTCCAGGCCGCAGAAACTCCGCTGGCCGAGCTTCCAGAACTCCCATCGGCCCAGCCTGGCCTCCGCCCAGCTCCAGATTAGCTGCCAGTCTGTGTTACAGATGAATCTACTCCAGAAGCTCTCCCTGCTGCAGCTCACCGCTCTGCTGGAGAAGCATACCCCGACAAACAAACATGGCTTCAGCTGGTGAGTGGACATGAGGGAAAAAAATACAGTGTACTGAGGAGATTTTCATTTTTTGGATGGAGATTGTTTTACACACACACACACACACATTTCTGATGTAAAATGCCCCCTGTGTCTGGATAATTGTTCCCCGTAAGCCGTGCCCTTGAATTTCTCCATTCAACGAGCCAACTGCTGCCCCTCCATCCCACAGGTCCCCCCAATCCCTTCCATCTGCAGGTTGTTGTGTAGTGTGTAGCGTGGTGACGGCTGTCCACAGAGGTTGGGTTTCACATTCTTTTCCCAGGGCTGTAATTGCTGGGAAGGGGCGTACATTGTCTTTTTCTCAACGGGGCAATCACAGCAGTTCACACGCACGGTGTTACCAGAGCTGGAGGCTGCAAAGATCTGCTCTCAACAATTATCACTCCACCACCACCACCACCACCACCTTCTCCTTACCAACTCTCGAGCACTTGTTTCAGTTCACTTTATATATCGCTCATGATGATCTAATAGCACCCAATATGCTGGTTGTGACTATGTCTGCTTTAGCGTATTTGTCACCACCTCTACCTTTTTCCTGTTGCCTGCATTCCTGCATCTTGTATTCAAGTTAAATATTAGGGGAAAAATCCCTTAGATATGTAATATGATAGAGGCCTGAAGAAAAAAGCTGCGCAGAATAACAGTATTATAAAAGACTTAACTCCACTGACCGGCAAATGTATTACAGGACATTCTTCAGTCAGAATATCAGTGTAACACAGTTACCTGTTTTCTAACATCTGCCTTTTTATACCACTTTAAATGAACTGAAAGTGAAAAATCTAATCATTTCTACTGGAGGCCTTTCTGGGACAGGGACAGATGACATTATGGCAGTCTTAGAACAGGCTGGGGCTCACTGAAAGACAGAGGCCACTTGTTGACCGCCGAAGGCCCACACATAATCAGAATTCTGGGCCGGGATCATAATATGCTCCTTTACCATTTTTCCCAAACTGTGGTTCTGAGAGGCGCTCGGAGTCATGTGAACGACTCTGACAAAGACGAGCTTGTCCCCGGTCGCGCAGAGCGTCTCTCTGCTAAACACAGATACACAGCCATAAATTTGTGGGCGCATTCTTGTGAAACGGTCGGAGTTGCATGTTTCAACTCTGGGTTTGTGGTTATAGACTCGCTGTTCACTTTGCACCCAAGTGTGTGTGTGTGTGTGTGTGTGTGTGTGTGTGTGTGTGTGTGTGTGTGTGTGTGTGTGTGTGTGTGTGTCTCCATGTGCACTCACACACAGAGTAACAAACAGTGAGACTGACTTTGTGCAGATGTATAAAGCAGTGGGTTCCTCCTCTTTTAACAGCCCAGCATACATCCCACCTCTCCCCTCCCCTCACCCTGTTTATCCAGCCCTCTCATAAACCTGGAGACAGGCTTCTGCAGCTCCACACGTAAAACACAAACACACACCGAGTCAGACTAACTCTAGTAATTGAATTTGTGTCACAGAAGTTCACAAATCCAAACTAACAACTATTTGAAAAATGCAGACGGGGAAACAAATGAGGGGGGAAACTTGAGACATTAGCGGAGGACCAGGTCACATTCCCCATCCATGGTGCACGCTGCACTTCACCCAATGATGTGATAAGAGTGAAAATGATGTGAATCATTTGTTGTATGTCATGGTGTTCATCCCTCCAGTAGATTCACTGAGTACTGAAGCTTTTATGCACCTTACTGAGACAATAAATATTTCTTTTTTCCTTGAATCTGTCTGTGGTCTATCTGAGGTTTTGATGAATTTATATGAATTCATTTGTATCCTGTGTGGTGCAGATATTGATAACTTCCTCATCTTGTGTGTGTGTGTGTATGTTGTAGGGCTGTGCCAAAGTTTATGAAGCGGATCAAGGTGCGCGACTACAAAGACAGGAATGTGTTTGGTGTGCCACTACAAGTCATCGTCCAGCGGACAGGCCAGCCCCTCCCTCAGGGAATCCAACAGGCCATGCGCTACTTGCGCAACCAGTGCCTCGACCAGGTAATATAAAGTAAACAAATATTGTTGTAAACAAAAACCCGTCCTTGTACTTTGATTGCATGTGTCGTTACATAGTCACAACTTTCTGCCAGTGTCGTTTAGCTGAAAGTGCAAAAACCTTCAAGTTGCTCAAGTTACATAACATCGTCCTTTTAAGACCTCTGCATCAGTCAAAGGTGGATCCATGATATGTTTTTTTTTCACTGCTTGTTACATAAGATGGAGCAGTGGATTGGAAAAAGCCTGAGACCCACTTGTGTGTATATATGGCCTCAGCCTTTCCCTCCTTTTCTCTTCTCACTGTCACACATAAGCTGAAGTGTGGAGGCCTGGGGAGAGTCTACGTTTGCAGCTGCTAAGTCACCTGTGTGTGTCTGTTTGATCCCTGGACAGCATAAAAGATTTATCTCAGAGCATCTTGTGTGTGTGTCTGTGTGTCTGTGTGTGTATTCATAAAGGAAAGAAAGGGGGAACAAGGAGAAAATAGCACATTTTAGGAGGGCAAATCAGAAAAGAGGGAGATGGAGTCTTTTCAAAGCAGGACAAGGCGCCTCTGTTTGGAAGTGGTGAAAGCTCATGGAAAATATTCAGTCTGGACAAGCCAACAGCCTTCTGTCTTTCTTTCCTTCTTTCTGTCTCTTTTCTTGACCCTATATTGCCATTTCATCAGGCCTTAAAAGGCCACTGATGAGCTCCTTCGCAGCGTTCAGCACAAGAATGCCTACTGGGTGTCATGGGAGCTTCTCATAAATACAGTCAACACAATCTGTTGTGATGTAACCATATTGACTGTAAGCTCCGGATTTGAGGATAAGACCAGAATATGCAACAGCCTGCGGTTTTAGACAACAAGCACATGAGTCATTTTTGATACGCTTTAATGATAAGATGTAATAATGTTTAAGTGAATCAAAGTTCAAAGCCCGCCGATCAAGCGTCCGTGCGCATCTACGTGATGTGAATCTCTCTGTCCTTGTCTCTCCGTCCAGGTGGGTCTTTTCAGGAAATCAGGAGTTAAGTCTCGAATTCAAGCTCTGCGTCAGATGAACGAGGCGAGCGGCGCAGATGGAGGCGGAGTCAGCTACGAGGGCCAGTCGGCCTATGACGTCGCAGACATGCTGAAGCAGTACTTCAGAGATCTACCAGAACCCCTGCTCACTAGCAAACTCTCCGAGACCTTCCTCCAGATCTATCAGTGTAAGAGTACACGCTCACGCGCACCGCCAGCGTCCGCCATCCACATACAGACACGCATCTTCACAAGATGAGTTTACTGTTTTAGAGCTGCACACGTCTGCCAGTCATGGAGCAAGAAATTGTAAAACCTTAGAAATGAAACAAGCAAGATGAGCGCAGGAAATACCTGTGGGATGAGGTGATCTGTAAACCGTAAATGCAGCCAGCTTTAGAATAGGCTCATCTTTTTATGAGTCTTTATGACGTGGACATCTTTTCAGGTTCTGGCACAGTGGGACTGTAATAGCTGCATTAGCTACTGTTTATATAAGGTAAAACAAAAACCAGTCCTGTGCAGGGAGTATGAAGTATGAAGCCTATGGAGTACACACACACACACACACACACACGTTGGCTTATATAACACACTCAGCTTCACACAGATCCCATTATAGCTCATTCCTGGCAGGCAATGTAGAGTTATACACAAACTCCTTCCTGAGTAAACCAGCGCGCATGAATTAAAAAAAAAAAAAAAAAGCTGACGTGATGTAGTGTGACCATGGATATTAGTCGTTCTCTGTGTGATATTGACAAAAAAATAACATAACACCTCCTTCTTCCTTTCCAGACATGCCCAAAGAGCTGCGCCTGCAGGCCACTCGCGCCGCCGTGCTGCTGCTGCCCGACGAGAACCGAGAGGCGCTGCGGACGCTGCTGTGTCTGCTGAGCGACGTGACGGCCAGCGTGTCCGAGAACCAGATGACCCACACCAACCTGGCCGTTTGCCTGGCCCCGTCCCTCTTCCACCTCAACACCCTGCGCCGCAAGGAGAGCTCCTCGCCAAGGTGTGTGTCTGAGAGCGCGCCGCCGCCATCAGCGCAGTTTTTATGATCCCGTCGTTGACACAGTTATTGTATTAGCGGCTTACATAACATGTAATATGCTGCACATTCTGAAAACAGGAAAGCGACACTTTAGAGAAACAAAAGAGCAGGATACTGTAGATGGAGGACAGAAGAAAAAGGAAGAGAGCAAAGCTTGGGAGACGAGGAAGGGAGAGAGACAGAGGAAATAGAAGGGTTACACAAACATCTTTAGCTAATTAAGAGACATATTTTGGTCCAGATTTGGCACTGATAGAGGAGTGGGGGGGGGGTTATCAGGTGTACACTGCAAAACACCTTTGTTCTTATTTCTTCCCACCTTCAACCCCCTCTGCTTCCTCTGCTTCCTTGTCTTCATCCACTGTCTGGATGATGAAACCATTACTTATGTTCTTTCTCTCCTCTACTCTTCTCCAAGGGTGATGAACCGCAAGCAAACGCTTGGAAAGCCGGACCAGAGAGATCTGAACGAGAACCTGGCTGCCACTCACGGCCTGGCGCACATGATCCAGGAGTGCAGGAAACTCTTCCGGGTCAGTAGTTTACAGCACTCGAACTCCACGTGCACTCCACTGTCACACTAGTGAGCAAAACTTCTCACATTGAAGGTTAAAGTTAATTTGCAAAATGACTAAAAACAGATCAGAGTGTTTTTCCCCTGTTTGAGGTTTTTTTTATGGCAAACTGCCACTTCAGGTGATGAGGGTGTGTTTGCCGACAGAGTGAATGTCACCTCTGGCTCACTGTACCATGTTTCTGCCAAACACCTTGTCTCCCTGTGTTTGTCCATTAAACAAACAAAGTCCCAGTTACATAACTCGTTAATCCAATTCACGCTGTCATTTGCTCAAGCAATGTTATGATTACATAAAGTAAATACGCCAACTGGCCTTGTGTTTTAAACGCCCCATTTGTAGAGAACAGGACTTTACTTCATGTTTATGCCCTTTGAAACCCAACTGAGGCATTTTGGGTGGAAAGTTACAAAATATAGCATAACACTGCTACTGTATGTGAATCCATCTCAACCAATCTGGTTATGTGTGTCCTCAAGGAGACACTTGATGGGATAAACAGGAAATAATCTGCAAACTACACCATAACTAATCCAATTTCAATGCCATTCAGCCTAAAATGCTCTCTGCCCGGCAGACTCTTCTCTGACATGCCATAGTAATTACTAAAAGGCTGCACAGTGCATGTGATTACTGCTCAAAGTTTTATTAGATTGTGTGAGAGCTTCCTGTCATGCTCGCGTCACACAGCAAGTAAACTCAATTATCTACCAAATTATTTTCTTTTAATTAGATTTCCACTTGCTCGTGGAGGTTGCTAAATGATGAGCAGCGATAGGAAGTGATGACCTATGAAATAACTGACTATGATCAACTTCCAATTATAGCAGCCTTTTCTCATCTAATGAGAATCCATTTCTAAGATATTGTTATTATTATTAGGAGTCAGTCAAAGCTCCAGGTACAAATAAGATGAGTGAAACATCCTTCAGTATCTGGTTGTGAATCTACCTCTAGTATCAAACTCATACAACACAAGTTTTTACTTTTGCTTCACTATGTCAGGAGTATTATGGGGAAACATATTATAGGAGACATTTGTCTTGACATGAGACACATTTTCTCATTAAGTGCGTGAATAACTGTTCTGACATCCTCCTTGCCCACAGATACCAGAGGAAATGAATCGCTGCAGGAACTCCTACGTGGAGCAGGCGCTGCTTCCTCGGCGCTTGGAGGACCTTACAGGTGAAGAGGCCGGGCAAGGAGGCTACAGGGCGTACCTACAGGACAGCCTGGACGCTCTCCTCAAAGAGGCCAAGGACAAGTTCAGAGGCTATGACAGCTGCTCGACGCCCGAGCACGCAGAGCTGGCCTGCAGAAAGGTGAGGCCACGCTTTGTTTGCTCTCCGCTCTCCAATGCTCTCATGCTCTCATGCTCTATGTTTGTTTGGCGCAGAAGCTGAATACAGTGATAGATTTGCCACGGAGCGAAAGTAATAGGGTTCATGAAAGATTAATGAACAAGAGATGAGTCATCAATCAGTCATTATTGTGTAAACAAGCCACCATTCATGTTAACACACTCT
Source organism: Trachurus japonicus (assembly GCF_045865225.1). Classification (NCBI taxonomy): domain Eukaryota; kingdom Metazoa; phylum Chordata; class Actinopteri; order Carangiformes; family Carangidae; genus Trachurus; species Trachurus japonicus. The sequence continues at coordinate 19,855,098 of NC_140907.1, forward strand.
CCGCTCAACTATCTGTTTCCTGTCTTCTCTCCTCTGCTTCTCTAAATATCGAGTGGAAAACCAGCAGTTAGGGTTTCCTGCATAGAAACACATCCGTGTGAATCTGGCCTGTCCCTTGGCCTCTCATTCCCCCTCCATCACTGGACTCCATCCCAGAATGACATCAGCTTGACACACACACACACACACACACAAACATACGCAGCCTCACCACTATCCCAGGCCTACATTTCCTGTGTGGACTCTGGGAGGTTATCTTCTCTCCAAGTTTGAGAGTCACAAGGCAAAGAGTGTGTGTGTTCTTTATCATCTGACGAGCCAGTGAAGCAGCTGACTGGGCCGGGGGGCAGCGGGAGGTTCTGAAACACTGGCCGACTGTTATGATTAAACTTATGGTTTCATTACCACAACAGTCGTGCATTGAGATTTTGGTTCAATACCAGTGGAACAATTGCTGTGTGTTCATATTCATATAAGCCGCAAAAACATTAAACCTCCATAGAATCAGTTGAGTTCCCAGAAAACGTCTACACTATGACTTTACACTTTGGTCTTGCTGCAAAATAATAAACATATGCTTGTTGAATATGTAAATGAATATAAACCCTTTCCATGTCTTCTTCCAGGTGCATGATGGGTTTCCACTGCGGCTGTGGAAGGTCACGGTGGAGATGCCTGCCAGTCCCGAGGAGGTTCTGAATCGGGTTCTGCGAGAGCAGGGCCACTGGGACGAGGACCTGCTGGAGAGTCGCGTGGTCGAAACTCTGGATGAGAGGACAGAGGTCTACCAGTACGTCAGGAACACCATGGCTCCACATCCCACCAGAGACCATCTGGTGCTCAGGTAGAACCTCCTTCCGTCTCTGTCCCACTTCTCACTTTGTGTCTTCAATGTTGTGCTCTGGTTCAGTGTTTCGTTTTTTTAATCAAACTCTATGTCTTTGCTCTTTCTTCCAGAACGTGGGTAACAGACCTGCCAAAAGGAGCATGCGCACTCGTGTGTACGTCCGTGGACCATGAAGGGGTACCTGCCGTGGGAGTTCGAGCCAATGTCCTCACCTCACGCTACTTCATCGAGCCCTGCGGAGCCAACAAATCGAGAATGACACATATTTCCAGGATCGACTGCAGGTTAGTGGACAGTTAACTGCGGGGATTCTTTTATTAAGCCCTTGTTTTGTGGTTATTCAATGTTATCTAGCCGACCACGCAATCAGCTAACACTGTGTCTCTTTCTTCTTTTTCAGGGGTCGTTTTCCAGAGTGGTACAATAAACTATTTGGACACTTGTGTGCTGCTGAGGTGGCGCGGATACGTGACTCATTCACTGCAACCATGGACAAATGAGAGCAAAAACAGTGTGCAATATGGACATCAACAGTCTCAACAGCTTCGTTGAACCCCGGCCTGTTGGACCATAATGAGGATCCTACTGGGGACTTAAAATGACTCATTCCACCCAAAGAGACAGTCCAAACCTCCTTATACACACATTTAAAGGACAACCCCTGGATCCTGGATTGAAGGATGTTTATTTTATTTTATTTTTTTGCTCTAAAAATGTCACAGCAAATTGATGTTAACATTATAAACTATTTTATTGGAGTGTGCTGTCAAAAGGACTCATTTAAACATTGATCTGGGCCAAAGGACATGATGTCGCTGATACAGGATGTGAGGTTTAACCAAAGGGTGCTACTGCTTCTGAGAAGCAAGGGGGATTGTGTTGAGAATGTGTGTGAGTGTGAGTGTGTGTGTGTGTGTGTGTGTGAGTGAGTGTGCGTGTGTGTGTGTGGGTGTGGATGTGTGCAAAGCAAACAACAAACGGTTAAAAACATATACATATTCTTTGCACTGGTTACCAGTGGCAGCATAATGTGTACATACAGTATTGTGTTCACAGTAACGGTTTGTGTCTGTCTTGTGTTACCTCTGTCTTTTTTTTCTGTTACAGCAAAGCAAAGGAAGAATAGCAGACAATATTATGGTCAGCTGATTGATGAATTCATGGGCGAAGAAAGATGCGAACGTGCTGGTTTTATGCAGACTGAGTGGAGACAATAGACGGTATATTGTGAGATAACAGGTGGCTGGTAGCACAGAGGGTTTTTGTGTTGCAGTGGAGGAAGGCAGAGACAGATGAGTGCGGTGGCTGGCTCACCAGAAAGAGAGAGACGATCAGAGAAAGGGGCTCATTTACTAACATAAAATACAAATACATGTCCTTTCCTAAAGACTTAAATTCAGTTAGCCAGAGCGCCACAATTCTGACATGGGAGATGTTTTTGTTCTTGAGGATATGTGAGTGAAATCGGTGACTGTGCTGGTGCAGCACGGTGCAGAAAAACAATAATTTAATGACTTCAAAGAACAGTAATCAGCAGTTTTTGACTGAGGCTTAGAAAAAAGAAGTGTTGCATATTTTTTGAAAAATCATGCAGAGAAATTTAAACAAGACCAATAAATTGAATGGACCAAAATTTAGTCAAAGTAGTAGTTTTCCAATATTGAACTTTTTCCTCACTATTAAAAGTGTTAACACAGCACAATTCCCAGTTTTTGAAAATTGTTGTAGGCTGGACATTATGAACATATATAAATATATATACGTATATACGTGTATATATATAAACAAAAGACAAAAAAATTGTCCTTTTATAAAGGTGGAGATTTTACAGGTTTTACTGTAAAGAAGAGGGCAGACTGAATGTTTGTGTGATTTCAAAGGAAGGAAAAAATATCTTTGTGTATGCTTCTTCCTCTGTACTGTCGTGTCTGTGTTAAATAAGAAGAGATGGACGACCACGACCGTCTTCGTCCGTAACATTCATGCTTCAATCTGAGGGCTCGCTTCGTCATGTTGAGTTGTATGATTAATTCACTAAGCCATTGTTCATATCATAAATGTTTGTACCTTTTAACTGTGTCTCTGCCAAATATTAACGCATGACAATGACAGTTAATTTAAAAACAAATATATTTATACCTCAGATATATGTTTGTTTGTATCATACCATTTTATTTTATTTTATTGTAAATGTTAAGCTTTGTGTTACAGAAATGAACAAAATGTTTTATCTTTTTTTATTAATATTATTTCTGTACAGGTTAATCAAAGTGCACTATTAAATGTATTAAAATAATAACGTGGGTGTCTTCAGAGTTATGTAACCGCACCACAGGCAGCTGTTCACACCAAAACGTTTGTGGCTTTGCTCTGGTTTTACTCTTCAAATCCCTCATAATCTCTGCAGTCATTTGTTTACACTACAGTTTGTTCCGAGTGCTTACACCTCCTCAGATCCACTGCTCAGACTAACTCTGGATTTCCCAACCCACTTCCACTCGCCGCCACATCCCCCACCCCCTCAACCCCTGCCTTCATTCCACACCAGTGCACCCATGACTGGGCCAGAGAGGCGTGAGTGAGCTGCACGCAGGCGGGTATCAACCAGCTCAGTGGATTGTGATCTCACTCCTTGTCTTGTTTCTTACATAACAGTTTCATATAGAAGCAAGAGACAATGGGGTCCATTGTTGTCCACAGCTGGTATGGTCCAGACCCACCAGACACAACATGGGAGCGGGGCAATCATGTGGCAGATAAAGGGAGAGGAGGGGCTCCAGCTAAGGGTCAGAGCAGGGGCTCATGTACCCCTATATGGTTTTAATCAGTGACTGTAGGAGGATCTGTCCCTGTGCATAACAAATGCGTCCCATGCTGCACTTGTTTTGTTCGCGCCTCTCTTTAATCCAAACACAAGAATTATTCAGATCCATTAAGTTGGACTGTGTATTTATATAGGCACTTTACACACATGTACAGTGTGACGGCAGAAGAAAGTGTCAACATGATTAGCCCAAGGCCAAGACAAGGCATTTACATTTACTGCTGGCGCATTCACTGACTTGTCTTCCAGTGGACCATGAACACCACATGAACTCTGAGGAGCTGGAGATTAACCAGACCCTCTAGCATGTAACCACATACATATGCATGTGCGCTGCCTTTGAACGCGTCATGGAACTTAAACAGATTTGTCATTAACTTTTGTTTAAATACCATAAAGCCTCTATAGATCCATTCTGCCGTCTATTTTCTGTTCTTACGTGCATGCCTCGCTCTTCAGTGCTGGTATGTTTTTCTATGCACATGTGTATGTATTTTTGCTTGGAATGCAAACACCTCTGGGAGCTTATGCAGGGCCAGATAAGACTGACCAGCAAGAGTCAGCAACAGCAGCAACGCCGCATTCCTTGCACTGCTGTTGTTGTTTGAGAATCAAGTGCACGAGGTTTCCCACATTGATAAATGAATGCAAACGTGTGTGAACGCCACATTATTTCATGAAGTTTATCAAGCATTTGTTAAAGATGCAGTACTCAGTTTGCTAAAGTAATACCAGGTATGATTTTATATGTCATTTCTGTGCTTGAGGTTTTCCCATTCTGCCCTGCTCTTGAACCAGAGAATATCACTGCTACCAGTCCTGGTTTTCAAAACAAACCCCCATCAGTGTGACTGGTGAGTGGTTGTGTTTGGTCACAAGAAATTCCACAGGCGTCAGACAGGAGGCGAGGGTCACGTATATCTCCATGCAGACTGGCACGTTCTGATGGATCGCTCGTGGTTTTGTTGTGGCAACATCACTGGTATGCCATTGTGATAATGCTGTATTTTAAGAGTCAACATGGACAGTGACAGAGCATTTAGTCACACAGTGTCTCTACACTTGACCTCATGTCATTTCCAAAGGACTGGAAAACAGATATGGCTGGTCTTTTAAATTATGAACACACAAGTTGTTTTAACGACCTAATCATCTGTGTTCCAGACATGATGCACATGACTGCGGCGTGACACAACCAACGGGAAAGAGATGCTCAGTCTTTGTCTTCAGTGGAGACACTAGAAGGATCTGAAGCAGGTCAGGGCATGTTGCCGACAGTGTATGGTGTATGTGTTTGTTTCCAAATAATCACAGTGGTCATCATCACAGGTTGAGCACCAGTGAAACTCTTCTATCTGTTGGGTTCATCTGTCTTTGTGTGTTTTCTTATTCAACCTGTGTGGCTTTCAAGAGCATCCAGGTGAATCCGTAAGGAAACACAAGGTGTCAGTGAAGGGGCTCTAAGTCACTGTTTGTGTTTTACACAGTCCAGCTCTGCCCTCTGGTGGTAATATGGGTGAAATGCTGAATTCATCAGCTCATGTTTAATGGTCCATTATTCACATAAATATATTAAAGCAACTACAAAGAATTTTTAACTGGATGTGCAAAAGTCTCTTGTTTCTGCTGATGTCTCTGTATAACAGCAAATGAGGCCATCGGTGGGAAGATATTTGTCAGTAGTATAACTCTACATCTTTGGGAGGCAGTGGTCGGGGTCGGTCCATTGGTCTAAACAATTTACCGCACTCAGAGCCAGATAAGCATCTTTATGACAATATGCTAGAGCTAATGGGAAATGCAGTCTTCATTCCGGCAAAACACTACCGCTTTTGTCCACAGGGGTCGCCAAAATCAACACATGATGAAAGTTGTAGACGCTTTAACGAAACAAAACCAAAACAATTGTTTGTTTAAATTGAAATATATTCACTTATTCATTGTAACACTTTTCATTACCACCTATTGGATTGTGTCTCACAGTTTTTCAAATTCACTTTGCTTCCCTCCTTAAATGAGAAAAAGCATTTCTCCAAGTGAGTTTGAGGATGGTGATGAGTGTGTCGTTCACAATTCAGAATTTCTAATTAATTTATGTAAAATTGCATTATGCAGAAGTTATCAAATTCTGTCAAACACACACACACAACTGAAAGATGGTAAAAAAAATTAAAAAAAAAAACATTAAAAAAAAGAAGCTTTTTAAAAATAAAAATAAAAACTAAACTGCTACAGGTTTGTTATTATTATGGGTATTGTGATTATTCTTGCTTACAGCACCCATTATTCCCAGGCTGTCTCCCATCCAAGTTTACTGACCTTCCTTTTTCCCCTTTTGCTTTACTTGTGTTTATTGTGATTATTACAACGTAATAATAGCAAAACAACTTTTCGTTTTGGTGGCACTGGACAACCTACAAAAACTAGGCTTGAAACATAATTTAAATGTTTGGGAGATTTCCTACCTAGCAATAGAGTTTTGATGAATCGTGAAACTGTTGTGACATTTGCACTGACAGTTTAGACTAGAATACAAACTGTCAGGGTTAGCCACAACGAGATCACAGTTGGCTGATTTGTAGTCAAGTGACCTCAAGTCTGTGAACTTTTCTCACTGCCTCCTGTGGCAAGTGAGAAGCGACAAAGGCTGAGCGGGGCAATATGCGGCGTCCCACTGCAGCCGCCCTGGCTCCGCCAAGTCGGCTGCAAGGCTCGGCCAACCACGCCAAGCTCTTCCTCTGGTTTGACACAAGGCCAAGACATTTAACGCTGAAGCCCGCTGCTCCCCTGACTGCATGCTGGATCCAGACACATGATCATCCATTTTTTGTTTTGTTGTGTTTTCTTTCTTTCTTTCTTTTTTGCCCCCGACTTTCCACTTTTCGAAGGGGGGAGGTATTTGCCACTTGCCTGTAGCTGTAGGTTAGCCTGGCTCTCGCCAGACCCTTGTAGTTCCGCAAAGCTACGCTGAGCTCCACACAAGGGTCTGGGACCATAGACTGTAAAAGTCTGGGACCATAGACTGTAAAAAGAATGGACGTAGCGTCCGTGACGTCACCCATTGGTTTTGGGGAGTCGTTTTTGTGACTCAAATATGGCGGCCTGGACAGCGCCATGTTGGATTGGCCGGCCGAGAACCCGCCCACTGGCCTCGAAGCAGCCTGTCTCCGGAGCTGCTCGGACCTGTCACTCAACGTTTCCGCGCCCTAATTGGTCAGAGTTTTAACCTTATAACAGTAAAACGGTAGAGTTAAAAAAAAATTCACCCCCCTCAGAGTGTGTGCGGGGGTAGAAACTATCGATTGAGACGAAAAAACGTTCTGACACCAGGCTTTTAACATGTTTACTGAGGATGTAAAGTCGGCGATTTTAACATGGGGGTCTATGGGGAATGCTCCCTTCTGACACCAGCCCCCAGAGGAATTCGAGGGGATTGCAGTTTTTTGAACGCGGAAGTGAGCTTCACTTCTCAGACCGACAACTGCCCCCTTGTCTGGGACTCATGCTGGGACTGCTCCATAGGCGATTCATTTCAGAAGGCGGGGCCTTGTAAAAAAAATCTTGTATGTGATTGGATAAACCACTTGTCCGTTATCTTGAATGACGTGCTACTTCAGCCACTCACATCGTAATCAACCCGTGACGCTTAATGAGAGCGACGCTGGGAACTACAAAACAGAACAGCCGACATATTGGATATACCGACAGAGCAGAAAGTTAGAGAACTTTTACTGTAACAACGCAAATGTCGGTAAACGATCGATGTCGTTTGTGCAATGAAAATCTGCGGATAAAAGGCTACATTGGGAACAGCAAAAAAATATTTCACAAAGACGCCAACGAAAAAAGCGTAGACGAACGTCTTACAGAACTTGGTTTGAAATTGTTAAACGTTCCGGTGTTACAAATCAACTGGTTTCCACGTTAACTGGTGACTTTTGTTTACAAATGTTGGGCCGTTGCCAGATGCTCCGATCACGGAGAGAAGATGTAGGTGACCTCGCGAATGCCTGAATGAATGAATCTGTTGATCTCTCGCTCCACCTCATTAATCCAAGTATGGTGCTTCATAGGGGTGTGAATCTTTGGGTGGCTCACGATTCGATTTGATTCCGATTTTTAGGGTCACGATTCGATTCAAAATCGATTTTCGATTCAACCGATTCTTGATTTTATTTTTGCGATTTTTAGTTTGCTTTATTAACACCAGACCATCTGAAAAAGTTGAATGGTGATGATGTCTACAGACTATTATATCAGAAGCCATATCCCCCCCCCCAAAATGCACATCACATGTTTCAGATTTACTCAGCAACAATATATTTGAAACTGATTTTATAGGCTACTCTCTTTTCAAAAGCCTGGACTGAAGGGATGTGAGTATTTGGGTGTCTATTCGATTCAAAATCAGTTCTCATACACATGCACATAGACATGTAGCCTATCACCTGTAACAAAGGCGCTGCTAAAAAAAAAAAAAGACGGCACTCCGCTCTCACGCCAGCTCACCTGCAGCCTGTCTGACTCTGCAGCGCCACAGAGGAGCTGTCAGAGGAGCTGCTGCTGCTGGTCCTCTCTCTTCAGCCTGCTGTTTGGCTGCACTTTGTATGAGTTTAAAAAAGTGAAGATCTAACGTCACCTGAGCACCGATCAGCTGATCCAGAGCGCAGTGGATGTGGCTGCTCAGCTGGAGCGCGCGTGTGTTTAACGGCAAAAAAAAAAAAAAAAAACAGCGATCGTCCTCTCTCCTCAATAGAGGGTCGGGTTGCTGATGTACACAAGCCTGGTGACAGACATTCAATAGAGCATTTAAATCAGATCAGTTAACGTTTGTAGGCGGTTAACGAGCGTCTTTTAGCGCCATGCCGTGCTGCAGCACTGTGAGGGCGCGTATTGAGACGGAGGAAAATTAATAAAAAATCGATTTTTGAAGATTATGAATCGATTCAGAATCTTAGAGAATAAGAATCTCGATTCTTACATGAATCGATTTTTTCCCCCACCCCTAGTGCTTCATGCTGTGCATTACAATTGTGGGATCCGAAATACTGGACACAATAACATGTATTCATTTTCAAATAAAATCAATTACAAAAAAAAAAAAAAAGTCAGCCAACACGGGGTTCGAACAGAGTCTGCCACCGACTGCAAAACCGTAACGCTATACGTTATCCACTACACTATCTCTTTCCAGTGTCTTAGCAAGTTACAAGGTCTTGCTGCTGTAGAGAATAAAATGACGTGAGTAGTCGTGGCTGTCAGAACAACACCACGGCCAAATTAACTTGTGACCACTGTTATTGCAATGATACCGCTTTGCAACTCCAGCTTGTTGGACCTCTGAAAAACATTTCACGATGATCAAGATCAAGTCTGGTGAAGATGGTCGAGGAATATCACGCATTTGATGTTTCAGACATTTTTACGTCTACATGTGTAAATAAAACAATTTGAAGTCGAGCGAAGTAGCCTAACGTGTGGTGGCATATAGGATTCCGTGTGATTGGAGCACACTTTCCATTAGAGCATGTGAAAGCAGCTGTAAACTGCTGTTATACGTTTCACATATATTCGTGAAATATAAAAACAACTCAACAAGATCTGTGGACAACTACCTACAACATAATAGAAAAAAAATTAAAGAACAATATTTCTCAATTACACTTCAATGGATAATCACTGTGTGCCAGGGGAATTGGCAAATTATTTTTTGTAATTGATTTTATTTGAAAATGAATACATGTTATTGTGTCCAGTATTTCGGATCCCACAATTGTAATGCACAGCATGAAGCACCATACTTGGATTAATGAGGTGGAGCGAGAGATCAACAGATTCATTCATTCAGGCATTCGCGAGGTCACCTACATCTTCTCTCCGTGATCGGAGCATCTGGCAACGGCCAAGGGGGCAGTTGTCGGTCTGAGAAGTGAAGCTCACTTCCGCGTTCAAAAAACTGTAATCCCCTCGGATTCCTCTGGGGGCTGGTGTCAGAAGGGAGCATTCCCCATAGACCCCCATGTTAAAATCGCCGACTTTACATCCTCAGTAAACATGTTAAAAGCCTGGTGTCAGAACGTTTTTTCGTCTCAATCGATAGTTTCTACCCCCGCACACACTCTGAGGGGGGTGAATTTTTTTTAAACTCTATAGTTTTACTGTTATTAGGTTAAAATTCTGGCCAATCAGGGCGCGGAAACGTTGAGTGACAGGTCCGAGCAGCTCCGTGGACAGCTGCCTCGAGGCCAGTGGGCGGGTTCTCGGCCGGCCAATCCAACATGGCGCTGTTCAGGCCGCCATATTTGAGTCACAAAAACGACTCCCCAAAACCAATGGGTGACGTCACGGACGCTACGTCCATTCTTTTTACAGTCTATGGCAACGGCCCAACATTTGTAAACAAAAGTCACCAGTTAACGTGGAAACCAGTTGATTTGTAACACCGGAGAGACCGTGTCGAATATGCTTACGGTGCTTTCGCTTGATAGGGAAACTCGAAGACACTCTGTCCACTTTGAAAAGATGGCAAAAAGCTGAAGAGGAACTGAGTTCTGAACATGCATCTTCTTCGGCGACGACAGCGACATCAGAGAGTGCAAAGGTGTCTGTCGCACATAAACGGGGCAGGGTGCCGACTCCATCTAAATTGTGTCCCCATCCCCCAACACCTACTGCTCCACCAGCTCCTAAACTACCGAGGCCAACAAGTGAAGGCAGAGCACGAAAAAGTGTCACTGAGGTAAGTCAAAGTCGTGAATCGAAAGACATGCAGTAGCTAATGATGTAAATCCGTGCAATGTAAGCACAATAAGAGCAGTTCTCAGTTCTCTCATTTATTGTCTAATGTAATGAAGAGTTTGTCGACTTGTTAACGTTAGTCCCATGTAGCTAGCTATTGAAGTAGGCTACAGAACCAAGGCTGTGGTCAGATTATGTAAGGAAAAGTAGCTGCCAGTGTCAAATATGCTGCAGCATACAACAAACATTGTTATGCATGTGAATAATAGTCACTGAGTACAGAAGAGTTTTGTTTTGTGTTTCAGGTGCTTGTCTATTATCCCTCCAAGTCAAAGGCTGAGAGGATAGCCTGTCAAGACCACACAGCAAGCATAGTGGAAGCTATAGCAAGGAACAACTGGAGTGGGGCTGCCAAACAGATCACAAGACACAAAGAATTAATTGGGCCCATCAATGAAAACATCCTGGACATCATAGAGGACGAGTGCAAGAAGATATGCAGTCCCTTCACTGATTTCATGCTGTCCAAGTCATCACCTGAGGATTTGAAGGCATTTTCCTTTGAGAAACTGCAAACTGATCTTCAGCGTGTGTCGCCTTTTTTGTTTTCAATCTTTTTGTGCATCACTAAACAGTCCACTAACATTGCTTGTGTTGCCGCAGCTATAGCTTTGAGAGGCAGACAACCCCGTTTGTCTGCCTTCGCATACTATGTGAATAGTGTCCTACAGTATGCTGGGGTGAAGAAGGCCTTCAAAAGGCTTTGCGAATTAGGCATAACAACATCATATTCCAATGCTGTTAAAAAACAAACAGAACTGGCAAATACATGCGGAGAGGATTCTCATTTACTAAAATTAGCTAATGAAATATTCCTCAAGGAACATGATGAACATGAAGACACAAGCACAGCCAATGGCGGATCTGTTCCAGGGAGAGAAAACAAAGGTGCTCAAGGAGCTACCACATCAAGCACACCAGAGGCCTGTACTGCGAAGCCAGTTTAGTGGGTTAGCGAGGTATGTTCAGTGTAAAGCCAGCCTCTCCTGTACTGCGAAGGTGGCTGTCTTTTAACGAGGCTAGATCACCATGGTAACTTATGCTTAGCTCATAACCTGGTCCCGACCAGGTTATGTTCAGAGTTTAATCATAAAACCGGCTATAAAAGCGCCGCTGTTTCACTATTTTAACTCATTTACAGCTGGCGGCACCTTTACTTTGAAAGTCCAGTGGAGCTGGATCAGAACGGAGCGTTTGTACGGAGGGAGAGATCAGCTGATCGCTGCTGCTGACTCTCTCTGAGCGTCTCCGCCGAGAGTTGTCTCCGCCTCCTCACCCGTTGAGCTGAGCATCAGGAGCTCATTATATATTAGACTATATTTTATATTTTACTTTTATATAGGTAGGCTACAGTCAGTCACGACTGATAGAAGTTGTCCGCTCGCAGCAGGACGGATAATCAGATGGATAATTTTTTAAGTTAATAATTTCACTTAATGTGGCCGTGAATAAATTAATTCCGATGTGTCGCCAGTTATATTTCAGTGTTGCCCAAACGCAAATCTTGAATAAGTCTCCGCTGTTTTCACATTCAAAAAGGTCTTTGTTTATGAGATTTGCTTGTAGCTACAGCACCTAAAAAAAAAACCTCACTGTAACCTATTCAGCCTCGCTTCCAATAAAACACACACTCGCGTTATAATTGCGATCAGTGAAATATATAACAATATAACACAATTTAAAATGACAGTTGATGTTGCTCTAGTTTATATGGATAAAGCTTCATATTTAAAAGTAGCGCAAGAGCTGTCAGAAAAATTAAAAGCAGCCTCCTCTCTTGTCATATTTGCAGCAACACTGTTGCTTCAGGCTGTGATTGTGCTTTTTTTTAATATCGCTCATACTCTCTCCATTAAAACAATTGCACTCGTCTTGGCTGAAATCAGCCCGTTGTGGATCTAGTTCGTGCGGAAGTAGAATAATATGACGTCAAACGCCCCCTTTTATGTGAACGCGCGCAGAGCACAAAGCTGAGAACCGGACTTGACTAATTAAGTTGATAACCACCGTCACAGTACCGTTTAGCTCTGATTGCGGACTTGAGGGTTTGTTGAGCTGCATCTTGAGCACAAAGCCTAGGTATGTTGAGCCTCCTTCGCAGTACAGGCCTCTGATGCTGTTGTGAGTGACCTGGATGAAGCAATGCATGGCATGAAGCAGTTTGTCTTGTCAGGTAAGAAAGGACTGATATTCATATTGTCAAATGTGTTCATCCATCCAGCTGTACAGGATATTACTATTATTGTCTAAAAGTAATAATAGTTGTGTAATTGTGCTTTGTGTCAACACACTGTTTGCCACCCACCCACCCACTCCTCTTTTTTTGTTGGTTTGTTTCTTGCAGATAACCCAATGCAAAGCATCCAGAAGAACCCCACTGTCACAGAACAGGCTATTGGCGTCACCAGTACTCTGTTACAAATAGACCAGCAGCTGGGGTCTGACAGTGATACTGCTTTGTTAGCCTTCAGTACAGTGACAGACGCTGAAATGGCAGATCTGGGTGTAGCAGTATTGCCTGCAGAAGCTCCATCAGAGCCAACTCCCCCAAATACATATTCAGTCATATTTGACAACCTGGACTTCTTCTGCCGCACACACCACCAGTCTATCAGCCGGACAAACGAGTCAATACACTGGATCCACCACATAGTTGTGGAAGACAGAGTCCCTTCAACACATCTCAGCAGACACAAGCCAACTCGGTCACTCACAGATTATAACATAGGCAAATCACTACCCAGTTTTCAATCACAAGCCCTAATGCGCCGTGACTATGTTGTCCTGGGAAGCAGAATCATTACAAAGTACCTGGACGCCTTCAAGCCACTATCAGCAACCGTGGTTCATCACATCCCTCACCAGTATTCTGCACAAATGTCAGAGCCTTCAACCCACGTAAGTATTAAATTAACTACTCTTCATTCTGAGTTTTGGCAGTTTGTAGACTTTGTGACTTTGGTAAGCATCAAAGCAGGTAGTATAGTTGGTATTTGCTATCACTCCATACGTTTATGCCATTTCAATTCATGTGTTTCTTCCTCATAGCACCCCCTTGGACTTCTTTTCAAAGACGAAAACCAGTCTTCAGATTTGGCTGATGTTCTACAGCATCTCCAGACTGAGTAAGTTGGCTGGGGTGGGCAAAACTTAGTCATACGTTCTGCTGGGGAAGGGTATTGATTAATAAAGCTTTGGCACCTACTCCATGTGTCATGTAGGTATGTTCCAAAGGGCCCAGATGGACCACAAAGCATTTTAGTCGGTGGTGACAGACTGACGGAGGGCAATAGCCGCAATATACAGTGGGCCTTTGCAGAAGGTGAAAATGCGGACCACAGGCTGGAAGGCCCTGTCTTCAAATGTGAGGATTGGCACGCAATAAGAAACCTTTTTGAGGTGAGTGACATTATCAGGACTGTGAATACTTAAAGGACACCTGTACCATACCATAACATAACACAACATAACATAACATAACATCTGGCACATATCATCAGCACCCGCCCATACGTGTCACCACAGATTTATTGGTTCAATTGGGGCAGAATTTGAACTATTCTCTCACCCCGTATACCTACTTATGTTGACAGTGGTTTTGGGATGAATGACAAACTACATTGTCCCTACTTTACAGTGCCGCAGTGTCATTTCTTCAGGACACAGTCATATTAAAAGATTGAACGATTCAGACAGATCAATTTAGGAAAAAAATGTTGCCATCATATTTCTGTGAGATACTTAACATGTCTTCATACAGTTAGCTATTTATTAAATGATGTGATCTGTTTTTGTCCTTCCCCACCAAATTAATTTCATTTCAGATCTATCACCTGATCTTTTACAAAGACAGTTCAGCAAGGGATCATGGGACACTCCTTGCCAACATGAATATGTTGAGGTATGTGTTGCATACCCACCATGATTAAGATAGTTGTGTGATTTTATGCATTGTTTTTGGTATTCTTTGTTGTTGTCAGTTTAATATGTACATGTTTGTTTTAATGTTTGCATTCTGAATAAACCTGTGTTGTTCACTGTTTTCAGGTTTTTCTCTTTCCCGATGAACCCCAGCCACCATGAATTAAGGCTCGGTATTTCATCACGACTTATTCTGCTCTGTCCTATGAAGGGGGATGTTGTCCAGCCACCATGAATTACGGCTTGGTACTTCATCACGATTTGTTTTCTTTCTGTATGTCTGTTTCTCTGTCTATTCTGTAACTCAGGTGGTTGTGTTTGTGTGCGTGCGTGTGTGTGTGTGTGTGTGTGTGTGTGTGTGTGTGTGTGTGTTAATTAATCAGGCAAGAGTCATTTTAGGAATGTAATCTAGCCATCATGAATTACGGCTTGGTACTCATTCATTTCTGTCTGTATGTCTGTTTTTCTGTCTCTTTTATATTAGAATTATGGTTTGGTAGTTCTACATCACGACTCCATTACAAACCATCGCCTTCATCAATAACAAGTTATCTTCTTACAGATGCAGCAATGCGAAACAAGGTCCACTTGCTGCATTCAATGCATATAAGGAGTTTGTGCAGAAGGACACTGCAGCTCTCTTCCTGGCAGCGGCAATGGAGCACTTTGGGCTACAGAATGTGTCAGGTACAACATTTGAACTGGAGCTCTAGACTGACATTTAAAGAAATGTTTAGCCCCTGTTAAATGTCTCTATACCTAATAACAAACTGTCCCTGCACTGTCAACCTGCTGTGCAAGTGCAGTGGTATTCACTACAAATGGGCAACATAATGCAAGGTATATATGGCCACCTGAGTCCTTTCCATTAATACTCCCTGCCCCCATCCAACTCCTTTTGCTGAATCCAAAGCAAGGAGGCACTGGGTACCATTCATAAATGTCAAAAATCAAACTGACAAACGTCCAATGTCATGGCCGACACTATAAACACGGTTACTGAGCAGGTGAAAAGATTTAGATGAAAGGCATTTTTTTAGTTTTGTAATGTAACGTCACAGCTAAGCATACTGTGCATGCATCTCACATTGTCTCTCTATTTAATGTGTCAACAGATGTACCAGACAGCTTCATCCCTGACCACATCTTGACAGCTTCGCAAGACGAAAAAAGGAACTGGCTACATGGCGTAGTGTCTGAGGTGGTTGACAAATTTGTAATATTTCAGGACATTTCAGACATAGTAAGTGGTGTCACAGACACAGCCAGTGACCTACCCCTGTTGCCGTGCAACAGGTTGCAAACGAGAGTACAAGTACAAAAAGGCCAGGGAGAACCATGAGAGAAGAGAGCATGGGTTGACAGTTTCTCCAAAACCAGCTCCAGACACAGGCAGACATGGTTCTGTTTTTGACCACAAAAGACAGCATACAGAGGCCAGGCTAGGTTTTGGTTTCTTCTTGGCAGACCTGCAGGATGCAGTTAAGGAGGGAGACGGAGAGAGGCTGATGCGACTATATACTGTAGCGCTGATGTTCTACAAGGCCTATGGGCATACCCAGTATGCCTATAGTACACTCCTCCTTACCTTGCAGGTCAATTTCACACTTTCCCCTCGCCTAGCACACAGACTGACCTGGAATAGGTTTTGGAATGGGACGGGAGGAAAGGGAAGGAACATTTCCTTAGATCTGCATCTGGAGCATCTAAACAATTTCCTTAAGTCCTTTTTCAGACGCAATGGTCCAAACCTTACGGAACAAAATGCAGGCAGGGTCAGCAGGTCCATTGGGGTCCTGAAAAAACTGATGGAGACCACAGACAGACAACTACAGGTGTCAAAGTCCACTGGCGTGCACCATGCTGCTCGCCAGACTGAGGACATTCTAGTTCTGGTGAAAGTTTTTAGAGAGGCTGAGCTGTTTAAAGACCACCCAGGCAGAGAGTTCTCAGCATTTCCCCAATTTAACAGAGATCTTCTGACAAAACTGAAAAGTACTAACCTGAGGGGATGGGTGAAGTCTAAACTGAAGGAGTGGCAAGATCACCCTATTTGAAACGGGTCAAGAATGATGCCTTTGTGAATGTTGTAAACATGGGCGTGGTAGTGGGGGGAAAAGTGGACCTGACTACCCAGGGCCCGAGTAGAGAGAGGGGCCCATGAAAATCCTGATTTTTTTTTTTTTTTGTGATGTTTTTATTTCGAATGAATTGGGCCCTCCAATTAATTGGTGTCATAATTTATTTCAAATATATTGATAACATCAAATGAGAGAATGAACTTAATGTCACAGTTCTCCCAACATATTAGACATTCTGGGGCCCCCCTCTTGGAGATGCAAAATGGTTTAGTCCGCCCAACAGCGACCGGCAACAAGTGTAAGGTCAGACAGTGCGCCCAGATCAGAGACCTGTGTGCAGGACATCATGCTGCCCAAAAAACATAAATCGGGCTATCAGAAAAAGAAAGAGAGGAAACAAAAAGAAAGACGGCATAACGAGGGGAGGCAGCTGCTGACTGCTTTCTTTCCCAAAGGTGAACCAAGTTAGCTTGTCATGCAAAGTCCAATTAAAGTTAACATAGTCCACTCCAGACAGCTGCTGCTTATATTTGTATGCTCACGTGAAGTCTTTAGCTTAGCTAGCTGCCAACCAGGCTGCTTGCGGCTGTAAGTGTAAAGACAATTACAAGCCAGCTAACGTTAGTTGTCAATATTAACCAGTTTCAGAAACAGAGAGTGGCGCAGCCGCAGCAGCTGGAGCAGCAGAAGCAGCAGTGGTCAGCCCTGGCAGCTCTTCTGAAGATGAGATTAGAGATGAGCAAAGACAAGGTGAGATCGTTGTTCAAGTATTCAAAGGCGAGCTCCCCCCTCCGACCCCCCCTTACGTTGGTATATTGGTTCGCGAGGTGGAGAGAGAGAAAGAGAGAGAGTGGTTGCTGTCTAAATATGAGTTGTTTACCTGAAGTTTAAAGTAAGTTAGCCTTTTGGTTCAGTGTGTGTGCTATAGCATTTGACAGTTGACATTTTGTACTATTGCAGGCTCTATTGATAAGATGACATAGGCCTTTGATGTAAAAAGCAGAAACCAGTCACAACTTCTTTTTTTCACATTGAAACTTAATATTTTTCCGTTCATTTCTACTGTACCTTCTCATTACAAAAGGAATGTAGCTTATTTGATTTGATTCTGAGTGTACAGTTGTCTCTTGTTCTCCTGTTCAAGAATGAATGTTTTACATCAAAATTTGCACGAGTGTCATGGATCAAAATGTTAGTACACAAACCAGATGTAGCCTAATGTTTTAGGTATTTGAGCACAAGTAGGCCAAATGCATCAATTCAGAACCACTCATCAATATAATCTGATCTGATTGTAGTTGATTGTAGTAGATTGTATAAATACACCCCCCCCCCTTTTTTCCTCGCGGGCATGGATAGGGGCCCACTGACATAGAGTGTACAGGGCCCAGAATTTGGTGCTACACCCCTGGTTGTAAATAACAGTATGTATGTTTTTGTATGTAACTGTTAAATTAAGTTTGATTTAAATTTGTAAATATTTAAGGGGAAGGGTGAAGTCTAAACTGAAGGAGTGGCAAGATCACCCTTTGAAATGTGTCAAGAATGATACCTTTGTATATAACAGTATGTATGTTTTGTATGTTCTGATTTTTGTTAATAACCATAACTGTTAAATTAAGTTTGATTTAAATTTGTAAATATTTAAACAGTAAATTCTTTCAACTTTATTTCCAGCTTCAAGTTTCTCATTTGTAAGATGAAAGAATACCCAGGCTTTCTGCTAAATTGAAATTTTATTGTAATTTGCATCATTATTCAACATTATTTACAATTTTTTATTTACATAGTTTACAGTGTCAGACATTCAAAGACATCAATACAACAGCATCCAATAGCCTGGATAGCCAAAACAAGCCTGCCAAGGAAAGCTAAATTGACTCTGAACCACTACTATGTTGTGATACAATTTCGAAGTCCTCATCTTCCTCATCAAAATAACCTGTGAAATCAATGTCAGGCTCTGTGAAGCTCTCCTCGGGTGAAGTAGGCTCTCTGTATTCAAAATCACCAAAAACCTCACTGATGACTAGGAGAATTTCCTGTGCATGGCGTACTGTAAATACAGGAAGGTTGTTTGTTATATAACCCAACTCAAAGATGTAGGGACTGTGTTTGACTGCTGATTCGATAAGTTCAGTCCCAAACCCAGTGCAGACAGTCTTGTTAGTGACAAGTGGCATGTCAGGAACTAAAGTGCGTCTGTACTGCTGTAAGCAGGCCCGGATGACATTCTTGTCTTCCTCAGTCACGTCTCTAGATCTGTTTGGAGTAGTGCACACATTTGGTTCAACAGATTCATATTTTGGAGTAGGCTCTGCACAAACATCAGATGAACATGAACACCTGTAGTGACAGTAGGTGCAACAGAGATGACCTGGCTCCAAGCTTGATGTTTGCTCTTCAAAGTGGCTGAAGAGGGCTTTTCTAAAAACAGCCATGTGTCCCTGCATGAATTACTGCCTTAACTGTTTTATCCATCCTTGGTGATTTTTGGATAGCATACAAAACTGCATGTGAAGGTAAAGCGTTTCTCCCAGCCCGCCCAACCTGTTGCACTATTGCTTCTACATCCTCTGGTGCCCCGTACATAACAACATGTGAGACATTAGGAAAATTTAGGCCCATTCCCAGCGCAGTTGTAGCCACAACAACCCTGCAGCTACCCTCACCCGTAAAGGATGCCAGCACTCTCTGTTTGTATTGTGGCAGTGTCTTGCTGTGGAACATTCCTATTAGCAGGTTCTCAGCCTTGTGCTCAGGGTCTCTGTTCACCCACGCATCTTCTCCAAGTTCAGCTTTGAGACGGCAGAACACTCTTCCGACTGCCTTGAGTGATGTACAGTAAATGATGATGGGAGACAGCAACAGTTTCTTCTCTCTGATCTCCATCACCACCCAATCCATGCAGTCCAGGTCATGACTTGGTATGTGCTTTAGCCCAAGCCTGATGTTGCTTCGGTTTGGGCTCACAGTCACTTGAGTTGCCTTCTCCATATGCAGCAGCTTGATCACCCGGCCTCTGTTGATTATATCAGCAGATACTGTCAAAGCCATGACAGGCGTGCCTGAAACACAAAACATGCATAATATCAAAAGGGGTCCACAATAACCTAGGGCAGACACTCTGATTGGCCCCTAAAAACAATCTTTGTACAGATTTACAAGACTAACTCACCTTCTTTAACAATGGATCTAAGTTCTCCCAGCCGAGCAAAACTCTCTCTGAAAGCTGGAGCTCCTTTTGCACCTTCGCCCCTGATTGAGAGAAAAGTAACGTTAGGTTACACTACGAGTAACTCTAGGTTGTTCTACGTTAACATAACGTTACAGCAGATACGAGGTTGGATTAGTTTTTTGGTCTTTATACTTCTGTGGGTTATCACTAGCTTTAGCATGAGCAAACTAGGCAATAAGAGATGCGATGTCTTGACAATGGTCTCCACTAGGCTAGCAGATGGGGTGATTGGAAATGAGACAACATGTCCAAAATTCTCAAATACTAACGCTAAGACACAAATGACTGTGCTATGTCAGTTAACATTGTTTCATAAAAAATATACGTTAGATACGTTAAATACGACAACCGTGCGGTTTTTAACTTACCATTTATACGTGACGTGAACCTCGTTGACTACGATTCCCACTAGGTTATTCTGGTACACCTCCGAAGTGAGCATAGTCCGCCATTTGTCTTTTAGCCACGACTCGGGACTACCGAATACGAGCTGGCAACGTCCTTGAAGGATTTCGTTATCGTTTCTTCCTCCCAGCTGCATGCCTGTTACCCCCAATAATCCGACCTCTCAGATCTGATCCTCTACCAAAGCAATCAGCGGGGAGACGATTATAACGATTGGGTTCTGCACTCGTCCCATTTCCTTCACCACCAGTGGAGCGATTTGGTAAATCAAGCTCTTGCCAAACCCGGTTAGCCTTGGCCTCGTAAACCCGCCTCTCCCGGAACTGCATTTCATTTCATTCTGAGGGAGAGTCTGGCCTCATCCCCATTCTAAGCGTTTGGACTGAAACCCTCAGAAGGCCGAGCCAATCAGCGTCGCCGCTGTGATTGACACAGCACGTTGGCCAATCAGGGACCAACTGGTGCAAAGCCCCGTCACTACACCAACTTGCTGATTGGCTGAATGGGGTTGTCTGTCAACGCTACTACTCCCGCCCAGCTCCCGCCCACCCCAGACGCTTGGAGCGGGGATGAGGCCAGACTCTCCCTCAGAATGAAATGAAATGCAGTTCCGGGAGAGGCGGGTTTACGAGGCTAAAACCCGGTCGGAAGAAGAGCAAAAACATCCTTGCCACCAATAAATGCCTTCAAAACCGTTCTCTGTTCATCTTTCAAAGAATTAATATTCGATGGATTCGACAAAACAGTTGAAATAGCAGAATCAATGCCAACGCACGACTCCTCACTGCGAGCCGCCATTGTTGTTTGACTCAAACAGTCACTTCAGCGCTACGTCACACCTCAGAAAGTCCCGCCCGGCGATCCTGATTGGTTCATTATTTTTTGCTCCGGGGAAGAAGTTTGCATTGGCCTCGAGTCCAGACCCTTGTGTGGAGCTCAGCGTAGCTTTGCGGAACTACAAGGGTCTGGCGAGAGCCAGGCTAGCTGTAGGTTGCCACAGAGTTAAAGCAGAAGTAAGTGGTGCGGTCGTTTTCGCTAATGCTGCGTTCCAGGCAGGCTTTTGAAATCGTAAATTACAGCTTCAAGTCACGACTTACGACTTTGTAGCGTTCCAGGCAACCCACTCGTGTTTTTCCGACCTGTTTTACCGGTGAAAGTCACTATAACGGCCACTCGTAACTTCCGACCGGTGAACTCGTACCAGATCGAACTGGTACCACTTCACGGTCGGAAAAATAGGCGAGTTTCCTTGAATGCACCATAACAGTCCTCGTCCCTACGTCGCCACATTCACGGCGTCCCTTGGCTGCACACACAGCCCTGCATGCCGTTCTCTCTCCTCATTGGATAAAAACTGTAGGATACGATAAATGTTTTCTCCTCGGCTCAGAGCAGAGCAGAGTGACTGACAGACCCGTGTTTCAGACCAAACACTCTAAGTAAGTGATTGCTGTCGGAAGATACGATTTACCGCACTCAGAGCCAGATAAGCATCTTTATGACAATATGCTAGAGCTAATGGGAAATGCAGTCTTCATTCCGGCAAAACACTACCGCTTTTGTCCACAGGGGTCGCCAAAATCAACACATGATGAAAGTTGTAGATGCTTTAACGAAACAAAACCAAAACAATTGTTTGTGTAAATTGAAATATATTCACTTATTCATTGTAACACTTTTCATTACCACCTATTGGATTGTGTCTCACAGTTTTTCAAATTCACTTTGCTTTCCTCCTTAAATGAGAAAAAGCATTTCTCCAAGTGAGTTTGAGGATGGTGATGAGTGTGTCGTTCACAATTCAGAATTTCTAATTAATTTATGTAAAATTGCATTATGCAGAAGTTATCAAATTCTGTCAAACACACACACACAACTGAAAGATGGTAAAAAAAAAAAAAAAAAAAAAAGAAGCTTTTTAAAAATAAAAACTAAACTGCTACAGGTTTGTTATTATTATGGGTATTGTGATTATTCTTGCTTAGCCTACAGCACCCATTATTCCCAGGCTGTCTCCCATCCAAGTTTACTGACCTATCCTTTTTCCCCTTTTGCTTTACTTGTGTTTATTGTGATTATTACAACGTAATAATAGCAAAACAACTTTTCGTTTTGGTGGCACTGGACAACCTACAAAAACTAGGTTTGAAACATAATTTAAATGTTTGGGAGATTTCCTACCTAGCAATAGAGTTTTGATGAATCGTGAAACTGTTGTGACATTTGCACTGACAGTTTAGACTAGAATACAAACTGTCAGGGTTAGCCACAACGAGATCACAGTTGGCTGATTTGTAGTCAAGTGACCTCAAGTCTGTGAACTTTTCTCACTGCCTCCTGTGGCAAGTGAGAAGCGAAAGGCTGAGCGGGGCAATATGCGGCGTCCCACTGCAGCCGACTTCTGCAGCCGCCCTGGCTCCGCCAAGTCGGCTGCAAGGCTCGGCCAACCACGCCAAGCTCTTCCTCTGGTTTGACACAAGGCCAGGACATTTAACGCTGAAGCCCGCTGCTCCCCTGACTGCATGCTGGATCCAGACACATGATGATCATCCATTTTTTGTTTTGTTGTGTTTTCTTTCTTTCTTTCTTTTTTGCCCCCGACTTTCCACTTTTCGAAGGGGGGAGGTATTTGCCACTTGCCTGTAGCTGTAGGTTGCCACAGAGTTAATCATTGAACTTTTAGATGGCACCACAGAGCAACAGAAACCAGAAGACATAAAATATACAGACAACAAATCTAGTCCGTCGTAATTTGTCTTGATTACATGACACAATACGGCCGGTTAGCTCAGTTGGTTAGAGCGTGGTGCTAATAACGCCAAGGTCGCGGGTTCGATCCCCGTACGGGCCACTCCTCCCTTTTTGAGTGCAGAGTAGGCTAGACGTCCCTGTGCCCGCATTGTGACGGTGGGTACCCATCTCCGGTCGGATCGACTACAAAGTCTCCCTCCTCACATTCCAGTGCATCCATGGCAACGCCCCCCAGTACCTTAGATCTACTCACAGCACAGTTAGAATAGTTAGTTAGAAAAAGATACCGTACTTGTGTGTCATTACCAACAATGTAAACAAATCATCTGATAAATCTATGGGAAGACTACAGTTGATTACAGGGTAGAACAAGCTAAATGGTGGAGAAACAGCAGTGTGTTTGATATCAATATGCAGACAAACATATACACAAGCATATAATTATAAGCTTGTGTATAGAATGCAAATTAGTGAGTAAATATGAAAACCAGTCCTAATGTTATGTAAGTAACTATCAGGATTACCATTGTTTATATGACATCTAATTACAATAGCAGTGCCATTTTTTTTTTTTTTTTTTTACTATTGTAGAAGATTAGACCTTGCCGTTTCTAATTGGTGTTTTCCTTTCATGAAACGTATGAAAAAATACACAAAGATCCATTTTTGTCTCTATCCTGGTGAAAAAGTACCCAAATATGTAGGCTATATAAAAAAAATGGCCATGGCCTCTTTTTGGGGCCAGTCTATCACTGGGTGTGACCTCTGTTAACATGGGAATAAAAGATCACCAGTCACATATTGAACAGAGCTAATCAACACGTGATCATCTCTTTCTCTAACACTGACATTATGGAGCAGTCAACCTTTGTGTGTGTGTGTTTGTGTGTCTGTGTCTGAGTGTATGTGTGAGTTGGATTTGTTATTAAAGTAGGTGATAAACACTAGAAACACTATATAAGATATTCAAAATAATTTCTAATCTGTAGCTCCTGTTAGAAAAGGAAGCAGATTATGAGTGGCTAGAGAAAAAATCCCTGAATTCCCATTCATTTTCTCTATGGGAAATGTTTCACAGTGTTTGGAAGAATACATATTTTATCAAGAAAAGTGATAGCATACCTATTCCAATCAAGCCACTTGTTTTACACTCACCTTCAAAGCCTCACATGATCAGGCTCCCCTTTTTGTGACTGACCTCTTACACCCCCACTTATCAGTTCCACTTCCCCAGGTCCACGCAAAATCTTCTCTACATACCACACACCCACCTGAAGGCTTGTGGAGACATTTAGAGCTGAAGCACCATAACTTTAGCTCTGTTGCTTCCTTTGAAGCTTTTAGGAAGCAACTTGCTGTAAAACACTTCTGTTTAGGCAGGCATTTGGGTAACCTTTTACTTATTTACTGTTAGGCTACTTTATTAACTCAGTCATTAAGATCATTGCGTAGCATCTCCGAATTTGATCATCATCCTGATGCTATGTTTGTATTATCATTTGTATCATCATTTTATTTTATGATGATTTTATGATTTACAAATGGTGGTTGACTACAGGAGGAAAAAGTCCCCACCCCCTCCTGTTTGCATCAGGGGAAACAATGTGGAGATTGTGGAGCAATACAAGTACCTACCTTGGCGTCCTACTGGACAGCAAGCTGGAGTGGGCAGGTAACACAGAGGCTGTTTACAAGAAGGGCCTGAGCCGCTTGTATTTTTTGAAGAGGCTTAAGTCTTTTAATGTGTGCAACAGGATGCTTAATATGTTTTATCAGACTGTTGTAGCCAGTTCCCTCTTTTTGTGCTGTGGTGTGCTGGGGTGTGGGAATCAAGAAAAAGGATGCAAACAAGCTTAACAAGCTGATAAAGAAGGCCCAGTCTGTTGTAGGGGTGAAGCTGAGCACCCTGGAGGAAGTCACTGAAAAGAGAGTCCGAACTAAATTCCTCAGGATCACTGACAACACCACCCATCCCCTCCATAAAACACTGCAGTCTTAAAAGTACATTCAGCCACAGATACAGACTCCCCCGCTGCTCAAGAGAGCGATATAAACATTCATTCATATATTCTCGATTGTAAAGCACTTTGTTACATTTGTCTGTGAAAAGTGCTATATAAATTAACTTTATTATTATTGTTATTATTTTGATATATAATTTGCACGGGTCCTCTCAACACAGTAGCAAATTGCTACAGAGGTCACCCTGGCACTAAAGCTATGAAATAGCTGAATAATTGCTCTAGTGCCACAGTGTGTCCCAG
The DNA here is from genome assembly GCF_045865225.1 of Trachurus japonicus. Classification (NCBI taxonomy): domain Eukaryota; kingdom Metazoa; phylum Chordata; class Actinopteri; order Carangiformes; family Carangidae; genus Trachurus; species Trachurus japonicus. The sequence goes on from NC_140907.1 coordinate 19,880,227, forward strand.
GGGTGTGACTTAGATTGACGGAGTTCGGGGGGTTTGTAGACCCCTTTCTCCCATACATTTGCATGTATCCCTGCTAGTGTCACAGGGAACTAAGTAGGTAAAATCACCATGGCAATTCCAGAGGGCATGCTGACATACAGGTGTTTTTGATAGACAGACAGATGTTGGCCGTTGGCAGTTTGGCAACATGCAGTTTTGTTGCAAAAACTTTGTAACTTTGGTTTGAAAAGTTGTACATTATATAAATAAAGTTATTATTATTTGTTGTTATGGTACACTTGAAAGTCCCACCAGCAAAAAAGTGACATGTACAGTGTGCACTGCTGCAGGATGAGTGTTGGCAGTGGGAAATGTTGCCGATTATCATTTTATAATTATTGCTTTAACACTGAACCATACCTCATGACAGGCAACTGTTTGGACGCAGGATAACTATAATGCCTTAATTGGAGCTCTGCCAAGCTCTGCCAAGAAAGAGACCTGCTGGGTGGTTGAGCAGGTCTGTTCCAAGCTTCCTTTTGTTATAGGTCACATATCAAACACACCTACGCACAGATACCGTACACTATAGATGTCCTCACTCACGTCATCTATAACTATATTGTCATCACATGTGCTCATCCTTTTCCTACTGCACCTATTTCCCTCTCATCCAGGGTAGGGCAGAGCTCTCACACACCTGTCAACACACACACAACACATACACATGCACGCGCGCACACACGCACGCACACACGCACACACAATTCCTTCCGCAGCGTACTAGGGTATAAAATGAAAGAGAGCAGGGGACAATTTCTAGTGATCGGGAAATTAACAGGATCAGAAGGTTCTGCAGTATCTTTTTCTACTTCAAGGTGAGATTGTTGGTTTATGTTTTTTATTGCAATATTGGCTATTTCAAATGTACAGAACTGTCTGTGTAATGCCTGTTTCTTTTTAGTTTTTCTCGATTGCTAAGACACATTTCTCGAAAGCTTCTCTCATTTTCTCTAAACTGTGAACACAAACTCCAATTTTCAAGCTACATTCACAAAACCTCAGACTCTTCTTGCAAAACCAAACTTTCACCTCAAAACAGTTCAATCTGTGCCCAAAACTGAACTTTGTTGTCAAATCGTGCCCCGAGTGAATCAAAATTAAAAACACTACTGAGCAGTCACTAAACACTACATAGAAAAATAGAAAACACAACGCTCAGGACATGAAGCTGTAGAAATAAATGTTTATCGTCCACTGTAGCTAAATGCATGTTGCAAAACAAAAAACCTGTGCATTTACACTGTAGCACTTCTCTCCTTCCCTTTTTTTCACCAGCCTCCTTCCCTCTCCACATCCATTTCATCCCCTTTTCCTTCTTATTTTTTCTTCCCAGTTCATCCCTCCCTCCCTTCACCCTGTCGTCTCTCATCTTCTCCTCTTGCAAAACAAAATACCTGTGTATTTAGCACTTGTACATAGTACAAAAAAAAGAAGTACAAAAACCAGAAATCTTGTGCATTTACACGTAGCACTTGTACAGTACAAAAACAAACATAATCTTGTGCATTTAGCACTTGTATGCAGTAAGCCTACGTAAAAAAAAAAGTACAAAAATATAGAAATGAGAAGTGCATAACTCAGCCACAGCATCATTTCTCTGTACTGGATCAGGCCACAGGACTTCATCCTGAACTGGCTTAGGCTATGTGTGCCCTCACATCATTGGACACAAGTGTTATCTATTTTGAGTTGTTGTGTTCAACCGGTGAAACTTGTGCTTTACTTGTGTTTGACTTTTGCCACCTGTGCTCAGCATTATGCAACACAGGTGCATCACAATGAAAATGTGTTGGAAAGTTGTGTCTAAACAGGTGAAAGGTGCTGATGGTTTTGTCAAAAGAGTGACTGATTCAATCAGTGGGTTCAGGCAACTGAGAATTTGGTTCAGACAACAGGGTTTAGTGTTTTAGCAATTGAGAAAAACTGTAATATTATTATTGTAACATATATTTTATCTTGCTTTGTATTTAATATACAAAGTAAGAAACATAATAACTAAAAATAAAATCATAATAGTGAAAGTATTACCCCGATTATTTCTCACTTGTCAGAGTACCACTATGACTTCAGGTTCGACTCAAGATTTAATTTGAGTTAAATGTATTATTGTACGTTTTACTTTCAACATACCTCTCACTTAATAATGTTAAATTAAAAAAAACAATTAAGTGTCAAATCTTGCATCTTTTTCTGTGAGACAAAACTGTACTTACATGAGCAAAAGTCTTGAGAAGTCTTGGTCTTGTCTTGAGTCGACTACATTTTTACCTGGTCTTGTCTTGGTCTTGGTCAAGCTGGATTAAGGAATTTCTTTTAAGACCACGACCGCAACTGTCTCTCTCACTTGCTCACTTTGGTTTATGTAATGTACTGTAATAACTTTAAGATAACTTAAAATTGTTCTATGTATAATATATTCTTGTGTAATCATCTGAAAAACTTTAGCAGGTTTTCTGCTATGTTATTCTGTTCAATCCAAACTTTGTTTCAATTAAATATGGTATAGATTTGAAAAAATCTTTTTCTTTTTTTTGCAGAGGAGTAATGTAAATATCAAGCCAGAGTATTGGTAATGGATGCAGTAATGGTCTTGAAAATGGCCTTGCATTTGTTTGGTCTCAGTCATGGTCTTGACTTGCTCTCAAATCCCTCAAAGTCTTGCTCTTGTCTTGGTCTTGGTATGCTCTGGTCCTGGTCTTGACTCGGTCTCGGGTTATTTGGTCTTGACCACAACACTAGTGAACCATGAGACCTTGATTTTGTTTTCTGGTCTGCCACATGCACTGATTAAAAGTCTTCAGGTGGTTCAGAATGCTGTGAGTATAGGAAATGATCATATTATGGAAATTTTTATACTTCCATTCATTGACTACACATTCATATCAGATCAGACTATGGTCTTTCTGTTGACGCTCTTGCTCAGTCATATCTGGTCTGATTAAACCATATACTCCACCCACAACCCCACTTCCAACAACCCTACAACCAACCCAACCTTACCGCACAATCCAGTAAGACAAGTCCTGCAACTTCAGTGAGATGTTTCAAAAAGCAAGAACTTATAGTTTCTCATTGCTGTTGCCCAGGAGGTAGATTGGGTCATTCACTAACCAGGTTGGTGGTTTGATAGCTCCTTGGCTCCCTGGCTCCACCAGTGCACAAATCAAAGTGTTCTTGGGCAAGCTATACTGGACCCAAAATTTATTATAATTGATCATTAAATTTAACGCTCATAACACAAGAAAAAACTGTGCATCACCTGCGTCTATTTGATTGATCTAGCCATTTGTAATCCTTTTTTTCTACAAACATGCATCCACATGGTTTTCTGTATTGCTTTGCATTTGCCTCTGATAAGTTCCTTTTGAGCTGTCTCATATTGATTTTGAAATGTAATGCAGTCAAATGGAATAGCCTTGCAAATAAGTCATTTGAGTCACTTTGTAACAAAATCAGTTTCTGCTTCATTCTGCTTTTTTTTTTATTATTAGGATAAAGGTGTTTTTAATATTTGGGACCCTGATACTAATGGCTGGACAAAATATTATAAGCAATTGTTCTACATATTGGAAATGCTATCAACATGCATCAACATAATATATGTATAATAAGTTATATGTTTCACAGGAACTACACAGGAAGATGGATCTTCTCATGTCTCTGCTGCTCCTAGCAGGTACTTGTTTCTGTGTGTGAGTGCGCATGCATGCGTGTGTGAGGGTAAATGTAGCAAATATACATTATTTTTGACACAATTTTAATTTTTGTGACTTTTTTCTCTTCAGGACTAGTGGGAACAGCAACATCAGCAAATGGTGACAAATGCTTAATATGTTTACACTAATACTTGCCATAAACATGACAAGTTCTAAAGGATTTATTTGTGTAATTCAATTAATGAAAATAATTTCACCCCCAGTCAACAGGACCGGTCTGGCAAGAGCTACATTGGAATTCAAGTTGCAGGAACAAAACTTTACCACATTGCTGTCTAACAAATCTTCACCAGAGTTCATCGCTTTGAGAGATAATGTAACCGCAGAGGTAAGTTCATAGATATACAGTACATATCTATTCTACTGCATTGCCTCTTGTTTTGGTAATCCTCTGCAAAACTAACTCAACCATGCAAAACTGCATTTAAATATCATGTTATGGAAAGAGTCAATAGAAAACATCTTTCATGTTTAACTTGAAATTTTATTTATATGTTAATATTCAATTCATTCACAGCTTGATGGAATTCTAAGAAAAGAATTTGCTAAGGACTTCAATCGAACCGTCATCAATAGTTTCAGGTAAAACAATAAACAATTTGCCCTTGTCATTAATGGAAATGGAAGACAGTGTTTGAACTTGTTTTTGTGTTGTTTAATTTCATTTACACTTTTTATGTGGTTTGTAATTACTATTAGAAATCAAATGATACAGTTTTTATGATTGGATTTAGTTCATACAACATTTTTGTTGATATCAGTCATCCTTGTTATGAAGCCTTAGTTTAACAACAATAGCCACAGTAGCCAAATAAGATTACTTTAACAAAAAATAACAAAGAGTATTTCTTTTACAGTAATGGATCTATTGTGGTTGATGCTGATCTGCTATTCAACAATATTTCTGCACTACCAAATGTCACTAAGCTGAATGAAACTTTGACGTCTGCTAATGCCAGTTCTAATTTTACCCTCAAAGTCGACAACTCATCTGTTGTTATAAATGGTAAGCTTATATCATTATTAAATGTCAAATTGTGTACTGATAGTAAAAAATGAACAGTGGATAAAATACATTACAGTAAAAGCCAACACTTGTGATATTTTCTTAGTTTCAGTGGTGGCACCACCTCCACCCTCATCCCTAACTATACTGATCAATGTAACTTCCCTACCAGTTATTTTTTGTGACATAACCAGTCTGTAAAATTTTCATTTGTTTGAAGTTCATACTCTGAGTTAATACCGTTGCTCATTATTATTCATTGCCTCTTTTTGTTGTGGTAACCTGATTTCTATTAAACATAACACAAGTACTTAAATCATTTCCAAATCATGGAACAACAGGACTCCATTACTTTACTACCATAAACAGAGTAAAGCAACCAGTTGTCATAAATATGACAGGTTGTGAAGGATTTGTTTTTGTAATCCTATTAATCAAAATAATTTCACCCCCAGTCGGCGAAATCTTGCAACTGAGAGGAATTAATTTGGAATTCAAGTTGCAGCAAAACTTTACCACAGGGCTGCATAACACATCTTCACCAGAGTTTGTCGCTTTGAAAACAAATGTAACCACAGAGGTAAGTTCATAGATATACAGTACATATCTGTTCTACTGCTCTGTTGCCTCTTGTTTAGGTAATCCTCCTTTAAAACATTATCAAAACTGCATTAAATATCATATTATGGAAAGAGTCAATAGAAAACATCTTTCATGTTTAACTTGAAATTTTATTTATATGTTAATATTCAATTCATTCACAGCTTGATTCAGTCTATTCAACACAATTTGGAGCAAGCTTCAATCAAACCATGATCAAAAGCTTCAGGTATAAAACAATGCTTCTTATTATATTTTTTGAGTTGTTGATGCTTCTTTGATAATGTATTACAGTAATTTCTACTTGCTATTAATGTAAATGGAAGACAGTGTTTGAACTTGTTTTTGTGTTGTTTAATTTCATTTACACTTTTATCATATGTAGTTTATAATTACTATTAGAAATCAAATGATACAGTTTTTATGATTGGAATTAGTTCATACAACTTTTTGTTGATATCAGTCATCCTTGTTATGAAGCCTTAGTTTAACAACAATAGCCACAGTAGCCAAATAAGATTTATTTTTCTATGTATTTTTTTTTTTTGCCTTTTATTGACAGAAGAGTACAGATATTATAGATTTTTTAAAAGGAAGTCACACAACAGATGTAAAATATTGGGTCCGAATGAAGGTCAATAGAACGAAACGTTGACTTAACAATAAAAGAGTGCGGGAACAAGTGCTGATTTTTTTATGTTGAGCCTGACTGGGGATCTGTTCCCAGCACCACCCTAAGGGAGAATGTGCATGCTGATTAAACCCAAGATTTTAGTAACAAAAAATAACAATAACAAATTTCTTTAACAGTGCAGGAAGTGTTGTGGTTCATGCTGAGCTGCTATTCAACAATGGATCACTACCAAATGGCAGCTCTGTGGCCGCCACTTTGAGGGCTGCTAATGCCAGTTCTAATTTTTCCCTCCCTGTCAACCAATCATCTATTGTTGTAGATGGTAAGTTTTATATCATTGTTACATGTCAAATTGTGTACATGATTATTGATAATAAAACATTAACAATTGATAAAATACATTAAATGCCAACACTTGTGGTATTTTCTTATTTTCAGGAATGGCAATACCTCTACCTCCACCCCCAGCTCCAACCCCACCAACGAACATAACTACTCCACCAGGTATTGACATAACACAACATTTTTACTTGTTTGAAGTTCATATTCTGAGTTATTACAGTCACTCATTATTATTCATTGCCCCCTTTGGTCATGGTAACCTTATTTCTTGTAAACATGTGACACAAGTACTTAAACCATTTCCAAATCATGGAATAACAGGACTCAATAACTTAACTAACACCAGCAGAATATGAAATCTGCTGTCTTAAAGCAGCCAGTTGTCATAAACATGACAAGTTCTAAAGGAAGTATTTATGTAATCCAGTTAATCAAAATAATTTTACCATCCTTCGCCAGTCAACGTGACAACACCTGCCCCACCACAAGAGCCAGCAATTAAGTTGACATTCAGTTTGAGCCAAAACTTTACCCAAGAGCTGTCAAACCAATCTTCACCAGAGTTCATCTCTCTCGCAAACAATGTATCCTCAGCGGTAAGTTCATAAATATACAGTAGCCTACATATATGTACTGCTCTGTTGCCTCTTGTTTTGGTAATCCTCTTTTAAATGGATATTTCAACATTTTGGCAAATTTGCCTATTGCCATAATCCCGTTCATCACCTTTAACTGCTGGTGCAAGCTGTTTTTAGATCGGCGGGGACAGAGATGAAAGCTCTGCATGGCGTGCAATACTTTCGCCTTTCCCTCATCAAACTCATCAAATACACAATTCAACAACTCCAAAACACTCTCATGGAGAAGTTGGGACCTGCACATTCACCATGCTATGAAATAATTATGTAACATTACGAGACAGAGTTGTTTTCGAGGCCAATGCGTAGCCGGAACTACATTCCAGACACGACTGCTTGGCAGAGTGACTTCAGAAGCGCAAGTAGCTCCGAGTATTTGCTTCATGTGTCGTAAAGTTACATTATTATACAAGATTATTTCATAGTGTGGTGAATGTGCAGGTCAGAACTTGTCCACAAGAGTGTTTTGGAGTTGTTGGATTGTGTATTTAGTTTGATAAGGGAAACATGAAAATACCGTGTGCCTCCATTGTGTTAGCTGGGCAACTCGGGTCTCTGCCTCCGACAATTAAAGGTAATGAACCTACTCCTAAAACTATAGGGATTATTGCAATAGGCAAATTTGCCAAAATGTTGAACTATCCCTTTAAAACACTATCAAAACTCCATTAAATATCATATTATGGAAAGAGAAAATATCTTTCATGTTTAACTTGAAATGTTGTTAATATTCAATTCATTCACAGCTTGATAAAGTCTATTCAGATCAATTTGGATCAAGCTTCAATCAAACCATCATCAATGGCTTCAGGTATAAAACAATGCTTCTTATTACAGTTTTTTTTAGTTGTTGATGCTTCTTTGATAATGCATTTCAACAATTTGCCCTTGTTATTGATGGAAATGGAAGACAGTGTTTGAACTTGTTTTTGTGTTGTTTAATTTCATTTACATTTTTATCATATGTGGTTTGTAATTACTTTTAGACTAGGTATGGAGGCTGGTGCCATTTTAAATTACTTTATGAAATCAAATGATGCGGCTTCTATGATTGGATTTAGTTCATACAACTTTTTTGTTGATACATCAGTCATCCTTGTTATGAAGCCACAGTAGCCAAATAAGATTCCTATAACAAAAAATAACGAAGAGTACTTCTTTTACAGTGCAGGATCTGTTGTGGTTGATGCTGAGCTGCGATTTAACAATGCATCTGCGCTACCAAACGGCAGTTCTGTTGCCGGCACTTTGACGGCTGCTGTTGCAAGTGGTGCTGTTCCCCTCCCTGTCGACTCATCAACTATTGTTGCAGAGGGTAAGCTTTAATGTCAAATTACATGTTTAGTTTTATATATATATATATATATATATATATAAAACGATACAGTAGCATATGATAAAATACATTAAAAAACAACATTTGTTATATTGCCTTTTTTTCAGTGGTGACACCAGCCACAGTTGCCCCTACAAACGTAACTTCCGCACCAGGTATTGTCATAACACAACCAGTTCATCAAATTTTCTTATGATCAATTTGAATCAAGGAATGATAAACATGTGTAAACAAATTATGTGTTCTAAAGGAAGTATTTATGTAATCCAGTTAATCAAAATAATTTTACCATCCTTCGCCACTCAACGTGACAACACCTGCCCCACCACAAGAGCCAGCAATTAAGTTGACATTCAGTTTGAGCCAAAACTTTACCCAAGAGCTGTCAAACCAATCTTCACCAGAGTTCATCTCTCTCGCAAACAATGTATCCTCAGCGGTAAGTTCATAAATATACAGTAGCCTACATATATGTACTGCTCTGTTGCCTCTTGTTTTGGTAATCCTCTTTTCAACATTTCAACATTTCAACATTTTGGCAAATTTGCCTATTGCCATAATCCCGTTCATCACCTTTAACTGCTGGTGCAAGCTGTTTTTAGATCGGCGGGGACAGAGATGAAAGCTCTGCATGGCGTGCAATACTTTCGCCTTTCCCTCATCAAACTCATCAAATACACAATTCAACAACTCCAAAACACTCTCATGGAGAAGTTGGGACCTGCACATTCACCATGCTATGAAATAATTATGTAACATTACGAGACAGAGTTGTTTTCGAGGCCAATGCGTAGCCGGAACTACATTCCAGACACTACTGCTTGGCAGAGTGACTTCAGAAGCGCAAGTAGTTCCGAGTATTTGCTTCATGTGTCGTAAAGTTACATTATTATACAAGATTATTTCATAGTGTGGTGAATGTGCAGGTCAGAACTTGTCCACAAGAGTGTTTTGGAGTTGTTGGATTTTGTATTTAGTTTGATAAGGGAAACATGAAAATACCGTGTGCCTCCATTGTGTTAGCTGGGCAACTCGGGTCTCTGCCTCCGACAATTAAAGGTAATGAACCTACTCCTAAAACTATAGGGATTATGGCAATAGGCAAATTTGCCAAAATGTTGAACTATCCCTTTAAAACACTATCAAAACTCCATTAAATATCATATTATGGAAAGAGAAAATATCTTTCATGTTTAACTTGAAATGTTGTTAATATTCAATTCATTCACAGCTTGATAAAGTCTATTCAGATCAATTTGGATCAAGCTTCAATCAAACCATCATTAATGGCTTCAGGTATAAAACAATGCTTCTTATTACAGTTTTTTTAGTTGTTGATGCTTCTTTGATAATGCATTTCAACAATTTGCCCTTGTTATTGATGGAAATGGAAGACAGTGTTTGAACTTGTTTTTGTGTTGTTTAATTTCATTTACATTTTTATCATATGTGGTTTGTAATTACTTTTAGACTAGGTATGGAGGCTGGTGCCATTTTAAATTACTTTATGAAATCAAATGATGCGGCTTCTATGATTGGATTTAGTTCATACAACTTTTTTGTTGATACATCAGTCATCCTTGTTATGAAGCCACAGTAGCCAAATAAGATTCCTATAACAAAAAATAACGAAGAGTACTTCTTTTACAGTGCAGGATCTGTTGTGGTTGATGCTGAGCTGCGATTTAACAATGCATCTGCGCTACCAAACGGCAGTTCTGTGGCCGGCACTTTGACAGCTGCTGTTGCAAGTGGTGCTGTTCCCCTCCCTGTCGACTCATCAACTATTGTTGCAGAGGGTAAGCTTTAATGTCAAATTACATGTTTAGTTTTATATATATATATATATATATATATATATATATATATAAAACGATACAGTAGCATATGATAAAATACATTAAAAAACAACATTTGTTATATTGCCTTTTTTTCAGTGGTGACACCAGCCACAGTTGCCCCTACAAACGTAACTTCCGCACCAGGTATTGTCATAACACAACCAGTTCATCAAATTTTCTTATGATCAATTTGAATCAAGGAATGATAAACATGTGTAAACAAATTATGTGTTCTAAAGGAAGTATTTATGTAATCCAGTTAATCAAAATAATTTTACCATCCTTCGCCACTCAACGTGACAACACCTACCCCACCACAAGAGCCAGCAATTAAGTTGACATTCAGTTTGAGCCAAAACTTTACCCAAGAGCTGTCAAACCAATCTTCACCAGAGTTCATCTCTCTCGCAAACAATGTATCCTCAGCGGTAAGTTCATAAATATACAGTAGCCTACATATATGTACTGCTCTGTTGCCTCTTGTTTTGGTAATCCTCTTTTCAACATTTCAACATTTCAACATTTTGGCAAATTTGCCTATTGCCATAATCCCGTTCATCACCTTTAACTGCTGGTGCAAGCTGTTTTTAGATCGGCGGGGACAGAGATGAAAGCTCTGCATGGCGTGCAATACTTTCGCCTTTCCCTCATCAAACTCATCAAATACACAATTCAACAACTCCAAAACACTCTCATGGAGAAGTTGGGACCTGCACATTCACCATGCTATGAAATAATTATGTAACATTACGAGACAGAGTTGTTTTCGAGGCCAATGCGTAGCCGGAACTACATTCCAGACACTACTGCTTGGCAGAGTGACTTCAGAAGCGCAAGTAGTTCCGAGTATTTGCTTCATGTGTCGTAAAGTTACATTATTATACAAGATTATTTCATAGTGTGGTGAATGTGCAGGTCAGAACTTGTCCACAAGAGTGTTTTGGAGTTGTTGGATTGTGTATTTAGTTTGATAAGGGAAACATGAAAATACCGTGTGCCTCCATTGTGTTAGCTGGGCAACTCAGGTCTCTGCCTCCGACAATTAAAGGTAATGAACCTACTCCTAAAACTATAGGGATTATGGCAATAGGCAAATTTGCCAAAATGTTGAACTATCCCTTTAAAACACTATCAAAACTCCATTAAATATCATATTATGGAAAGAGAAAATATCTTTCATGTTTAACTTGAAATGTTGTTAATATTCAATTCATTCACAGCTTGATAAAGTCTATTCAGATCAATTTGGATCAAGCTTCAATCAAACCATCATCAATGGCTTCAGGTATAAAACAATGCTTCTTATTACAGTTTTTTTTAGTTGTTGATGCTTCTTTGATAATGCATTTCAACAATTTGCCCTTGTTATTGATGGAAATGGAAGACAGTGTTTGAACTTGTTTTTGTGTTGTTTAATTTCATTTACATTTTTATCATATGTGGTTTGTAATTACTTTTAGACTAGGTATGGAGGCTGGTGCCATTTTAAATTACTTTAAGAAATCAAATGATGCGGCTTCTATGATTGGATTTAGTTCATACAACTTTTTTGTTGATACATCAGTCATCCTTGTTATGAAGCCACAATAGCCAAATAAGATTCCTATAACAAAAAATAACGAAGAGTACTTCTTTTACAGTGCAGGATCTGTTGTGGTTGATGCTGAGCTGCGATTTAACAATGCATCTGCGCTACCAAACGGCAGTTCTGTGGCCGGCACTTTGACGGCTGCTGTTGCAAATGGTGCTGTTCCCATCCCTGTCGACTCATCATCTATTGTTGCAGAGGGTAAGCTTTAATGTCAAATTACATGTTTAGTTTTATATATATATATATATATATATATATAAAAAGATACAGTAGCATATGATAAAATACATTAAAAAACAACATTTGTTATATTGCCTTTTTTTCAGTGGTGACACCAGCCACAGTTGCCCCTACAAACGTAACTTCCGCACCAGGTATTGTCATAACACAACCAGTTCATCAAATTTTCTTATGATCAATTTGAATCAAGGAATGATAAACATGTGTAAACAAATTATGTGTTCTAAAGGAAGTATTTATGTAATCCAGTTAATCAAAATAATTTTACCATCCTTCGCCACTCAACGTGACAACACCTGCCCCACCACAAGAGCCAACAATTAAGTTGACATTCAGTTTGAGCCAAAACTTTACCCAAGAGCTGTCAAACCAATCTTCACCAGAGTTCATCTCTCTCGCAAACAATGTATCCTCAGCGGTAAGTTCATAAATATACAGTAGCCCTACATATATGTAGCTACTGCTCTGTTGCCTTTTGTTTTGGTAATCCTCTTTTCAACATTTCAACATTTCAACATTTTGGCAAATTTGCCTATTGCCATAATCCCGTTCATCACCTTTAACTGCTGGTGCAAGCTGTTTTTAGATCGGCGGGGACAGAGATGAAAGCTCTGCATGGCGTGCAATACTTTCGCCTTTCCCTCATCAAACTCATCAAATACACAATTCAACAACTCCAAAACACTCTCATGGAGAAGTTGGGACCTGCACATTCACCATGCTATGAAATAATTATGTAACATTACGAGACAGAGTTGTTTTCGAGGCCAATGCGTAGCCGGAACTACATTCCAGACACGACTGCTTGGCAGAGTGACTTCAGAAGCGCAAGTAGCTCCGAGTATTTGCTTCATGTGTCGTAAAGTTACATTATTATACAAGATTATTTCATAGTGTGGTGAATGTGCAGGTCAGAATTTGTCCACAAGAGTGTTTTGGAGTTGTTGGATTGTGTATTTAGTTTGATAAGGGAAACATGAAAATACCGTGTGCCTCCATTGTGTTAGCTGGGCAACTCGGGTCTCTGCCTCCGACAATTAAAGGTAATGAACCTACTCCTAAAACTATAGGGATTATGGCAATAGGCAAATTTGCCAAAATGTTGAACTATCCCTTTAAAACACTATCAAAACTCCATTAAATACCATATTATGGAAAGAGAAAATATCTTTCATGTTTAACTTGAAATGTTGTTAATATTCAATTCATTCACAGCTTGATAAAGTCTATTCAGATCAATTTGGATCAAGCTTCAATCAAACCATCATCAATGGCTTCAGGTATAAAACAATGCTTACAGTTTTTTTAGTTGTTGATGCTTCTTTGATAATGCATTTCAACAATTTGCCCTTGTTATTGATGGAAATGGAAGACAGTGTTTGAACTTGTTTTTGTGTTGTTTAATTTCATTTACATTTTTATCATATGTGGTTTGTAATTACTTTTAGACTAGGTATGGAGGCTGGTGCCATTTTAAATTACTATAAGAAATCAAATGATGCGGCTTCTATGATTGGATTTAGTTCATACAACTTTTTTGTTGATACATCAGTCATCCTTGTTATGAAGCCACAGTAGCCAAATAAGATTCCTATAACAAAAAATAACGAAGAGTACTTCTTTTACAGTGCAGGATCTGTTGTGGTTGATGCTGAGCTGCGATTTAACAATGCATCTGCGCTACCAAACGGCAGTTCTGTGGCCAGCACTTTATCGACTGCTGTTGCAAATGGTGCTGTTCCCATCCCTGTCAACACATCATCTATTGTTGCAGAGGGTAAGCTTTAATGTCAAATTACATGTTTAGTTTTTTATATATATATATAAAAAAAGATACAGTAGCATATGATAAAATACATTAAAAAACAACATTTGTTATATTGCCTTTTTTTCAGTGGTGATACCAGCCACAGTTGCCCCTACAAACGTAACTTCCGCACCAGGTATTGTCATAACACAACCAGTTCATCAAATTTTCTTATGATCAATTTGAATCAAGGAATGATAAACATGTGTAAACAAATTGTATGTATGTGTAGCCATATCTACAGAACGTCATATTTTCTTTCTATTAATGCTACATTTGCAACAGGTGCCACTAATGCTACGTCTGCAACAAATGCCACTGCGAGTGCTACATCTGCAACAGTTGCAACAGTTGCCACTACTGCCACTGCATCTACGGATGCTCCTTCATCCTCTGAGGGAACTTTGGGTCTGATATTCAGTCTTAATTCAACATTTACATCAGATCTGTCCAATTCGTCATCATCTGCATTTCAGACTTGGGCTGCATCAGTGGTGGCAGTGGTAAGATGTCACTGTGGGGCATTATCATTATTATTATTACTATTAAATATAGTGTTGTCTGCCGCTTGGGCTCAAATTCCTGTGAGCGGGAATGGGCCAGAAACATTAAACTTGGCCCAATGACTGGAAATGACATGCATTAGCTTTCCAAGGAATATAAGCCCCATTGGCCAGATGGTGGTGCTGTTATTAAGGCTCAAACATGTGATTTTTGGAAGGCCACACACCTCACACCATGAATCCGATTGACTTGAAATTTGATGCACAAGCCCAGCTCAATGTACTCTCCAAAAAAGCCTCCTGGACCATAAAAGTCTGCCATGATGGATTTTTTTTTGTTAATTTGCATAATATGAAAAACATAGAACTTTTGACATCACTCCATCAACACCAAATTTGGTATACAGCCTTAGGGAACTAGATTCTTGCTCAACCCATAGGGGGGATATCTGAAAGCCTATTGGATGGAATTTCACCAAAATTGGCCCCTCGGACCATAAAGGTCACCGTTATGAACTAACCAAAAAACAGTAAAATGAATAGAACTTTTGAGATTTTGACTCTATCGACACTATTATAAATGATCAAGATTGGTTGAAAAACATGTTCAAAAAAACATTGCAGAGGGCAGGGCTTAGCGAATATTGGCCACATTAACCGTTTGTCCAATAATCATAGATCTTGGTAGATATCTTTAGAGCAGGACTAGGAATATGCCTACCAAAATGAAGGCAGGTCTGAATGTAGATCACTGTTGGTTTGCTCAGTGTTGAGCCAAATAAAATAGAAAAAATAGACTGTCATGTTGTGCCCCTGCTCTCTGTCCCCACATTTCAATCTTTACTTACTGTATCTATCTTATTAATGCAGAATATTCTGAATATATTGAGGTAAAAGGCTGGCATAAACTCTCTAGCTTTCAGAGCTTTTGTTTTATTAGAATTTGAATTATTATATTAATTATCATGATTCAAACTTCATACAGTGACTATTCCATTGTGTTTTGTGTTAAATTAATATGTCCTCTTTTAGATAAATTATGTGGGCAACAGGCTCTTCAGCTCATCTTACCTTCATTGCATCGTTAACGCTTTCACGTAAGACTAAACTTTAATTATTGAGTATTTTGCTGGACATGTGTCACTCACTTCTTTTTATAAAGTTATTCTCTGGTTCTTTGTCATTGCAGAAACGGATCAGTGGTTGTCAACATGACTCTTGTGTTCAAAGATAACAATTCGGTTCCTTCTGCAAGCGACGCACTCTCACAATTCAGCAGTGCACTCGGCAATTCGAGCTTGAATGTTATTCCAGGCAGTGTACTTATCAGTAAGTTGTGTAAATCATCAACTAAATGTTTGTATGTTATATTTGTAATTCCCAGGGTAAAGGTTTGGGATGTAGTTCCTCCTTGAGCGTCCGTGACGTCACCCATTGGTTTGGGGGAGTCTGTTTTGTGCCGCTACTACGGGGGTTTGAACCGCGCCATGTTGGATTCTACTTGCCATATTTGGAGCGGTGCGGCCGTTGGCCGGCCGAGAGCCCGCCCACTGGCCTCGAAGCAGCGGTCGCCGGACCTGTCACTCAACTGTTCTGCGCCCTAATTGGCCAGAACTTTAAACCTAATAACAGTAAAACTGTAGAGTTTTTAAAAAATTCACCCCCCTCAGAGTGTGTGCGGGGGTAGAAACTATCGGTTGAGACCAAAAAAATAAAATGTACCCGGCTGTAAATATGTTTTTTTAAGCTGTAAAATCGGCTATTTTGACATGGGGCTCAATTGGAGTTGCTCCCTTCTGGAGCCAGCCCCCAGCGACAGCCCAGGGGATTGCAGCTTTTTGAATGCGGAAGTGAGCTTCACTTCTCAGACCGACAACTGCCCCCTTGGTCTGAACCTGAGCCATAGGGATTCGTTTGCTTCCGGGAGGCGGTTGCTTACATTTGCTTCAACTAATCGCTGCTGCTTGGTGGTCACGTGTGCTATACACCGGTTAAGCTCATAGGTTAATCTTGAGCGCTTGAGTTCAATGTCATCGCCTTCACTTACCCGTCTGTTCGCTGATTGGTCCGTCCGCTCTGGCGGACGGAGCAAACCGAAATGCATTGCTAGTTTCCTGACTACATGGTTGAGGCAAATGAAATTTGCCGGAACCAGTAGGCGGCGCTAGCCTGGCTACCACAGTTGCCCCTACAAACGTAACTTCCGCACCAGGTATTGTCATAACACAACCAGTTCATCAAATTTTCTTATGATCAATTTGAATCAAGGAATGATAAACATGTGTAAACAAATTATGTGTTGTATGTATGTATGTGTAGCCATATCTACAGAACTTCATATTTTCTTTCTATTAATGCAACAGTTGCAACAGGTGCCACTACTGCCACTGCATCTACGGATGCTCCTTCATCCTCTGAGGGAACTTTGGGTCTGACGTTCAGTCTTAATCAAACATTTACATCAGATCTGTCCAATTCGTCATCATCTGCATTTCAGACTTTGGCTGCATCAGTGGTGGCAGTGGTAAGATGTCCCTGTGGGGCATTATCATTATTATTATTACTATTAAATATAGTGTTGTCTGCCGCTTGGGCTCAAATTCCTGTGAGCGGGAATGGGCCAGAAACATTAAACTTGGCCCAATGACTGGAAATGACATGCATTAGCTTTCAAAGGAATATAAGCCCCATTGGCCAGATGGTGGTGCTGTTATTAAGGCTCAAACATGTGATTTTTGGAAGGCCACACACCTCACACCATGAATCCGACTGACTTGAAATTTGACGCACAAGCCCAGCTCAATGTACTCTCCAAAAAAGCCTCCTGGACCATAAAAGTCTGCCATGATGGATTTTTTTTGTTAATTTGCATAATATGAAAAACATAGAACTTTTGACATCACTCCATCAACACCAAATTTGGTATACAGCCTTAGGGAACTAGATTCTTGCTCAACCCATAGGGGGGATATCTGAAAGCCTATTGGATGGAATTTCACCAAAATTGGCCCCTCGGACCATAAAGGTCACCGTTATGAACTAACCAAAAAACAGTAAAATGAATAGAACTTTTGAGATTTTGACTCTATCGACACTATTATAAATGATCAAGATTGGTTGAAAAACATGTTCAAAAAAACATTGCAGAGGGCAGGGCTTAGCGAATATTGGCCACATTAACCGTTTGTCCAATAATCATAGATCTTGGTAGATATCTTTAGAGCAGGACTAGGAATATGCCTACCAAAATGAAGGCAGGTCTGAATGTAGATCACTGTTGGTTTGCTCAGTGTTGAGCCAAATAAAATAGAAAAAATAGACTGTCATGTTGTGCCCCTGCTCTCTGTCCCCACATTTCAATCTTTACTTACTGTATCTATCTTATTAATGCAGAATATTCTGAATATATTGAGGTAAAAGGCTGGCATAAACTCTCTAGCTTTCAGAGCTTTTGTTTTATTAGAATTTGAATTATTATATTAATTATCATGATTCAAACTTCATACAGTGACTATTCCATTGTGTTTTGTGTTAAATTAATATGTCCTCTTTTAGATAAATGAAATGGGCAACAGGCTCTTCAGCTCATCTTACCTTCGTTGCATCGTTAACGCTTTCACGTAAGACTAAACTTTAATTATTGAGTATTTTGCTGGACATGTGTCACTCACTTCTTTTTATAAAGTTATTCTCTGGTTCTTTGTCATTGCAGAAACGGATCAGTGGTTGTCAACATGACTCTTGTGTTCAAAGATAACAATTCGGTTCCTTCTGCAAGCGACGCACTCTCACAATTCAGCAGTGAACTCGGCAAATCGAGCTTGAATGTTATTCCAGGCAGTGTACTTATCAGTAAGTTGTGTAAATCATCAACTAAATGTTTGTATGTTATATTTGTAATTCCCAGGGTAAAGGTTTGGGATGTAGTTCCTCCTTGAACCTACATTTTGAACTTAATTTGGAATTTCATTGACTAACATATGTGCTTTTTCTAACATTTCAGGCTCAAGCAGTTCACCTCTACCCTCTTTGGCAGTCTTTTCACTGACACTGCTGGCTGTGGCACAGATGTTAAGTATTGTATTACAGTATCCAAAGCACTGATACATTGCCTTGACTCTTAGCATTAGCATGTGTGGGAATAAAGCACTAACCAAAACAAAAAATACGAAAACACATTATGAAATTTACCAATACAATGTCATGTGGTAAAAAGATATGTGTCAAATACCGTACAGATTTTTCAGTATGTTCTAAATTTGCTATTTAAACAACTTGTGCTTAAATTATGTTTTATTAATCAGAAAAGACTTTAAGATGATTACAATGATGATTACGATTTCTTGCAGTTGCCATTTTCTGTGCTATTTTTCGTTGTAGTAATCAAAATGCGGCTATTAATTTTTAAGTAAAAGCATTGTACAATTTAGTTGATTATAGTTTATATCCATTATTGTTCATTGTGAATTAAGGTACAAATGTGTCAAAAGCTGAATGTGTGGAGTTGCCTGCTAACCATCAATAACCAATGCTCAATTTAAGATAATTTGAGAGCTATGTTTCTGTATTTTCATGTATATCTTAAAATATCTGAAAATAAAATATTCTAAAAGAAAACAAACAAACAAAAAAAAAAACAAGCAAGCTGATGGAGATGGTTGAAAATGTGGATGTTGTACGTCTAATTTTATATCTTTTTTTCCCCCCTTTGAAGCTGATTGATTATGGTTTGGGGTTTTAAATACACAAACTACATAAATAAAATTCATGGTGTGTCATTCTTTTGTTTTGTTTTTTTCTGGGAAGGACCATACAGTGATCAGGATTAGGTACATAAAATCTATCCTACACCGATACATAATGAAAAATGCACCAAGATATCACTCACATCAATTGCTCTCCCTTTAATTTTACAGTTTGCAAAATAAGATCATCATCAGATTATCATCTGAACACAGAATGTCACATTTCTTTAAAGAGATCTACTCACAGCACAGTCCTCCAATAGTCATAGTCTGGTACTTCAAACCATACAAGAAGGTACTTAAAGCAATTCTGGTCTCCTAACCTACATCTGACTCATTTGACCACCATCTCATTGTTAAAAGGAAGTCCAGTCTCTCCATAGATTACCTGAGCAGTTTTATTGCCAGTCTTCCAGTGTTGGTGCATTGGGTTGCACTCACGTCCTCGTTAGAACGTTCTTCCCTCCAATTTCTGAGTAAATATTAATCTGCTGTAGATAAGTGTACAATGTTATGGTGCCCCAATACATTGATGGAACATCCAATGGCATAGTAATTCTAAATGTGTGAATGTCATACCAGTAAGACAAGAGTTTCATTTGAACTACATGTAACCTTGAGGATTGGTCTAGCTCTAGCACACAGGGGCTTCAATTAAGGAGGCCACAACGGTCAGTGTGGGTCAATCATATGCCATTTATTTTACAATAAGTAAAATTCTAAAAAACACAGTCAATGAAGGACACGAAGACAGACAGTCATATCACGGCTGGGGGACCAACCACCTACTGCCTATAGGACACTGGGAGTATACCAAATATCAAAAAAGAAATAGAAACCCAACACACTTCAAATAAAAACACCACACTAATTCAACGTGCAACCACAAACCATATCACCATCTAAAGTGAACTCCCAGCATCTCAACCACACCGGTGAATGGAGGACCCCACCAACCGCAACACTAGAAACAGAAGAAGACAGAATGTTAAAATCCTAAAACTAAGCAAACTCAAATTTTAAATAATAAAAGACAATACAATCCATATGGCTAAAATATAAAATACTAAACTAAAACTAGAAAAAGCATTTCCAAGAATGGAAATGGTGTGACTGCTGATAGCAACTGAACGCTGTTGCAGAATTAGCAAATAGTGCAAGCAGTGATCACCATACAAATGTTTGACCAAGGTCGGAATCGAACTCACAACCTCATGGTCATTAGACTTCCACTCTGCCTCTAGGCCACGGTGCACACACAGTCGCAGAGACTGTTGTCTGTTAATGATCTGCACACTGTCAACATCAAGAAAGCTTGAGAGTCAAGCTTGAATGACTTAGAATGAAAATTTCTGTGAATTTCAGGCTGAGAGCAGCAGTTTCAACATGAAGCAAGTTATCAGAAGTCAACAGAGGACGACTGGGAAAATAATTCACTATAATTGTTGTTGAGGCAAGATTTGAACCAGCAACCTTCAGGTCTCCAGACCAGCAAGCTAACCACTAGGCTACAGACAGAGACAGTATGTGAGGGGTAAAGAAAACCTTTGATAAGAGGATCACTGGCTTCTGCTTAAAAAAAAAAGTAAGAAATCGAACCCATGACCTCATGATCAATAAACCTTTACTCTGCCATTTCGCCACAGAGAGCACAGACATAAGCATGTTGCCATTGTAATGTGATGATGTGCTGCAAACGGTGGCAGAAGCAATTAATGCGTCTCTTAACAAACACCTGTAACCAACTGGACTACAGACAGAGTTGTGGAGAACTCTCAGCATTGGGCTGAATGAGAGCAGAGAGCTCCCTGGCTGCATTTAAAAAATATTTTAAATTATTATCTAAGTCTCTTTGCATTTTTGACCAGAATTTTAGCCAGAAGACAAGTGTGGCTACAAAACTGGAGAAAATAATTTGTCTAGAGTTTAATTTGCAGAAAAAGTTAAATATTTTAAAAAGTATAAATAGTTAAAAAGAGAAAAGTAATGCCGATAAAGTTGAAAAAAAGCTGCACGTTTTGATATATGAATTGTTGAAATAGCACAACACCTAACACACTAACCATATGGCCACAGAGAACCTGAGTTACAATGAGCTTTATACTATGAGGAATCAAAGACTGTCCAATGACAGCTGAATAATTGGAATCAAAAGTCAAGCAATGATGTGAAATGACTGAGGCAGGAATCGAACCCACGACCATATGATCACTAAACCTTTACTCTGCCACTCAGCTACAGAGAGCACACTGCTTTCAAGACTGTTGTCATTCATTGTAATGTGATGATGTGCTGCAAACTGGTACGAGTAATCAAGGAGATAACAAACACCTGTAACCAATTGAAGGCGGGGGAGGAGAGCAGAATTCAACATAACATAAAACATAACAAGAGTTCTTCCCTTGGATTCGAACCAGTGACCTTAGGGTTGGCAAGCAGTTACCCTAACCCCTACACTACAGTGGAGTTGTGGAGAGGAGAGGTTGAGACTTTGATGAATGTGAGATTTTTCAATGATGCTTAAAATAAAAAGAAATGAGTTTATATTAGCCACACCAAGTAAGAAGAGGACTTTTTTGTGACCTGTGACTATTTTTTGGTGAATTAAAATGATTTAAAAAGCACTTAACAGCAAGTTACAAAGTTGAGCTCCTTCTCCTGCTGATGTGAAAAAAATGCATTAGGCTGAATGGGAGCAGAGAGCTCCCTGGCTGCATTTAAAAAATATTTTAAACTAGAAAAAGCATTTCCAAGAATGGAAATGGTGTGACTGCTGAAAGCAGCTGAACGCTGTTGCAGAATTAGCAAATACTGCATGCAGTGGTCACCATACAAATGTTTGACCAAGGTCGGAATTGAACCCACAACCTCATGGTCAGTAGACTTCCACTCTGCCTCTAGGCTACAGTGCACACACAGTTGCAGAGACTGTTGTCTGTTAATGATCTGCACACTGTCTCACTCTGACATCAAGAAAGCTTGAGAGTCAAGCTTGAATGACTTAGAATGAAAATGTCTGTGAATTTCAGGCTGAGAGCAGCAGTTTCAACATGAAGCAAGTTATCAGAAGTCAACAGAGGACGACTGGGAAAATAATTCACTATAATTGCTGTAGTTACGCGCAGCGGCCGTCGCGTCACTGGCCGTTCTCATTAATCCTGCCCTATGATCCTTTAAGTGCTTTTTAATTCATTTGAATTCACCAAAAAATAGTCACAGGTCACAAAAAAGTCCTCTTCTCACTTGGTGTGGCTAATTTATATTAATTTATTTTTGTTTTAAGCATCATTGAAAAATCTCACATTCATCAGAGTCTCAACCTCTCTTCTTCACAACTCCTCTGTAGTGTAGGGGTTAGGGTAACTGCCTGCCAACCCTAAGGTCACTGGTTCGAATCCAAGGGAAGAATTCTTGTTATGTTATGTTGAATTCTGCTCTCCTCCCCCGCCTTCAATTGGTTACAGGTGTTTGTTATCTCCTTGATTACTCGTACCAGTTTGCAGCACATCATCACATTACAATGAATGACAACAGTCTTGAAAGCAGTGTGCTCTCTGTAGCCGAGTGGCAGAGTAAAGGTTTAGTGATCATATGGTCACGGGTTCGATTCCTGCCTCAGTCATTTCACATCATTGCTTGACTTTTCATTCCAATTATTCAGCTGTCATTGGACAGTCTTTGATTCCTCATAGTATAAAGCTCATTGTAACTCAGGTTCTCTGTGGCCATATGGTTAGTGTGTTAGGTGTTGTGCTATTTCAACAATTCATATATCAAAACGTGCAGCTTTTTTTGAACTTTATCGGCATTACTTTTCTCTTTTTAACTATTTATACTTTTTCAAATATTTAACTTTTTCTGCAAATTAAACTCTAGACAAATTATTTTCTCCAGTTTTGTAGCCACACTTGTCTTCTGGCTAAAATTCTGGTCAAAAATGCAAAGAGACTTAGATAATAATTTTAAATATTTTTTAAATGCAGCCAGGGAGCTCTCTGCTCTCATTCAGCCCAATGCTGAGAGTTCTCCACAACTCTGTCTGTAGTCCAGTTGGTTACAGGTTTGTTAAGAGACGCATTAATTGCTTCTGCCACGTTGCACATCATCACATTACAATGGCAACATGCTTATGTCTGTGCTCTCTGTGGCGAAGTGGCAGAGTAAAGGTTTATTGATCATGAGGTCATGAGTTCGATTCCTTACTTTTTTTTTTAAGCAGAAGCCAGTGATCCTCTTATCAAAGGTTTTCTTTACCCCTCACATACTGTCTCTGTCTGTAGCCTAGTGGTTAGCTTGCTGGTCTGGAGACCTGAAGGTTGCTGGTTCAAATCTTGCCTCAACAACAATTATAGTGAATTATTTTCCCAGTTGTCCTCTGTTGACTTCTGATAACTTGCTTCATGTTGAAACTGCTGCTCTCAGCCTGAAATTCACAGAAATTTTCATTCTAAGTCATTCAAGCTTGACTCTCAAGCTTTCTTGATGTTGACAGTGTGCAGATCATTAACAGACAACAGTCTCTGCAACTGTGTGTGCACCGTGGCCTAGAGGCAGAGTGGAAGTCTAATGACCATGAGGTTGTGGGTTCGATTCCGACCTTGGTCAAACATTTGTATGGTGATCACTGCTTGCATTTGCTAATTCTGCAACAGCGTTCAGTTGCTGTCAGCAGTCACACCATTTCCATTCTTGGAAATGCTTTTTCTAGTTTGCATACCTCTCAAGGTTTCAGTCCTACAAACAAATGACAGACAGACCCACAATTAAAATCATTAAGATACAGATACCTCAGGGTACATGCATGCACGCCTACATAACCCTAACAATTAAAATACTACCCTGATAATAAAACAATGCTAAAAACGCCAAAAGTCCATCTTACCACAGAGCAGAGAGTCAACAGTCACAGTCACAGCCACAGTGCACACAAAGGATTTGGAGAGAGTTACTCTGGAGTCACACCTGCTATTAATCAGCATCTCCTTAGTTCCTCCTCTGATTGGTCTCTGCTCTCTGCTGCTTCCTCGTGACCTACTGCTACATACACATCCACCAACAATTTGTTCCAACACCTTTATGTCTCCTCTGAACAGGGGTAATAAAGAATTCCATGTGTATCTACCCAAACTCCCTCCATCTGTGTATATTTTTAATTAGTGTGACTGCTGAAAGCAGCTGAAAGCAGTCACACTATTGTTCTTCTGTTCGGCCATTTTCTTCCGCCTTTTTACGGTCTTCTTCTAGTCCTTCATACTTTGTGCTATTTCAACAATTCATATATCAAAACGTGCAGCTTTTTTTGAACTTTATCGGCATTACTTTTCTCTTTTTAACTATTTATACTTTTTCAAATATTTAACTTTTTCTGATTTTTTTCAGCTTTATAATGTGTGTGTATTGCGTCCAACGAGCAGAGCTAGAGTGGTGCTAAAGTGGAGAGAGGCAAAAAAAACATTCTAGAGTTTTTCTGGCTAAACTGTCAGCACGGCCACAAATTAAACTCTAGACAAATTATTTTCTCCAGTTTTGTAGCCACACTTGTCTTCTGGCTAAAATTCTGGTCAAAAATGCAAAGAGACTTAGATAATAATTTAAAATATTTTTTAAATGCAGCCAGGGAGCTCTCTGCTCTCATTCAGCCCAATGCATTTTTTTCATAGCAGCAGGAGAAGGAGCTCAACTTTGTAACTTGCTGTTAAGTGCTTTTTAATTCATTTTAATTCACCAAAAAATAGTCACAGGTCACAAAAAAGTCCTCTTCTTACTTGGTGTGGCTAATTTATACTCATTTCTTTTTATTTTAAGCATCATTGAAAAATCTCACATTCATCAAAGTCTCAACCTCTCTTCTCCACATCTCCACTGTAGTGTAGGGGGTAGGGTGGCTGCTTGCCAACCTTAAGGTCACTGGTTCGAATCCAAGGGAAGAACTCTTGTTATGTTATGTTGAATTCTGCTCTCCTCCCCCGCCTTCAATTGGTTACAGGTGTTTGTTATCTCCTTGATTACTCGTACCAGTTTGCAGCACATCATCACATTACAATGAATGACAACAGTCTTGAAAGCAGTGTGCTCTCTGTAGCCGAATGGCAGAGTAAAGGCTTAGTGATCATATGGTCATGGGTTCGATTCCTGCCTCTGTCATTTCACATCATTGCTTGACTTTTGATTCCAATTATTCAGCTGTCATTGGACAGTCTTTGATTCCTCATAGTATAAAGCTCATTGTAACTCAGGTTCTCTGTGGCCATATGGTTAGTGTGTTAGGTGTTGTGCTATTTCAACAATTCATATATCAAAACGTGCAGCTTTTTTTGAACTTTATCGGCATTACTTTTCTCTTTTTAACTATTTATACTTTTTCAAATATTTAACTTTTTCTGCAAATTAAACTCTAGACAAATTATTTTCTCCAGTTTTGTAGCAACACTTGTCTTCTGGCTAAAATTCTGGTCAAAAATGCAAAGAGACTTAGATAATAATTTGAAATATTTTTTAAATGCAGCCAGGGAGCTCTCTGCTCTCATTCAGCCCAATGCTGAGAGCACTCCACAACTCTGTCTGTAGTCCAGTTGGTAAGGTGGCCGCTTGCCAACCCCAAGGTCACTAGTTCGAAACCAGGCTGAGCAATCTTGTTATGTGATGTTGAATTCTGCTCCCCTCCCCCACCCTCAATTGGTTACAGGTGTTCGCTAAGAGACGCATTAATTGCTTCTGCCACCGTTTGCAGCACATCATCACATTACAATGGCAACATTCCTATGTCTGTGCTCTCTGTGGCGAAGTGGCAGAGTAAAGGTTTATTGATCATGAGGTCATAGGTTCAATTCCTTACTTTTTTTTTTAAGCAGAAGCCAGTGATCCTCTTATCAAAGGTTTTCTTTACCCCTCACATACTGTCTCTGTCTGTAGCCTACTGGTTAGCTTGCTGGTCTGGAGACCTGAAGGTTGCTGGTTCAAATCTTGCCTCAACAACAATTATAGTGAATTATTTTCCCAGTCGTCCTCTGTTGACTTCTGATAACTTGCTTCATGTTGAAACTGCTGCTCTCAGCCTGAAATTCACAGAAATTTTCATTCTAAGTCATTCAAGCTTGACTCTCAAGCTTTCTTGATGTTGACAGTGTTTCCAACAGGTGCAGCTTTGGGCTCGTTAACTTCAGAGTGAGACAGAGTGCAGATCATTAACAGACAACAGTCTCTGCAACTGTGTGTGCACTGTGGCCTAGAGGCAGAGTGAAAGTCTACTGACCATGAGGTTGTGGGTTCGATCCCGACCTTGGTCAAACATTTGTATGGTGATCATTGCTAGCACTATTTGCTAATTCTGCAACAGCGTTCAGCTGCTTTCAGCAGTCACACCATTTCCATTCTTGGAAATGCTTTTTCTAGTTTATAACTATTTTACCTTTCATCTTCAGATATAACCAAACCTCCCTCTATTACCCGTTTACATTTAATATGCAGGGTGTTCAAATTCAAGGAGTCTTGAAAACTTTTGTATAATCTAGATTTCCCAGATTCCTAAATTGAGACAAAGAACTTCAATATATCACTGTACTTTTCTTGATTCCTCTATCACAATGTTGTTTTATTGATGCTTTAAAGAAATCTTGATTCCCCAAGCCATATTGTCTTTTCTTGTCATTCTTATTGCATATATGCAATAAAAATGGAACACCAGAAGAGGGCTGCATTGCCTTGAGGATGATTCAGACTTGTGTGTGTGTGTGTCTGGGTCACATGGCCTACCTGTCGAAACAGTGTCTGCTGCTCTGCAAGATGTTGTTTCATCCAGATTGTGCTGTCGATAACTTCACACAAATATAGATATCTAGATTGGATCTGTTTGAAATTAATTCTCATCTCATTTATTAATTTATGTTTACTCAAACCTGACTGAAAACTCATGATAGGACAATTATCTAGGTTAGGTATATTATAAGATATTTTGGGGTAGCCTAAACCTTTTTCATCACGACTAAGTACATAAGATTTATCGGACACAAACAACTCATATTCCTGGGTGTAGACAAACCAGATGTCAAGAAAAGAATTAACGTTCATGAAAATAAACAGGATATTGTCTGACAACAGTATCTTAGCCCTTACTGGTGAAAGCAACATTTTAGGACCAGAGGAGTGAATTTGTAGCCCTGCAGGTCTAATAATGAAGCAGTAGATGGCGACAAACACCACCCCTCATTCTGCACCGTTTACTCAAAATCCTGTAATAGCCTCACAATAACATTTGGTGTTTTCACTTATTCTGGATGACTAAACCTTTGCTTGTTTTAAAATTAAGCATCGCTATGCTAGGAATTACACAATGCTTCCACATCCTCACAAACAAAACAAAATTAACGAGGGAATGAGGGAAATGTTGATCAAAGCAATGTCTGAAAACACCCACACAATCCTCAGTGGAGGACTAGTCAGATGCAATAAGTACAGACACCAATGTGGGTGGACTATAGGTGCACAGGGGCTACTTCTTTCTCCTTGTAATATTTAAGACAAGTTCAAACACTGTCCAGTGCCATCAGTTTTCATCTGAAAAAGTTTCAGTCTTCATTTTGTAATGATGTCAGAAACCCTAACCCCTCGTTCTGGCACCAACACACTGACATTAATTACTATCTGGTAATTTTCCAACTCTTCTGAATGGATTTAATACTAAATGTGTTTCAAACCCACTTGTGTAAAAGATGTGTAGATGTGTAATCTCCACAGCATCCCACATTTCATTTTATGAAAACAAGAAACACTTTTCAATTTTTCTGTTTTTATGGGACAAAAATGTTTTCAGAACCAGAATCAGAATACTTTATTTATCAATAATAAATAATCAACGACTGCAGCAAATCCATACTGACATAATTCTGACAGTGTCTTTTTCTCTAAAGTCTGCACTGATGTTGATCAATAGTAGATGAGTAGATAGAAGAAAACTATCACATTTCTTTCCATTTTAAAGAAAAAAAAATTAATACTGAACATGTTTAGAAAGAAGAGGACTTCCTGCCATAGTGATGACACCTCCCAAACATACTGATCAAATGTTGAGCTGAAAATGCAACAGAAGCTGTACACAGCCACATGAACACAATCAAACATATTGTACGAAACTGTACATCATAATTTACAGGCAGTGTGCCAACAGTCCGATGTTAAAACCCTGAACACGCGAGGCACCGTTTCTGCTTTGAGGTCACGTTCTTATCTGGGAAAATGAGACTTGAGGTGTTCCTTCAGAGCTGGTATAGTGGCAAGCTCTTTATGACACACGTGGCAGCGGAGAGGTAGTTTCAACAACTCGCTGGCGCCTTCCTTCACAGTGACCCCTCCATTTGTGTTGAGCATCTCAATGACATCTGCACGTCAAGAAAGATGCAAATTTTAGACATTTAAGGAGCACTACTGAGGAACTGCAGTTTAAACAGCAAAAACAGACAGAGTTCACTCTTACCACGAGACTCAATGAAATAGTCAGTTGTGAACGAGTTCCAGTGCTTTTTGTTCTTTAGACAAGGAGAGTCAAAGTCCTGGCTGATCACATGGAGATGAACATGACTGCAAAAAAAAGAAAAAAAAAAGATTTATTTGTATTTCTACATCATATTGTGTACTGTATTACAACATTTGATTTAGACAGTTAAAGTTGGAAAACAATTGAAAGGAGGAAATAAAAAACAAATAACAATTATTATACACGTTAAGATCTAAGTGCAGGATGGATAATGACGCATTTGACCAATGTCAAATATAAATTATCTATATGAACTGACATTAAACACCAATATTTTAAAATGTAAAACAACACTCAAGCATTTATTACTGACCTCATACTTGGGATGGCATGGTATCCTGTGCGAAACCGTAGTGAACTAGAGTCAGGACACTGCTGAATCATCTGGTCAGCAACTTTCTGCATGTGTTTCACCAGATCGCAGTGCTCCGCACGCAAAGCTTTCAGACTGGGAATGGACTGCCATGGGAGGACCAGCCAGTGGTAGCGAGCTTTGGGGTATTTATCTTTTATTACAACGACTTTATCATCCTTGTATACCTAGAAAAATGGAAACATTGACATTTGACAGTCAGACAGGGTGAGAATCAATTATGCAATCAAAAATCCATCCATGATTCAGATCGTTACAATTTTTAAAATAGCTACCTGCATCTTTGGGTCTTGCATTGAAGTCTTCAGACCTTGGCTCCAATGTCCAAACGTTTCCTGCAAGATTTAACACATTTCTTTTTACATACTCTGATCCGCTCTAAAATACCATTTATAAAATCATACCACACTTTTGATCTTACACTGGTCTTTGTGGTTTCTCCATGACTGACTGATACCGAGACAGCTTCTGTCTGTTTGGCTTCTTTCATTTTCTGAGCCTCTCCCTGGCTCTCTCTGTTGTCTGAAATGGACTCTCTAGGTCTTTTGGTGCCACCACGGTTGCCGGTTAGATCCTCCTTGAACTGTACAGTGTATGGATAGAGCTGGTTGACAATATGAAGTTGTTGTCCAGGCTTCATTCTGACTTCATTGCCTGTACCCACAACTGCAGAGTCTATCGAAGTGGGGTTCACACCCAGCTTTGGAATAAAAACGGGAGATGAGATGCAGAATATTAAATAACCTGTGATGATCTTTCACTAATCACTGTAATAAAAACATAAACAAAAAAGAGTCAAAACTGCAGTGAGACTAGACAGAATGCACAAATGAAGAGACGAAAGGTATTTAGTTGAGTTGAACAACACAATGTTTTTTTCATCCAGCTCACCTGTTTAACTTTGACATAACCTTTGTTGCACTCTGCTCTCAATTCAACTGGTTAGAGAGGGATAACATGTGCACAGGTTAAAGTTTGTTTTTAATACGTTTACATATTCATTATTTTACTTTAACAAATACAGTACCAAAATGTATAGACAAATATGCAAACATATAGTATGTAACAAAAGGGGAAACAAATGTTAAAAACCTTTAATAAAGTACGAGGGAAGCTTACATTTCCATTAAAATTACAATATTATCCCTTGTGTGAAAGTAAAGCTAAAATGGACCTTGTGACTATTACATATGAATGCATAAATGTTGATGCATTTTAATGTCGTAGGAGTTCACTTGACTCTAAAGCTAAATAAACTCAGCTAAGTGGGAATACAAAAATGTCCTCTGGATTGTTTACGGGGTAGAAGCTGTGGTGGGAAAAAAAAAGTACTTCAACTTCGCACAGTACTTGTAAACGTAAAAGTTAATTTGCATCACTGCCACTATATTTATACTTCGTGTGTTATGATGCTAAACTGGGTGAGGTTGATTTTCTTGATGCTCGCTGAAGTGAAGTGAAGTTGAGCTAACTGCTAGCACAGCCAGAGTATATCAGTGTATTTATTACCTTGCTGCCGAGAGCACTTTTTGTCTTTAATAGTCGTTTCTGGACCTCGACCCAGGACAACTGGCTGTAAATGGCGCAGCTGAATGGGTTTATGGTTGCCCTCCTCGCTGATAAGCCAGCAAAGTGGCATTTTATCATCTTATTTAGCTAGCCTACTCCCCTGCTCCACTGGTCTCAACAACGTGCCCATTCACTCTCGTTTTGTTTGTTTACTCCTCGTCGCAGCAAAGTGACGTCACAGAGAAAAATCTGGAAGCGTCGCGCTGAACTGAAGTCTGCTCGAAACTTGAGGATTCACAACATTGTCTTCATATAAGGTTGGATACTAATTCAGTCGTATATATATTAACGTATAAATTCATTTTTGGTGACACATGGGTCACGGTTTAATTTTCTTTTGGCTTAACATCGTAAAAACAGCCTAGATAGCAGCGAGTTAGCATTAGCATCGGTAAAGTACGTAGGGCCTGATGCAGGTGAAACCTACTGATGCTGTTTTCATTATTGGCATAGGAACAGGTGTTTGGTTATGTATTAACGCTAGGGAACAAACGTGGCAACCAGGAATAAGCGGGTAGTATTCGTGTGTTTTAGTGTGTGAGATTTCGTGGCCCCTCACCAGTAACCAAAACAAGCATGACGTGTGACAGTATTGGGTAATTGAACCTCTGTGTTGATGATCCCTGACATCTAATTTGTTCCACTTAATGCCAGGATCATGGTTGAATTATAACAACAGCTATATGGAAAAATGTGTTTGAACCCATGGGCAAATTTGCGATACATTATGTGTATTAATGTATTGTCATTGTTGAGAAGTCAATACAACTCAAATCATGTTCCTTTCAGTTTCAATTCTTTGGCTGACTGTGGGACATTTGCATCCATCTAATACATTATCTTTTGTCCTGGCTAACTTAACCCCAACCCGGACAGACTTGTTGTTTTGTTTCTGTTTGCTTTCTTTCAAACATTTTGAAAACAGCAGTGCGTTAACATGTGAAGAAATCTCTGTTCGCTTCATATAATTTGCCTAGTTGCTAAAACTTTTGCATATCAAGATGAACAAACAACAACAACAAAAAACAGATCATCACAGACAACCATGAGTTATCTAACATAAAATAATTTTGTATGAGTCTCTTTTAGTAGGATTTAGCAAAGACTGTTAATTTGGTAAAGCTAGCGAGTTAAGAAAGACATGTTTTTAAATGTACAGTTGTTTTGAAGGCTGTGTTGTATTCATTTAGACTGGGATGTCTATCTTGTCTACACATAAAAATAATTGAGGCTAGACCAATGTGAAAGCGTCACTGTTTAACACCGTCACAGCTTTATAAAACGGCCATCACATTGAATTCACTCCACTTTGAAAGTATGTAAACTAAAGTGAATGTTGTAACCATGAAATAAGGATTTATTGAAGGACTGAAGGATCACAGCAATAGTTTAACATGTTTTAGTTAAATAAATGGCACAATGCGCTTTTCATTGATGCCCCACATGTGAGTAATATATACAGTAAGGACTTAATTTTAGCTGTAAACAGTGAGACCAGCAGACTAGAAATATCAATGCAAGCATTGTTGATGCACACACTGGGTTCCCACAGTTACATCTGCACAGAATGGATGTAATGCAGTACAATAGTACTGCAATAAGTTTGCTGTTTTGGTAAGAGTTAGAGATATGTTGAAGTAACATAATGGAACCCTTTTGGCTGTATTTGATAGTTTGGTATTTATTGACCTGCATTGTATTTTAAAATGTTTCGTATATTTTGTTCTTCACACATTTCAAATCCAGCCTTTTCAATACAAAGACCTCTCTCACAGTTAAGCCTCATGATTATACGCTCTGTTTTTCCATTAATTGAAGGATTCTCTCTCCTCTTGTGACTGTAACACGCTGCAGATTCTTATTTACTAAACCCATTTCAGTTTCATTTAGATTCTTAGTTCAGAGGCCAAGCATTTGTAGGCAAGGTCTGACCTTCCCTGTCTTTTGTCCCTGAAAGGTTACAACATGGTCAAGGAAACGGGCTTCTACGACACATTGGGGGTTACACCTAATGCTACTCCTGATGAACTGAAAAAAGCGTATCGGAAACTAGCCTTGAAATATCACCCTGACAAAAATCCCACAGAGGGAGAAAAGGTAAGTATTATACTTTAAACATTAGTATAATAACCTACATTCAGGTTTTCTTTTGCATGTAAGTCCCCACAACACCAGAGCTTTTGTACTGACAATACAGCTTGATCTAGTTTAATGTAGTTTGAAATCTATCTGGATGTTATGTATTGATAAACTATTTATTTATTTATTTATTTGATAGCACATAGTGAGATAGACAGGAAAGGGGGAGGCAGAGAGAGGGAATGACATGCAGGAAAGGTCTGCCCGACACGGGATTCGAACCGGGGACGCCTGCGTTGAGGACTGTAGCCCCTACATGGGGCGTCCGCTTTAACCACTGCGCCACGCACTATAAATAAACTATTTATTATATGAAAAAGGGCACAAGTATTTTGGTTAAATTCATGTTTCTACTTATCTGAAGTTTCCAGTAATGTGTCAGACTTCAGCTTTTACTTTGCGGCCAGTTTCAAAGAGTTGAACACCTTTACACATTTAGTTTGTTTCTTCTCTTTTTCATAGTTCAAGCAGATCTCACAGGCGTATGAGGTGCTGTCTGATGCCAAGAAGAGAGAGGTGTACGACCGTGGAGGTGAAAAGGCAATAAAGGAAGGAGGAACTGGTGGTGGCGGCGGCGGTGGGGGCTTTGCATCGCCCATGGACATCTTTGACCTGTTTTTTGGTGGAGGTAGTCAGAAGCACAGAGAGCGAAAAGGTACAGGAATATAGAGGAACTGTCCGAGAGCTTAACTGACATGTGAAGTGCTGCACTTCTGTGTTTAAAGTTTTACAATCTACAAATCGATTTTCTTTGCTGATGCAAAAGAGCCAGATCTATTGAGGAGGGGTGTGCAGCATTGAACACATTACTTTTCATTATTCTATAAAACATCAACATACCATGAAAAATGCCAACCAAATCCCCTTAAGTACAAGGTTAGGCTACATCATCAAATATCCAAACATACAAAACGTTTAACTCACTGTGATAAAAGAGGAAAAGCGTCAAATTCTTACTGTGAAGAACCTGAAGATCAGTGTTTGTGATTTTACTTGAAAATGACTGAAAAAATTGACAAACAAACAACGACGATTCACAGCTTATGAGAATAATTGCCATGGGATTTCCCCTCAGTAAACTAATCACTGCAGTTGTGCTCCGCAGCATACTGCTCCAGTTTGTCCTTGTGAGCAATTGCATTATGGCCTATCAAACAAGCGTGACAAATGTTTGAGAGAGCAGGTCCTAACTCCGGCTGTATATATATCAGCCGTCGTATTCGTGACTATGCAGTTTGGCCAAATGGATTATTCTGAGCCTGAAGAGGCAGCATCTCTCTGTCCGTAGCCCAGTGTCCTCTCTTGTTCATATTCACCGCATATGTGATGCCTGACTCACTGACAATATATTTTGCACTGTTCATTGTTGTTGTTTGTACTTGTAGTAATGTGTAAGGAAACTGGTATCAGTGAGTCAACCACAGGGAGTGTGTATTCTGACCTAGAAAGAGTTACTCTGTGATTTGTCTCTTAGTGTGATGTATTTTGTTCCACCTCAGGGAAGAATATTGTTCATCAGATCGCTGTGACACTGGAAGATCTTTATAATGGAGCTACAAGAAAACTGAGTGTGCAGAAAAATACTATCTGTGACAGATGTGAAGGTACGTTGGAAATGTGTCTTACTTACTGTAAGAGCTCTCATTAGTGTCCATCACTGGATGCGTTTGATAATCCAAGCAAGGAAAGCTTTTCAACATTTGCAGACCCATGCAAGCCATAAAAAGCTTATTTGTCCAGAGAAAATAAACCACACCAGTCTTATAATAATAATAATAATAATAATAATAATAATAATAATAATAATAATAGTTTATTTGTATAGCACCTTTCATGCACAAAGTGCAGCCCAAAGTGCTTTACAGGTTAAAGCAGATATCAGTGGAATGTTTTTGTTAATATAAGTCCTAAATAGTCCTATTTTCCGTCAGCAATCACTTACATGAAGTATTTCAGCCTAAACACGAGTCTCTCCGTCACTCTGCTCTGCTGTAACCCGAGGAGAAAATTTTCCTTGTGGGATACAAGTGTTATCCAATGAGGGGAGAGAACGGCATGAAGGGCTGTGTGTGCAGCCAAGGGATGCGCGTGAATGTGGTGACGTAGCACGAGGACCAATTGATGCCTGACAAGGGCGGGGGCTGCTAACTCATGGTGCGTTCAAGGAAACTCGTACTTTGTGTTTTTCCTTCCTGTGAAGTCATACCAGTTCGATCTGGTACGAGTTCACGGGTCGGAAGTTACGAGTGGCCGTTATAGGGAACTTTCACAGACAACAGGACGGTAAAAACACGAGCTACGGGTTACCTGGAACGCTACCAAGTCGTAGTTGTGACTTGAAGCTGTAACTTACGGTTTCAAAAGCCTGCCTTGAACACAGCATTACCCGAAACGGCCGTGCCACTGATATCTGCTTTAAAAGAATGGTACAGTAAAAGGCAAATACAGACGAGATACTAACATTAAAACACAGTGCATGCATTTTACAGTTTACAACGACAGTAAGGACCTCTCTTATAAATGTAACCCAACCCTTTCTTGCCAGGTCACTAAAGTTTATAGCCTAGAAATGAGCCAAAACTAACACAAAGACAGCCTATAACTGTTTTTCTTTTTTGTTTTCATTAGGTCGAGGAAGTCGAAAAGGAGCTGCTCAGATGTGCATGACTTGCCACGGCACAGGCATGCAGGTCCGCGTGCACCAGCTAGCACCAGGTATGGTCCAGCAGGTGTCCACGATGTGCCACAGCTGTCAGGGCCAAGGACAGAGAATCAGCCACAAGGATCGCTGCAAACCATGTGCGGGCCGCAAGATCGTGCGTCAGAAGAAGATCCTGGAGGTCCACATCGACAAAGGTGAGAGTGGAAAGGAGAGCTCATCTGAATCCATCGCTGACTGGTAGGAGATCAAATTCAAACACAATCATCGCCTGGTCATTTCACCTGCCACAGGAATGAGAGATGGTCAGAAGATAGTTTTCCATGGAGAGGGAGATCAGGAGCCAGGACTTGAGCCAGGTGACATCGTCATTGTGCTGGACCAGCGGGAACATTCACTTTTTACCAGGTAAATGTGCTGTGTTATCAAGTGTCAGCGATGGTGTGATTACAGAGTGAAGCGTGCACAGGCTGTAACTGTACATTTGTGTCTGTTTCAAAATTTAAAAAAGCGATTGATATTCCAAAGCGTAGGCTCAAGGTACCATCTGACTTCACTGACTGTTCCAAGTTGAATTTCTTTAATAAAAACACATTTTCTATTTTTTTTTCTATTTTCATTAGAAGATGGCAGGTGAGCCCAAAGTAGATAGTCAGCACAGTTTATAAAACCATCCAGTTCACACCCAGTAAAATCACTTGTTTTCATCGTTCACCTGTTCTTGGTGTCGTCACCATGCAGGCGAACAGTGGACCTGGTCATGTCTATGGAGCTGCAGCTGGTTGAAGCTTTGTGTGGTTTCCAGAAACCTGTTAAAACACTGGACAACAGAACCCTCCTCATCACCTCACATCCAGGTAAACCTAATCATTACATGCGGTTTCAATATTGCAGCTGCGCCTACAATGAAGTGTTTTGTTTGCATTCAGACCTCTCATCATCCTTTGTCTGATGTGATTTATAATTAATGCCTGTAAGTAGGGCTGTCACAATCATGAAAGTTTAGCTGGCGAATATTTGCCTTGCAAATAATTGCGATTAACGATTAAATTGTCTTTTCTGATCATTTTATGCCACTATTATAGTATAAGCATAAACATAGTTTAAAAATACACATACACCTTGTGAAGAAGATAAATAAAAACTCCTGAAGGGGGTGCAACGTGATGATGTCATTAAAAGAGCACCAGTCAAACCTCAAATGGTGGAAAACGACCAGAAAATAGTAATGGAAATATGACATCTGTCTGTTAGTTTCATACACCTGTTTTTATACAGAAGAATGGAAACAATTATAACGATTATGCAAAATAATTGCGACAAGCTCAAATAATTGCGATCTGGCAATTATATAATAATTGTGACAGGCCTACCTATAAGCCTTACTCCAATTACCTGTTTATGAAGGATCAATACATGCATTTGACCTGGATGTAATAAAGTAGCAGCAGCAGCATACTGTTGCTCCACTATGGATGTTAAAGGTACAGTATGTAAGAAATCTAAAGCAACTGGCCGTAAAATCCTCCTAATATGTCACAGAGACTCAGGAATAATGTTCATATAACATGATGAACTCACCAACAACAATAGTACAGCCAGAGTATTCACATTAAAAATCTTTTTTTGCAGACTGCAAATCATGTTTATGTTTTGAATTTACATGTTTACATGTTGCGCCACCTAGCCCTCTCCTAGTCACGGCAGCGTCAGTGGCGTTTCAGCCTCAGTCTGCTTCCACTGAGCTGCAGCTACGGCTGGGAGAAAAAACCAGATCGCTGTGTTTTGAATTTGACTGCAGTAACCGTTTTTGGCCACATTCTTACATATTGTACCTTTAAAATGTGTGAATTACAGCTCTTATGTTAATGATGTTTTAATCAGTCAAAGTGATGTGTGGGGCAACTTCTGTATAAGATTTACACCACAAGCTGTTCAGAAGTGTGTCTGAACAGGCTGGCAACAACATGCTAAGTTTGACTTCAGTATGACAGTATGATAAGTGAGCCCTGGTGTGTTCATCAGGCACTGGCAAGATTGTTTCAATTGAAATGAGGATGTAGAATATCCCATCATCAGCAATTAGGCAAAAAAAAAGCAAGGTAAAGATCTATCTTTATGTTTAGATTTTGACACATGTTTCTATTTATTTGTTTTAATCACAGGAGAACTGATCAAGCCTGGAGACACCAAGTGTGTCTTGAATGAAGGAATGCCCACATACCGCAGACCGTTTGAGAAGGGACGTCTTATTATTCACTTCTCAGTAAGATGCTTTCTTTTTTTCGATATTCACAATTTTTAAAATCACATTATTTTCCTTTTACTTATCTGCTATGTTTTTTTTTTTAAATCTTTAACAAGTTTTCACTTCTCACAATGTCTCACTAACACCTCTAGGGAATTTCTTCATAATTTGTTACAAAATGAAAATGTTAACACATATTTAAGCTGATAAGCCACGGCACTGAACTGCTGTGACACCGTTCTTGTGCTTGTTCTGCATTAGGTCGTTTTCCCACAAGCCGATTTTCTCCCCGAACACAAGCTAAAGGAGCTGGAGCGTTACCTCCCAGAGAAGATGGAAGCAGAGCAGCCAGAGAGTATGGACGATGACCTCTACATCTACGCCGACCTGGAGGACTGTGACTTTGAGAGCAGGAGGAGACACCGCCGTCAGTATTGCTACAGGGATGACGACGACTACGCCACCGCTGGAGGCGTTCAGTGCCAGACGTCTTAAACAGCAGCTGGCTCGAAGCCTGAACCCTCATCTATAATGCAAAGCACCTTTTTTTTTTTCAATTTTTGTGCACTTTTTATTTTATTACTTTTCTTAAAATCATAACTGTTTACTCGTGAAGTTTTCTTTCAAGCTGAATCACAGATCCGTGTCCCAGCGCGCCTCCTGATTTAGCGTAGTGCTTTTTCAGATTAAGGTTCCAGGACTAAACTTGGATCCAAGTGAATGCAATTCCTCATCATCTCTGGGACCTTATTTTGATTCTTTTAATTTAATTTTTCCCAGTCACACTGTGATTATAGACGAGGGCTGGTATCACAGAGGCTTCAGAGCATAGAAAAACTTCTTCGTCTAAGCAAGGACAGTCTGCTTTTTTTGAGCTTAGACTAAAACTGTCAAATAATATAAATTTTTTCTATAATCTGTCAGCTGTGTTGTCGTGAACCACATGTTGGCAAATTGTTCAATCAGTTGTGTCAAGACCCAATCTTTAGACGGTGGTGCAGGGGAGTGATATGCATTGATACTTGACTACAACATTCATGCGGTTTCACCCTTTTAAGGGCTATTTTCTAAACATTACTAAACAATCTTGACGATGTTATAGGGAGATGTAAAGTAATGATGATTCAGGCAGGAGAGATATGTAGTTCAAGCCACTAAATTGTAGATTATTCAAACTGATATTTAAGTTTAGTTTAATATTTTTTAACTGTCGAGCTGCGGTTAGTTGTCTGTCGTGATGCCACACTTGTTTTTGTGGAAAGTGGAACATTTCACACATTAACTGTACGTGTGCAGTGGGTTCAACAGTGGGAAAGTGGCCTCAGACGTCTGGAGCCCACTGTGCATGTATGAGCCAAATATTCATGTCAGGGTAGATATACAAAGATGAAAGGTCAAATGTGAGGAATAAGTCACTTTATTTTGGATTATAGACGGTTCATGAGAGATTTTGAAGGAGCAGGTAGTTTAAAATGACTTTGTTGAAACCCAGATTGTGGATGTTAACATAGTTGTATGTTCCAGACTTGATCAGGTTTGGGGATTTCACACATGATGCAGATTTAACATGTCCTTAATGCCTGATGGCAAATGTTTTCATGTTCATGTGCCAAGTTGCACCCAAGTTGAAGAAAAGAAAAACACTTACTAATGGTTGAGGTTGATGTTTTTAATGTTCTTAAGAATATTTCCAGCATGTGCTTTTAAAAGAAGATTTAGAGTTCAGTGTCTTCTCTCATCTTGTCTTAAGACCAAATCTGGGATTTAAATGACAGATTTGAATCAGAGTAGAAAGTTAAATTTGTTGATGGGTTTTTCTCTGGTTTTGGCCCACAAGTGATTAAGTGTGTCTTTTTTTCATGTTTCTTAAAGCAGATGCCAAACGGGACTTAAAATGGGACACACCCGATACCTCACTGATGTGTCTACCTGTTTTAAAGCCTCATCATGACTTAACTTTGAAGCTACTTGATAATGCAGTTTTGTTTGTTTGTTGTTTTTGTGTTCATGGATAATCTTTGCCTTGGATATTGTAAAACTCATCTATGCTCACAGGAGACGAATTCCTCCAGTTGTTTCAAGTTGTTCTTGAAAGCAAATGCAAATTTCTGACATCAAGTCTTACTGACATCCGTGTTGTCCAGGTCTTGATTTTACTGTACGTGTGTTAGGACCAATGATTACCTGTTTGTGCTCATGTTTTCTAATTAAATTCAGTTTGATGGCCTTTCTAAATTGTGGTGTAACTATGTGTCAAGAGATTTAGTTATTTTACTTAAAGCACATAAATAAAGTTACAGCCCAACAGAGGCATTTTTACAGTTTCAAGCTTTTTTTTAATTACTCCTGATGATGAACTCAGAGTAAAAGCTTGAAATTGCAATGATACTTTTGTTCTTTTGTGGAGTAACTCTCGTATTTCCAGTCTGCATTTTACAGTAATATTGTTTTTTATAACAAACATAATCAGCCTTATTACATGCCAGAATAAAATGTTACTATTCTTAAACACTGGAGTAGAAGCATTATCATAAACACAATTTTTCTTGTGCCAACCTTTAGACTTACAGCCAAACTATTAACAATTAATGTTGATTTTCAACAATAAGTTGATGAATCAGTAAAAAATTGATTTGCATCTGTTCTGTAAATCAGCAGTTCAATCATATGTAAATGTGAACTGGGTTAAAGACTGTGGCATCAGACTGTACAGACTGTGATATCTCACTAACACCTCTAGGGAATTTCTTCATCATTTGTTACAAACATGAATTTGGACTCGAGGATGAACTGATTAGAATTTAGTGGACAAAGGTCACTCACAAAACACATTTTTGACCATAATTTAAAAAAAAACATACACTAATTGTAACACAATTTAACATGTCCAATTGGATAAAATTAAAAATTTAGATGATCAACAGCCAACTTTACTGTTAATGATTGATGTTCCCTGTGTGTTTGATAATGAGTTGATGATTGAACTAATTGTCCAGTTTCATGTACTAATAGATCAAAATTAAAATCCACAATTATAACATTCATTCAATAAACAGATGAGAATCTTGTATTGTGGATTTTATATGACTCTAAATTTGGCTGTCTGATAGTAAAAAATATACTTTGTTATTAAAGGAATAAAACAGAAATATTGCGGTAAAATGAAGCAGTCAAAGTGACAGATCAAGATTTTTTGAATTTTATTGATAACTATTATTGACATGGCTGGCAGTGTTATATATACATCATACAATAGAGAAAATAGAGTGCAGTGAATTTACATTATTTTACCTCAGGGACAGATAATTGATGGTATAGTGACAGATGACAGATGAAAGTACCAGAGAGTACAAATAATAAACACTGGGTGAGGCAGTAGCTCTGTTGCTTGCAGGCGTACATGTCCCATTGATGCACAGGAACACCAATTACAGTGATGTGACCGCGTTAAACACATTTATTATATACACACAGGATACAGCATGTGTCACTGGAGCTCTTAGTCATCATGCATCATTAACTCAAAAGTATTGCAGAGCCACATTTCGACAGTGTAACTGAGGTAGCATGCAGGGTTAAACAAATCATTATCATCATCTGAATCAAAATTACAAAAGTATCTTTTTATAAACAAAACGCTGACAATTCATTTACCTGATATTGTTTGTTTATGCCCAAACATGAGGCAGTTTTTATCATAAATATTTTTCACGACAGTTCACCATCATGCATTTTCATGTCTAATAAAGACAGAAGAGATGAAAATGGGGATTTAAACTGCACTGGTGAAGTTGGATCCATGAGGAAGAGTGTGTACAGTACAGAGGACCTAGACAGCGATGCAACAGTTAATAAAGCTTCAAACTGATTCATAGATATTTGGCATTGTAATAGATTTATTGGGACCTAATTAAATGAGGTTTGTAAATTGGCTCAAAGGATAATTCAAATGTTTGATCTTGTTGGCTATCAAGCAAGCAGATAATTGATCCCACCGACAGGTTATCATCTGCGCAAAGCGATCACAACACACCAACATGAACACGGTCCTTCATAACTATGAACATGGCTACATGGGGCGGTTGCTTTTCATACATCTGCTGCTGAAAATAGTCCCTAACAAACTGTCATCTTGTCGTATTTTTTTCTTTTAAATCTGTTGTGTACTCACCTTCTCTGTCGCATCACCTCTGCCTTCCTGTGTTTCCCGCCTCCTTCATCATCCTCACCTGTCTC
This sequence comes from Trachurus japonicus, assembly GCF_045865225.1. Classification (NCBI taxonomy): domain Eukaryota; kingdom Metazoa; phylum Chordata; class Actinopteri; order Carangiformes; family Carangidae; genus Trachurus; species Trachurus japonicus. Next base: position 19,922,021 of record NC_140907.1, read on the forward strand.
CACCCACTTACCTGCCTCCTGCTGCTCCTGTTTATAAACTGCACCTGCTACCTCCTTCGCTCTCTGCCAGATTGTCTTGTATCTCCTTGTGTGTGCATCACCTTCCAGCCTTTTCCATGTGTTTACTTCAAGGGTTGTTCATCCTGCCTGCTGTTGTGTGAGTGTGTGTGTCGTGTGAGACCTTGAATGGAGTCTGAGTTTATCCCAGAGAAGCTTATAAATATAGATGCAACCATGTATTTTCAACCTGATTTTAAAGATTTACATCTTTAAAGAAAAGAAAATAATTTTGTTATTTTCTAAAGGGATTGAAAAGATTATATTTGTCATTTCCTTGTGTATTTACTTGGACTTCACTTATATATATATATTTTTTTACCACTATCTAAACATGTGCCAAGATTTTTCCTGAAATTGTTACTTTTTAAATTTCACAAGAAAAAAAAAAGAAAAAAAGATTAATTAAACAATATTTGACAATAAAAAAAGAAACAAAAATTTTCAAATATGTAATGTTAATTCTTGACTGTGGAAACCACTTTGTCAAATCACATCCTACAGATGAAGTTTGCTGAGATGACGTTAAAAAAAAAGCATACAGCTTCATGTCAACTTTGCAAATCCATGTGGAGATTAAGTTCATGTGAAATGATAGAAGGCTCCAAACGGCTACTAACTGGACCTCGTGGTGATATTGTGATCTACTGATTTACTGGTTTGTAATTTACTGATGCATCAATATATGCATTTATGAGCTTTTTTTTGGTCAATAGCTTTTTTTTTGAGACAGAAATAAATGAATTGCTTTGAAACTGTGTGCATGGCTCTTTAGGTCCTCCATATGATGATGCAGGTGATACTTTTTAAGGCTTCCATAGCCGCAGGAGGCCATCCTCACTGTATGTGGCGATGAGATTCTCGTGTGGATGGTGAGCGATGCCGATAACGTCTTTCTCATGAACCTGTGGGTGCAGACGGACACAGATCATCAGTGAGCTGCTGCTAGTTGATGCACAGTCAGAAGATCAAGTCAGACTAAATATAACTGCAGATGAAAAGTGTGATGATGAGCTGTCTTTGATTATATTAGCAGCAGAGCTTACGGTCAGTGTTTTCTCCAGCTTTCCTGAGGCGTAGTTGAAGCAGTACAGCACTAAGTCCTCGCCCACACAGTAGATCCACTCCCCACGGGGCGACACGGCGCAACACACAAAGTCTGTTCCCTCCTTTCTCTCTGTGCTGAAGGTCTTCACAGTCTGAGGAGGGAGAGGAGACGTTCAGGTATCATGTGGGTGTCTGAGCAAAGTAAAACTTGATAAATAAAGGGAAAGACTGAAGTAGATGGAAAAAAAACTGAAAATAATTGACAAAAGTTTGATGAAAAGGTCAATACCACACATGCAAGAGTCAGAGCTGGCTTAGTTTATCTTGGCTTATCTAAAGCTTGATTTTATTTATTGCGCTTCAGAGGTGCTGGTTGCTTTGTTCAGGCAGAATTGACAATATCGTCAACAAACAGGAGTCATATTTAATTTTAATTAATTTGATAATTTGATATTTTACAATTTTTTCATATTGGTTGATTTTAATAATTTTTTTGGCAGAACAATCAAACATTTGTTTATTCCATCTTCTCAAAATAGCACATGTGATTCCTCTCTGCACCACATATGACTAAAAATGTGAGTTTTGGGTTCTTTGTCAAATAAAACAAGAGATTTTAATGCATCATCCTGATCTGTGGGAAATAATAAAGCTGACATTTTACAGACAAAAGAATTAACTGAGAATTATATGGATATGATAATTATTGATAATAATAGTCTGATTCCTTCATCAATGAGTGAGGCAGAAATTCCAGTTTATCTTCATATCAACAAACCTTTTAAGATTTTATAATGATTAGAGATATCTGATCACACAGAGCTCTTACCTGACCATGCAGGCTCATGACAACCACTTTGTTGGAGTGGTTACAAACCACAAAGTGGTCTGGGCTCTGTGGTAGAGGGATCACGTTGTTGACTGGGATCTCTGACGTCCGGGACAGTGATTTGAAAGTGTGGATGCAGTCACAAGTCTTTGTGTTCCAGATCTGAGAAACACACAGTAGACAGACCCACAGTCAGACACAGCACTTTCCCCAGCGCTGAGTTATAGTCATTAATTATGGATCCATATTGTAACTGCTCATTGTACCTTAACGGTGCCATCAGACGAGGCGCTGATGATGTGAAAACCATCTTGAGTGAAAGATGCGTCATTTACAAACGATGAGTGGCCGCTCAGCTCCTTCAGCGTCTTTCCTGACCGCAGCTCGTGGATTCTGAAAGTGACAATGTTTCATAATTGACATCAAAGGCTGAGGAGAGACATAAACATACTGAAATCAAATCAGCAGCAGCTCTGACTCATGAAGACATCCACCACCTCTGCTCGACTCCAGAGGGGATTTTTCTTGAGAGCAGACAAAAACGTGTTGCTGAGCCGCTGATGTTATTTTTAGCTGCTGACTGTGGAGCGACTGGGTGCAGATTAGCTAAAACCATGACAAAAATGCCTAATGCTCACTGATTCACTCCATCTCTGGAGGATGGTTTCACGTATATAAACAATTGGGAGTCTCGGCACGGTGGAAGTGAAGCAGAGGAACATGTTGCAGCTTCGTGCCTGAGCACATGGTATCTGAGCAGCACCCACACAGCACGTGTGCTTCCAAGACTGAGTGATGAAAAACTCCACCCACAGCCCCCAGGGTCAGAAATAAATACTTTACTCCTCAGTTATGAGGGTATAAACACTGTGTGTGTGTGTGTCTGAGAAAAGGAGACGAAGGAGGGGAAACACAGACTTGCATCTTCACATTCAGGTGCTTGGTGCAGTCAAGCAACATGTGACACCAGGCATTACCTATACTGATATAAGACGTATCCATGGAAATACATTTTACTACATCTAAAAAAGCAACTCTGTCCAATTCCAATTAGTTGATGTTTAATTGGACAATGAAGAAACAAAGAAATCTCTAATAATTTACCTCATTTACTGCTTGATCTAATAATGACCCCAAAATTATACACATATATTTAAAAGATTGCAAGTATACCATAGTTGGAATCCATCACAGTCACAACTGCTTATGAATACAGAACCTATAGCTACACCTATTACCTTGGTGGTTTTATGGTTAGTGTATCATTTTTTTAAAAGGTGGTCTGGTGAATTGAGTTAAGAAAATGAATAAGTTAAGAATTTTTCATGAAGACATTACAGCTATGAATGTGTCCAAAAGAGACATAATAAACTGCCAGTTGTTTTTCCATCTTCTCTACTTGTCAGTGCTGTAGCAACACTTTTCTAATCCACTGTGGGACGTAGAAATAACTCACTGCCTTCTCCAGCTGAGCTCACACCTCTGAAACTTCAGTGAGTCTTGTCTGAGGTCAGTGAGAGCTCTCACTTCCTCCCACAGCAGACAAGCTGAGATCTGCCACAACAAGACTCTAAGCAGCATGTTTTTGTTTTACTGGTTCATCATTTAGGGATCCTGGTATTTACTTCACTTTAAAAATTAATATTGAATTTATTAGGTATTAAAGGTTGGGTTGGAGATCTTATTCTGGATACCTTTAATCTATTTCAACTCACTGATGTAGCACATTATTTTTATTGCATGTAAAGACCTTTTTGATATGAAACAGTATATTGAGTTAAAGCAGAAGTAAGCGATATTTTCGTGTTAATATAAGTCTTAAATAGTTATATCTTCCGACAGCAATCACTTACATAGAGTGTTTGGACCGAAACACGGGTCTGTCAGTCACTCTGCTCTGCTCTGAGCCGAGGAGAAAACTTTTCTTGTATCCTACAAGTTTTATCCAATGAGGAGAGAGAACGGCATGAAGGGCTGTGTGTACAGCCAAGGGATGCGCGTGAATGTGGTGACGTAGGGACGAGGACCAATAGACCCATGATGAGGGCGGGGGCTGCTAACTCCATCGGCTGACAAGACGTTATGGTGCGTTCAAGGCAACTCGTAACTTGTGTTTTTCCGACCTGTGAACCTGTCGTACCAGTTCGATCTGGTGCGAGTTCACGGGTCGGAAGTTACGAGTGGCCGTTATAGTGACTTTCACAGGTAAAACAGGTCAGAAAAACACGAGTGGGTTGCCTGGAACGCTACAAAGTGGTAAGTCGTGACTTGAAGCTGTAATTTACGGTTTCAAAAGCCTGCCTGGAACGCAGCATTAGCCAAAACGACCGGATCGCTTACTTCTGCTTTAACAGTATGGTTGCACAGTGTGTTTACAGTTCGTCTAAAAGTGAGGTTCAGCTTAGACAAGTGATGTTATTAGCTACTTGTTTATTAGTGTCACTGTGTCGGTTGTGCAGATAGAAGTTTTTGCGGTGTGTGCTTATGCTCATGATGCTGTTACACATCCCACCTGATGGTCTGGTCAAACGACGCACTGAGGATCTGGTTGTTGTCCTTGGAGAAGCTCAGACAGGTCACACCTTTGCTGTGAGCGTGCTCAAACCTGCGCAAGCACAAGCCACTCTGGATCTTCCACACCTACCCCCCACACACACACCAACAACAACAACAACAAAAACACACAGTATACACATTTTAGCAGAGAAAAAGGTTAAGTGACTCATTATGACTATAGCACACTTTTCAGATTTGTCCTGGCACCGCTTCTTTCCACACAGAAAAAAGAACTATGCTCACTGTTTGCTGACAGAGGCAAAAACTAATAATTACCACACAAGAATGACATAATCAGATAGTCCAACCTTTATTTTGCCGTTCTGAGCTCCGGTTGCAAGTAGATCTGTGTCCTGACTGAAGCACATACACAGCACAGCATCATCCATCATCATGAAACTATCCTGGGACTGGTACTTTAAATCCTGTTTCATTCATGCAAACACACACACACACACACACACATACACACACACACACACACACACACACACACACACACATACACACACACACACAGAAATTAGTTTCCAATCTTTTTTCCAACTACTTCAAATAGAACAAAGCAAAAAATTAGAAATATAAATACTTACTTTACTAATTTTTCCAGTGTAGAAGTTCCAGACCTCGATGAACCCGTCCACTGATCCAGTGATCAAGTATTTTCCATCAGGTGAGAAACGGGCACACTCCACATGTGATCGTCGGCCAAACTGCCAATTTAAAAAAAAAACACAAAACTGACTCGTCAACACTTGACTAACTTCCAGAAAACATGCCTCCCTGTTTGGTTTGTAGTCTGTGATCCAGAAGCACAGAGAAACAACACCAAGTTCTGATGAAGTGACCTCGGGGAGACATTAGGCGCTGACCACGCTCACGTCTAACCCTGTGGTCAAGGAAACAAGGATGAGCAGCTCAGGGCGGCTCCATCTGGACGAGAGATAACAGCACAGCCAGAGCCTGAGACTAGTGCTTCAGGTGAGAAAAGAAATTAGTTTTGAGTGTGTGTGTGTGTGTGTGTGTGTGTGTGTGTGTGTGTGTGTGTGTGTGTGTGTGTGTGTGTGTGTGTGTGTGTGTGTGTGTGTACTAAATATATCGCGGGGGTTACTGAACAGGGATATAAAAATCAAAGCAAAGTCTCACTATTACAAACTGTAATACAAAGTAAAGAAAGTCCTCATCACTGTAGAATCAGTGTCACTGTGCGGATGTGCGGAGTTGTTCACCTTGATGTGACGGTACAGTTGGGTTGGACAGCTCTCCTTCTCCACGTGCCTCTCCTTGCAGCCATTTGTTTCAATGGGGATGTCTGGGGAGAGATGACCTGGGAACTGCTGTAGTCTCATAGACTGTGGAGCAGGAAGGAGAGACTGGTTAATTTCCTCCTCAGTCCTATACTAATAAAAAACTCAATCAATGGTGCATTGTGGTGAATCAGCTCTAAACAATAGATCCCTGGAAGGACACATTTACTGTTTAATTTGTGTGTTTTTACACTAGAAATATTGTATTTGTCCGTCACGTGGTATTACACTGGTTCTGACTGACAAGGCAGGTAAAACATTTTGTGTCCCTTGAAATATTTTTGACTGGCAGCACATGTCTAACCCACGTGGGCATCGCCGGGAGCTTCCTCAGCTCAGATCCCAACAAGAGCAACAAAAAAAAGAAAGGAATCAGTGGGATGTATTTGGCATCACTCTCTGACAGTCACAAACTTGATGTTAAAATATCACTAAAGGTAAAACTGGTTGTTAAGAACACAACTGGGGACACGTGTGACATAATCAATTAAGATAGAATGATGATTTCAATAATATATGTTTTTAGTATTTGTCTTTAAGAGCCGCGAAATGAGGTGGGTAAAACAGTACGAACACGGATTGAGAAGGGTATTGATTAAGTAGCTTCACGAATCAGATAATTACAGTGAGTATTGATAAGAATATTGATCAGTATACTCACACCGACTTGCTCCAGCAGCCCCATGAGGCGAGACGGAGGCACCACGCTGACCTCCCTCACCAGCGCCTCTGCTATCACCCTGCGCCTCTTCTCCTTGCTGCTGCCTTTGGGGTACGCCTGCAAAAAGGGAGGACGAGGACGTCGCTTTGTGAAGCTCGTGTTTATTGTGCGGCTGTTTGAGGGCAAATAAAGGGTCTCTTGACGGTCTCACCTCTCTGGGGTCAAAGTAGGAGCACGTCAGCAGGTTCTCCAGGTGGCCGTACCTCTCCGGCTGAGTCTGCTTCAGCATGATCATGGGGTCAGTTTGTCTCAGGAGAGAGCGAGCCGCCCCCACCTCTCTCATTTCGATCAGCTCCATTACAACCTGTTGGAAGAGAATTTAGAGTCTTAAATCAACCTTGTGTGCATGTCTGTGAAACGTGGGAGGAACGACAGGGCTAAGCACAGCGCCACCACGACAGTAATTAAAAGAGGAAGTAAAGAACAGGCTGCTTGAGACGCTCACCTGCTCATAAAGATCAATGAGTGTGTTGTCGGGTAACTTGAGGGACTCGATGGCCAACAGGACACAGTCCCAGTGTCCACTCTGTATGTCTGCGATGAAGCTGTCGATACTCTCCACCGTGTTGAGGGAGACTGTGGTTTCCTCCTGTAAGGTGGTCAGGGTTCGGTAGAGGTTGTTCTCCTTCAGATACTGCATTATCAGGCGGATCACACTGCAGAGAGACGAGAGCGGGGGACTCTTACAAACACAGTCTCGACTTACACGCTCACACAACGACTATGGCGGAGGAGGGGTTACAATTGTGCGTAGCCGTTGAAGTGCCTGGATTCACGATTCAGTCGTATGGAAACAATAACAAGTGAGTAGGCCTACTCTGATTCTGTTTCACAGGATTTGTGTCTTCTTTGAGGTAAAATTTGCCCAAACTTGCTTAAGGAAGAAGCTCTATTCTCCACTGCCTTCATTTAATCGTATAATCCTGTACTTTAAATATTTATCTGATTGATCTGTGATACATTTGTGCTTGAAACAGCTTTCTGCTTTTTACTTCTATTTTTATGCTTCTTTTATTTTCTGTTGATCACATTGAATGAGCTCTAGGCATTATGCACTAAACAGATACATTCGCCTTGCTGTGTTATTTTCCGAGGGCGGTGTCAGTGTCATTCACACTCTCTATTACTCTAATTAGGAGCAACCAGCTGCATGTTTAAACACTAGGATTCCCAGATGTTGTTTCAGCTGTTGTTTCCACCATCACAATAAAAGCCAGTGGCTTAAATTGAGAATAATAGATCACAAATAATACAAATATTAATAGAAGCGGTGGAGGTCAAAATAAGACAAGAGCAGGATGCTGCTTCACGTGGACTCTTCTGACTTCAGAGCCACCTGCTGGACATTCTCCTGCCTCTGCTGCTGTGTCCCCTCACCAGACCCTGTCAGTGTCAGTCTGCAGGACTGGAGTGTTATGGTCTTCCACGTGCACTTTCATACAAACACATGAATCACTGACACATCTTGGTGACTGGATTAACACCCACTGATGCTGCATTTACTCCAGTTTAGCTCCCCACCAACCAAGGGGATGAGTTTCAGTTTGACAACAATGTGAATGTGAAGCGGAAAACCAATAAAAACGCACAACCCACGTCCCTGTCAGGGGTGGAGAGACTATTATTAGATCAACAAACAGGCACATGAGGATGAAGCAGACGCTATAGTGCATGTGCGCGCGCGTGTGTATATTATGACTGCAAAAACAGCCCGGTCCCGCCTCTTGTCTCAGCAGCACAATCAGCAGAACATCAGGCGACTGGTCGCAGCTCAGCCCAGATGTTGCTGTAGCACGGTTACCACGGTAAACAGCATAATGAGCGTGTCTGTGATGGGATGGGAGGCTGCACATGTGTTTTCTCTCACACCGTGCGCAGGTCCATAAATAACAGCGTCAGAGCAGGAGACGAATGATTAAAAAAAAAAAAAAAAAACATTTACGCACGTGCCATGCCTCGAGAAATATGATCAGATATTTGTAATAATATGAGAGGGAATATATGTAACTTTAGAAAGTGACGCAAACATCATAGAAAAATAACCTGATAATTCCTTATCAATGAAGTCACACATAACAATCTTAGTGCGTATCATACTGGACATCAACAATAAATCAACTCACAAAATTGTATTTTTTCTTTTCTTTTCTTTCTGCAGTCTCACACGTTGACTCATCATTATCATCATTACCTCTAAACTGTCACTGACAAGTTGTCATTCAGTAAATAAAACCTGACAGGAGGATCACTTACTCCGAGGGCTCCATCTCCACTGCCATGCTGCTGCTGCTGCTGTTGCTGCTGCTGCTGCTGATGCTGGTGATGCTGATGCTGGTGATGCTGATGTTGTCTTGTGCCGCTGCTGCACCGGACTGACGCTGTGGCGGCTCCGCTCGCGCTCTCTGCTCGCTAGAGCCACGTGAAAGACGTGTGCTGAGGACCACCCACTACACGTGCTTCTACGGCGTCTCCAGCATTTTTTATTGCGGTGGGCAGCAGTCCCAAACCCTGTGACTGCTGCCACCACCACCACCACCACACAAAGTCTCGTAGCTGCACCCCCCCCCTTCCCTCCTCCCTCCTCCCTGACGCATGATGTTGGAGGAGAGAGATTTGGTGGTGGGCACGTTGTGAGCGAGGGGATGTATGTAGACGCAGCATCAGCACCGCGGACAGACCCTCGTGGCTCAAAGCGTGCTCGTATCTTCAGGAGCCACAACATCCCAACAAACGTCCTCTAAATAAAATCACGTCAGTTCCACTCATCAATATGCAGAAACAGAGCTGAGTGCGTCTGAGCCGCAGGAGCAGCTTCAGCCTGAGCAGTGCGTTTTATTCCTCTCACTGAAGAAGAAGAAGAAGAAGAAGCCTGTTTTCACGATGATAATCAGCTGTTATTATCATCATCATCACCACCACCACCACCGTGTTTTCCTGCCATTACACACTGCGGGTTTTCCTGATGCTGTAGCTTAATGAGGTAAAGAGGCAGAGGGGGCAGCAGCCAGAAAACGACGCACAGAGGGGTCGGTAGCTGGGGACGCTGGAAACTTGCCCACCACCACTACCTACTCCCCATGGCCGACTGTGTTTGTTATATGTTTATCAATTCACTCTCCCTGCCCCTTGCTCATAGTCCCACACACCTGCACATAAACCTGTTGGTGAGCAGGTGCACGAGAGACACGTTACTGCACGTTTAACTGGTGCTGCAGCATGAAATCAGCAGAGTAACTGCAGAACAGCCATGTTGTCAATTCAGTTACAGCTGCATGATGCTTCACAATAATCAATAAGGCTTACAGACAAGTAGGCCTATAGACAAGAATAAGCCTGCTAGTAAATTATATAACAAAAGTATTTATGATACAGTAAGTCAGGATTATATGGACAGAGACAGTACAGACTATATAGACCCATAATAATATGTCTGTAAAAAATATATAGGCTAGGCCTATAAATAATATAATATGTCTGTAAATATATGGCTATAGCTATACATTATAGTTGAACTATATGTGTCTGTTGTCAGTTTTCTTTGACACCACACTGGTCAACCTGGTGTGTCCCTGACGTCATATGTCTGTCAGCTGTTGATCAGACCCACTGTCTGCAGATGTTCCAGCTGTGCTCACAGACCAGTGTTACCAGCAAGATTTATTCAACTGGTGCTTTTGCCTTGAGCACTGCAGCATCGTGTTCCCACATTCTCCTCAGCGCTGATAGATGAACTGACTGATCGTGTCTGAACGATCTTGGAGGAGCCAGTGTGTCCGAGCTGTGATGGCCGAGTGGTCAAGGCGTTGGATTCGAAATCCAATGGGGTTTCCCCGCGCAGGTTCAAATCCTGCTCACAGCGAGGACGTCAACTTTGATATTTGTGATTGATTGCGTACAGCCCTATACTGTCCAGGCACCCATAGAAAAGAAAAGGCTGGTTGGCGGACATTATGAACGTGATGACAATGCTGACTTGTTCCAATAGGCTGCTGCAGCACATAATTTAGACTGTCGGGGCTTTGGACAGTCTGGCGAACTGTTTGATAACCCACAGACATTTTTATTGATCATCATCATCACACATAGTCAGACACACGTGACATAGGCCTAGTGTTAACGCAGGAGATGTGAACGTCTATACCTTGCTGTGAATAATCATCAATTATTTTCATCTGAGTAGGCTATAGCCTCCTACTTTGCTCGGTGCCTCAAAAACAAGAGACAAACAAATGCAATATAAAAACTGCGTTAACATCTCGCGAGAACACCCCCGTGATCTCACAGTTCAGGGGAACAGGTGAGTTGCTAATTAAGACCCCTGACCAGGCAGCGTCGGAGAACGTTTTTCTATGGAAATAGAGGTGAGTGCTGTAACTTCATTGTCTCATTTAACACGTTGAAAACTATAAAACAGCCTAAAAATTGAAATTAAATCCTGAATGCATCAATTAAACCAACTTCTCTCCTTTGTTTAAGTGAACGAAAGATGCCGCTGAACAACAACAACCAGGTGAGAACAATCAAGGACCAGGAACCTGCCTCGGTTTCTTGCCTCTTCTACTCAAACGGCATCAACACCATGGTACCAGAAAACTCCCATGAGCAGATAGACTTGAATATTGTAGGCCATTAACGCAGAACAACTATGAACGAGCACGAAAACTAGGAGTTGACGTCCAGATGTTGTTGACTAGATTTCACTGTGTGTGTGGATCTGATCTGTTCGTGTCTCTTCTTGCAGAAAACCCCGAGCGCAGCTGCTCGACTCGTGGAGCTGCCCCTGGTTCGCTCGGCTTGCAACAAACTGTCCGTCTTGTACAGTGACACTAAACACAGCCACACACACCTGAGGGCGGTGTGTGAGGTGCTGGAGAAGAGCGTGACAGCTTTAGGCTCAGCAGCCTGTGACAGAGCTTCACATGTCATTGTTACACTGGAGCCCCAGAGTTAGTATTGCACTGTGTGGTGTCAGGTTGTGTTTTCATATGGTCCAGCCACTCTGTGCCTTGAATGCCAGTGGGGTTTTGACATAGATGTAAAATAGGGGGGCAGCTAGTGAGTTTACATTAGGGCTGAAATGATAAATTATCTCTATGAATATTTACCATTTTTAAATTTCTGCTTATTAAATGTCAAATACCTTAAAGGCCGAACACACCTTGACGGGTGAACTCTAAGATGTGACAAGTTTGAAGCAAGATTTTGTCCTTAGATAACAACATTACTCAATTATCAAAATTGTCGACTGTGACCATTAGGGCCTGACCACAGGGGTGAGTGTCCAAACTAATATCTTAATGTAGGCTATTATATAATTTTTGATAATTAACTGATTGAAAAGGGTCAATAATTAATAATGTGTCGTGAACCTTTTTCAGTTTGTCACACCCTCTCATGCAGCTGAAAATAAGTGAACCTGGGCCTGAGCAGTCCTACATAAATAACAGTGAATAGTTTATAACTAAATTAATAGTCAAGTGCTAGTCAGGACTGCATGTTTAATTTGGACAGAGAAGATGATTCATGAATCAACTGCAGGGTCGGCACCGACTGTATCTGTTGTATTGAGAACTTGTCAGCAGCTTCATCCTCACATATTTCCACAGTTTCCACTGTAAATGTTGTGGCCTGTAAAGGCCTCGACTGGCTGGAGACCACGTTCCCTGTGCTTCACACTCCCACGGAGCAGGTGACACTTCTTTCTTTCTCTCTCTCTAACATCCTAATAAGCTCCACAAGCTGCACAGTGTTGTAGTTCCCACTCTGGTTTTGTCGCTCAGGTTGTGGCCATGGCCAGGAACAAGGTGCATGAGGTCCAGGATGTGGTGAACATCGCAGTGAACGGCACCATGGACTGTGTGCAGTACACAGTGGCGTGGCTGGTGGCGGGGATGCAGCAGGTTAACGAGACAGACCAGACTCTGGTGGAGAGGGCGGTCAGTGTGGCAGCTGTAGGACTGGACTCTGCCCTGGACGTGTCAGAGGCTCTGATGGACAGCGTGCTTCCTCCCACTGAGCAGGAAGAAAGTATGTAGTGTGTAACGTTGGAGTTACTGATGTGAACCAGCACAATGCCATATTCAGAAGTTGCTGTTCTTTATCGACTCTACAGGAGATGAAGCAGCTGCTCACCTGGTGAACGGCTTCGAGGCTCCTGCACTCAGGAGAAGTTTCCCTGTGCGACTGGTTTCACTTTCTGCCAAACTGTGTAGGAGGAGCTACAAGAAGGCCGGGGCCAAGATCCACTCTGTCCAGGTGAGCTGTGAGTACAATTTATTGAAATAGTTTCACTTTCTTGAATATAGCGGCTTTGCTTCATATTAAACGAGAAGATTAATACCTGTAATATCTGAAATGTTAAAGCTAAGCTCTGACTAAATGTTAACAATCTGCCAACGTGAAGCCTGTTCCTGGGATGAGGAACCTTTCAGTTCAGCAAAATTATGATGACCCCCTCAACCTCTTCAAATAAATGTCCTACAGTGTTTAAATACTGACTTTTTATACCACCTTATTATAGAAAACCTGCCACTAAACGGTCCAAGTTCAGAGTAAGTTACCAGTTACCTGATCTACAGTCAGAGATCTGATTCCCTACAGTCGGAGGTCAACAAACTCAGTCCTACTTTTTGCAATAAAACCCATCACATTGTTAGTTTACATAGCAACACGTCCTCTGGTTTGTTTAATCTGTACCAAAAGTGGTTGAATAACAGGTTGTGGTATCAGCAGGTGTTCATGTGTAGGACTGTTTCTTGGCTGATGGCAGCTACTTGTCACTGTCATATTCCCAATATACTCAACAAGATCAAGACAAGTGCAGTGCCATCAATCTGCCTATCTCATGGCTGATTACAATTTCTAAAATGTACAGGTAAAAGCCAGTGAATTAGAATATTTTGAAAAACTTGATTTATTTCAGTAATTGCATTCAAAAGGTGTAACTTGTACATTATATTTATTCATTGCACACAGACTGATGCATTCAAATGTTTATTTCATTTAATTTTGATGATTTGAAGTGGCAACAAATGAAAATCCAAAATTCCGTGTGTCACAAAATTAGAATATTACTTAAGGCTAATACAAAAAAGGGATTTTTAGAAATGTTGGCCAACTGAAAAGTATGAAAATGAAAAATATGAGCATGTACAATACTCAATACTTGGTTGGAGCTCCTTTTGCCTCAATTACTGCGTTAATGCGGCGTGGCATGGAGTCGATGAGTTTCTGGCACTGCTCAGGTGTTATGAGAGCCCAGGTTGCTCTGATAGTGGCCTTCAACTCTTCTGCGTTTTTGGGTCTGGCATTCTGCATCTTCCTTTTCACAATACCCCACAGATTTTCTATGGGGCTAAGGTCAGGGGAGTTGGCTGGCCAATTTAGAACAGAAATACCATGGTCCGTAAACCAGGCACGGGTAGATTTTGCGCTGTGTGCAGGCGCCAAGTCCTGTTGGAACTTGAAATCTCCATCTCCATAGAGCAGGTCAGCAGCAGGAAGCATGAAGTGCTCTAAAACTTGCTGGTATTGCTGCGTTGACCCTGGATCTCAGGAAAGTGTAAAGTAAAGTGTAAAGTTTCCACCATCAGTGATAGTTTGGGGTGCCATGTCATCTGCTGATGTCGGTCCACTCTGTTTCCTGAGATCCAGGGTCAACGCAGCCGTATACCAGCAAGTTTTAGAGCACTTCATGCTTCCTGCTGCTGACCTGCTCTATGGAGATGGAGATTTCAAGTTCCAACAGGACTTGGCGCCTGCACACAGCGCAAAATCTACCCGTGCCTGGTTTACGGACCATGGTATTTCTGTTCTAAATTGGCCAGCCAACTCCCCTGACCTTAGCCCCATAGAAAATCTGTGGGGTATTGTGAAAAGGAAGATGCAGAATGCCAGACCCAAAAACGCAGAAGAGTTGAAGGCCACTATCAGAGCAACCTGGGCTCTCATAACACCTGAGCAGTGCCAGAAACTCATCGACTCCATGCCACGCCGCATTAACGCAGTAATTGAGGCAAAAGGAGCTCCAACCAAGTATTGAGTATTGTACATGCTCATATTTTTCATTTTCATACTTTTCAGTTGGCCAACATTTCTAAAAATCCCTTTTTTGTATTAGCCTTAAGTAATATTCTAATTTTGTGACACACGGAATTTTGGATTTTCATTTGTTGCCACTTCAAATCATCAAAATTAAATGAAATAAACATTTGAATGCATCAGTCTGTGTGCAATGAATAAATATAATGTACAAGTTACACCTTTTGAATGCAATTACTGAAATAAATCAAGTTTTTCAAAATATTCTAATTCACTGGCTTTTACCTGTATAACAACTTTCAACGCGGGGGTGGAAGTATGACAAGTTCAAACACAATGAAGTAACTTTAGAGGAAGACAAGTTTGATATTCCCTTGTTATGACACAGTAACAACATACTGCTGTTCATCCATTAGTCTGTCCACAGTATAGACCTGTTACTGTCCTCTGTGCAAAAGGTCATTTAATGTTATCTTTACTGAATCCACCTTTTGTCTTTTACTCCACAGGTCATGGTGATTTTGTCCAGGTCTTCAGCTCTGGTCCAGGACCTTCAGAAGACAAGGTTGACCATGACCAGGAGCGTCCAGCGCTTACCTCAGTACTTGCAGCATCAGGCTGTGTCTGTGCTGTTCTACATCTCCCTCATGTACAACTTGTGCTGCCCAACGTCTGAACAAAACCAGTCTAGTCAAGTGACTAGACATGTTAACGGTAACGGAGCAGCCGAGGTCTCCTCTCCTCAGCAGGACATCGTCCAGGGCAACCGACAGGCCACACCTCCCCGTCCACCGAGGAGGCTTATTGGGTGTAATGTAAAGGGATCCATGTGTCGTTGATGTGGACTTATTACTTCATGTTTGTGTTGAATGTCCAACAGCTCACTAAGTGGTGCAAAATAAAAGTTGTTTGAAGAGTCATAAACTTTGTATTCTTGTCCTTAGTCTGGCAGCTTCCACTTGGTTTTGCACAAAAAGGTTTGATCCTCAAGTCATCACTGTAATCACAGCTGGGAAATGTAGAGCTTGTAGCACTGATCATAGATACTCCAAAACAAGATCCTGGTGCTAACAGATTTGTTTATATGGATAAACATTTAGCAGCTCGACTTGTTTGGCAACAAGACTGCACTGAGCCTTTAATGCTACTGAAATGAGATGCAGGTTTCAGCTACTATGGAGAACGTTTAACTCGATATCACAATCTGAGGCATTCTTAATGAAAGCAATTTCAAAACAGTGCCTCCTATTAAACTACTGTATGTTTTGATTATATGCCAGAGTTTAGACATCTACCATGCAGTGATTTATCATTCAGTCTAATAATATAATCCAACTAGTAAACCTATTATAGGAACTGGGAAAATGTTAAATCAGTTACTCCACACAGACAGTTTTTTCAGCAAAACATTACTTTATTTGACTGTGATTTCACTTTTGGCTGGACTCTGACTTGGATGTGGATGCCCTCAGAGAAGAAAGACGGCGCCTCTTGGCGATCTGTTCCTGGCGCTTCTCCTTGGCCTCCTGTTATCAAGAACAAATATGTGTCAGAGTTTTTTTTCAGCACAGCAGCCATGTACACACAAATCAATATCCCCATTACCCACTGCAAATTACACTATTCAATCTGATCTGGAGAGGGAAAAAAGGAAAATAAAATAAAAACTGGCAACGATATGCAAGTTCAACACAGGACCATAATCCTCTATGATCTCTGCCAATATTAGTTTGAAGATTTTAAAAATGTACCATCAGAACAAACCAAGCTTTACTGATATCAAACAACTGAACAGATTAGCTGCACTGATAGGTTGGAGTAGTGACAAACATTTTAAGTTGGATCAATTAGACATTTATGTTAAATGCAGTAGCTCCAGTGTTGTTTGGTGCGTTTCATTTCAGCCTTCACACATCAAATTACTTCTGGTCACTGAAGCCGTTTAATAAGGGGGGTGCTTTCCTTTTCACATATTTCTGTGTACAGTGTTATAAGAGAAACAGATACATACCTTCATCCTCTTGGCCAGCAGCTTGGCATACTCAGAGGCCTCCTCCTTGTTCTTCTGGGTGCGCTGTCTCTTGAGGGCGATACGGCGGCGCTTGTGCTGCAGCACGCGGGGCGTCACCAGTCTCTGGATCCTGGGAGCCTTAGTTCTGGGCTTCTTGCCTGTCAGAGAGAAAGCAGATGAAGTTCAATGGTGCGGGTAAGTGCCGGGTGTCAAAAGGGTTAGGGTGATGCTGCATAAATGCTACCATGAGTAACCATCTCCCTAACAGCTATAGTGGCTTTGCAAGTGATGAGCAACACTGGGTCACATCACAGTTCCCATTTTATCCACCACTTTACTGACCCCATTTTAGTTCTGCCATCAACCAATCACCCAGTGACCGATTGCACCGACATTCAAGCGCCTGAAAGGACAGGAAGCCTCTAACTGAGCATCATCTGACCAATTAAGTCATGTTTAGTTCCCCTTCATTGATAAAGGCAAGTGACATTCTGTCATTGTAAAATTACTATTTACTACCATGACATATAATCAGTAACCACTGCCAGGTTGTAGTTGGCAACACCTGAATGCTTCAGAGTCAACATTTGAGTCCTTGTGAGTCTTTCCAATTGCATCACACTTTTAATCAATCCAGACAAGATGCTTAATATCGAGGTGCTTAATACATGAGGCTTATTTTATACCATGTGACTTAAACGTCAATATGCACAGGTTTACGTTTATAACTAGTACATAAAGCGAATAAAGAAAATATGAACATCGGTAATGTGCACATATTCATCAAGTTAGCAACATAACTTGTTATGGTCTGCAATTGTAAAGTTTTTATTTACCAACAGCACCTGACATTACATATACACAGCTCCATAAGCCAAGCAGTGGCTAGACTAATTTCAGCTGCACTTAAACAGCGATTTTAGGACTTTAATATTTTGGTCACAACCTCGTACATTCTCAAACTCAATTTAATCTCATTTTCAAAGGCTACTGCAATTTACTTAAGGCCACTCAAGTAGCTCATGATGACTTCAAGCTTCAGTGACCAAACTGAAAATATCTTCAGTCAAGTGTCACTTGTAGGCTTAACTTGAAAAAACAAAAAAAAACCCTCTTCAGCCTTACCTTCTTTAGTCAAGGGTCTCCTGACAACATACTGCCTAACATCATCCTCCTTAGCCAGGTTGAAGAGCTTGCGGATCTTGCTGGCCCTCTTGGGTCCAAGACGGCGAGGGACGGTGCTGTCGGTCAGCCCGGGAATGTCCTTCTCACCTGAAAGCAGCCAGGTCAGGACAACATGAGTATTTATTGATAAAAATGAGATTGACTAGCAGACTGCACAGCTTATTTGAGTGTTTACATGACTTGGAAGAATGACAAAAAAATTAAATCGAATCAAAATGCAGAAAGCTGTAGTTTTCTCAGTACCAGTCAACAGGAAACTGCCACAGTTATAGAGGAATTTCTAAGATAATTTCGGAGTCAATACCGAGTTTAGTAACATTTATTACAAGCATCGGCTTTGGTGTCGGCCTGATACTAGTGTTAATGGGAGAGCAATGCAGTTCAACCATCCATGGTTAGTCGGTCTGGTCGCATCTGGTAAGCAGCTCCGCAGTTACTCTGGCAACACGCTGTCCCCCCTTAATGACTACAGACCAGTCAGAAAGGGTCTACTGGTGTGCCGTCGTTCACATGCAATATTAACAGATACCCCACATTTCAATTGCAGTGTTAACTACGTGTATCTGTTGAATTACAGGTTTGCTTTCATGTGTAATTCAGTATTTCCATAAAAGTTCAAAAGAATCACATTGAACATGTTTTCACCTTTCTTGACGATGACCAAGTTCAGAACGCTGAGGTTGGCATCAACGATGCAACCACGCACGGACTTGCGTTTGCGCTCGCCTGTCCTGCGGGGACGGTAGCAGGAGTGTCCCTTGCTGAGCAGCAGACGCACGCGACCATGGGTCAGCACACCCTGCTTCATGGGGAAGCCCTGCTTGTCATTGCCTCCGCTGATGCGCACCACGTAACCCTGCAAAAACGGAGACCGCAAATTCGGACATCTCATACATGGTGCAAAAAAACAATCAGAATGTCTTTCATATTTAAAATCAAGCTGAATTTTGACCACATAAAGTTTGATGTCCTGAGAGTTTTAACCGTGACTGGGTAGAGATGTTTCTGTAATAACCACATGGCCACAAGAAACAAGAAATTAGCAGCCATGGCTCAGAAGTTTGAACAGGCCAACCAATAAATACTCTGTGGGTTGGTGTTTTAACTTCCAGCACATCCTGAACTGGAGCAAGACAAGACAGCAACTTTTACAGACTTCACTACGCTTAGATACGTAGTTATTTATTTAGGATGGAGGGGAACTGAGAGAGTGATGCTGTTACCTTCAGCCAGGTGTGTGGCCTGAACGTATCTGGTAGCATCTCCACAGTTTCTTTGGCAACACGCTGTCCCCCCTTAATGACTACAGACCAGTCAAAAAGGGTCTACTGGTGTGCCACATGAATTATATCCATGTAGAGCCTCTTCACCCAACCCGAACTGCTAGTATCACACCACAACTATAAGACAAAACAGGGGTGTTGTGCATCACCACGTACCTTCCACTCATCGCCCAGGGGGTCAGCGGGGACCTCAGTGGCCATACGCTTCTCATAGAAGGTCCTCAGCTTACGCTCATCATCAACTTCAATCAGCTTCTGGCAGCCAGTAGCGGGAAATGAGATGTTCAGCTGCAGGTGGGAGAAAAAAAAAGTTATTAGCAGGTATAACTCTGTCTGACATGCCGGGTTTTCTCCACGTAGGTCATGACAGGTGACACATTACAGGTAGATATAGCTGGGAAACACAACGCGAAATAAGATGGGAATAAATAAAGAGTTAACGGGTAAGAGAAAAGCACACGTGTGAATGTGAGACGAGTAGGTTTGTTAAACTCACAGAGCTACACTGGAGGCCTGCTAGCGGCTGTACCGGCGGCTACTGAGCTAATGCTAAACTAAACCTACTACAAACACCGCTCACTAGTGTGAATGCAGCCGGATTAATAGCTGACGTTTTACTGTTATAACATTGCAACCCGGTGGTTTAACGCGGGCTACTCGAGTCTGAAAACTGTGTATTGAAGTTAACTGAGAGTTGAACTCGGGGCACATTTCTCTCCCCATGATCCGCCATGTTTCCACGGCTCAGGACCGGTGCTAACACCTCATCACAATCAAAACTCATCCTCCGTGTCAGAGCCGCGATTGCCGCGTCAAACTAGTTCGGTTTGCAGTTCACAATCGTGGCTTCAAATATACGTGAATATTTAAAATAAAGATGCTTTACACATAGACAAACGGTTAGAGAAATGTTGTACCTTCATTTTGCCAAACCGACCCAACGACGGTCCGCCACGGAAAAGAGACCGGATATCCGCCCCGTGGTCTCACATAGGCTCCGTGATCTCGCGATAACTGATTCGATGTAGTTTTGTGATCAGACAAACCTGAAGGTTATCAGACTAATCAAGGCCTGTGGAAGGTAAAGTAAAGTAGCTACCCCATAACTGTATTCCTTTACAATTGTGACTGATTTCTTTTTCTGCTCTTTTCTCTTTTGTCCTTCATTTTATTTCTGGGGAAATATCATTGGTTTCGCCCGACTAAATTAATTTGTAACTGTAGTCAAATTACAAATTACAGTTTTTCCTCAGTCGCTTTTGTGCTTTTCTCTGATCAGAATGAAAATTCTCATAACTATTAGTGCAACCTCCACAACATTTAGTAATTTATGCACATCATAGTAGCAATTTCTCATTCATTTGAACAAATTGCAAATGCTTTCGGAATTCTCTGCTGTTTTATATATTATCATTTGCTTATGTCTTGTCAGTCAAAATGAACTATAAATGCTGAATAGTCATTCCCTGTAAAACTAATAGTCCTCATTTCATTTAAGGTAGTGTCACAAAGATCTGACTATTTTGCATTATAAAACACATAATGAAAACATGACAAAGTCATTTGACTATCTTGTTCATAAACAATGGTGTCAGGACTTCTCATTTTGGTTGGATGACACTGACAGTTTCATTGACATGAATACTTGCTTTTGAGGAATGAACTATCTATTTTGAGCAAGTGACATGCTTTTGCAGCTTATCAACTAGAACTAGAAGTTTTTATTTATTGTTTGATTGGCACCCTCACTGTAATTAAGGACCTGAGTAAAACTTCCACCATTGGAACTAGTAGCCTACATAGAAAGCAACAGGAGGCAGTATTGAGTCGTTCTGCACAAAAGGAGCTGTGACCTCTACATAGTTACACAGCTATTCAGAACGACAATTACCCCCACTAGAGGATGAGTATGAGTAGGTTTGTTTGCTCAATGTTGATATCTCTTTTTTGTTTAATGTAAGACGGCGATTGGCAACAGCACTGGGGCCCTTGAAGTTATTAACAGTATGTATGCCACAGGCCATGCCATTATTAATGTTGGTCAAACTGTGCATAATAAGCTGTTACAGCAAGCAGTAACAAGAATAAATCTTGAATTCAATTACTTAATTTTAATTAGAAAAAACACAGGATGATTCATTTCAAAACATATACATTTTATTTATCAAAATGAAGAGTTCTAAAACTTGAACTCGCGTGTTCGTTTGATGAAGTACGCAGGAGACGTTCAATTACAAAATTTTCCAAAATGTATTTATAAAAGAATCACCTAGGAGAAGAGATCGTGTACAGAGCTCCGGACCAGACTAAGTTTCCCTGACCAACATGCCGCAGCAGCATCAGTTCACAAAGTCTGATGCTGTCTACTGTCCCTGTCCGGTTTTATAGTTACTGATTACACAAATGCAAGATATGATGTAATTGATGTAATGTGCATCCTCATTGGCTGACCTCGTGTCTGACCCCAATCTCATGCTTGGTGCTGATCAGCTGTTGATAGCTCCTGAGAGAAAGAGAAAAAGACAAGACATACAACCCCCTGCATTCGTCAGCTTTCCCCTGTGTCAGCTGACTATCACAGTTACACTAGGTACGAAGACCAGATATCCCAATTGTTTATCAAACAACCAGTACACTCAGTCCCTGTGTGTACCTGCTACTTCCCCTGTCATGTGTCATTCTCTGGGCTGTAAGAGCAAAACACAGTAATTACACCAATTATAGAAAAGTTGATTACATGCTTCATTATTAATCTGATTGTCACAAATTTATCAAATGTCTAAGGCAAATGTCAATAGCCCAAACATTATAGCAATATATGATTTTGGGGTAAATATCACAACAAAAAGTAAAAGTAAAGTTATTTAGAATGGTTCCATACTGATGTAATGTTATTGTTGCAGCTGAGCAGTGGATCTAAATCAAACTACATACATATGTTGGCGGGTGTGCGCACTGTGCAAATACCGTAATATCACCAGCATCTATTAAGTTATCTCATGGTTCCTGAAAATATCACACTTTAAACTAATTGCCGACCAAAAGTTGTGAAACATGCCAATCAAAATGCTGTTGTAGCTTTAGGTGACATCTTCTTGTCTTGTCACTTGACTCTACCCAACGCCAGCTCCACTCTACCAGACACCTCATACTCTTAACTATTACTCAACAGAGAAAATTACACAATGTGTGTGTCCTTTCACTAATAGGCTGCTATGCAAAAAAAAAGGAAAAAAATGGCAGAAGCTATGAAGGCAACAAAAAGTTTTTGTAAACTCTGCTCTTATCTTCCGTGGGGCATTTTTTTTTTGCATATGATCAATAATGAAACTAGGCTAATGGTAAACTTAATTTGCATTACATAAAAATCCATATTTCCGCTTGGTGTTACTGCTTGCTGTTCTTCCTGGTTGTACATCTGTGGATGCTACTAGGTTGACTCTTCTTAACCTCCTTTTAATGTCCCTGTGATTGATTATTGGATTAATCAATAATATCTTCCTTGTTATCACCTTTCAACTTGCTGTATAGTATGTGCATAGTATGCACAGTCTAGAGGTAGTGTATAAAAAGTAGGCAGGGGCAGGCAGCTTTATTTGTGTGGCACATTTCACCAAGACAATTCAAATGTATTTAGTTTAATACCTACATCTCCACTTGACACTGTTCTGTTGTTAATTGATAACACTGCAACACAATGGAAGTAACCAATGTGTTTCATTAACTTTGACCAAAGTAGCCTACTCCTATATCATGTAAAGTAATTAAACTACAATAACATGGACAGATAAGCAGGCCAAACTAAAAGTTGACTGAACACGTGACGTGAATAAAAACATGCCGCAACCTGCCTGCGGTGTACTTATTCACCTTATGTAGCCCCGCCCACTTTGCCACTTCCGGTTTGCGATATTTTTTTTCGTAGGATGAGTCCGGGGAAAGTCCCGCCTTTCCCGCCGTTCCCGCCTCTGATTGGCTAGATGGGCTCCATTTTCGACTCTGATTGGCTAGAAGGGCTCTCGCCTGATTGGTTGTTTGTTTTGGTTGTGAAACGGCTGTGTAACGGCTGTGAAACGCAGGCTGTCGGCAAAGCGTGATAAGTGCCTGGATCTACTTGGACTCTCTCTACTTATCTGGCCTGTCTACACTCTACCTGGTGTTTTTACTAAACTTAACCAACTCCTTTCTTCATTGCCTAAACCTAACCAGTGGCACAATTACACTTCTCACTCAAACTCAAAATGTAAATTTGGACTCTCTCTACTGGCCTGTCTAGCCTCTACCTGGTCTTTTTACTAAACTTAACCAACTCCTTTCTTCATTGCCTAAACCTAACCAATGGCACAATTACACTTCTCTCAAACTCAAAATGTAAACTTGGAATATTAATTTAAAAACTAATTTTTTTTTAAATGTGAAACCAGCGGGGATCGAACTCGGATTCACCACACCGCAGGTGAAAACGCAAACCGCTACGCCATGGCATCTGATTACATTTCATTTTTCAGTTGTGTGTATTTTAGTTTACTACAGTACTGTTGTGAGATGACGTCAATCGAAGGAGAATTCATCCAGCCAATCAGAGGCGGGGAAGGCGGGACTTTCCCGGACTCATCCTACGAAAAAAAATATTGCTTCCGGTTTGGCCGCGATTGTGTTACGACTTCCGGTCAAATGCGGAAGTAAAAACTGATGTAAACAATCGACTGAATTTGCAGTATATTGCGGGACAATTACAATACAGACAATCAAATCAACATGGACAACACTTGAGGGGTGTACTTCGAAGCGAGTTTAGTGGGTTATATTTTATAATTATATATTTTTTATTGAGTCTAAAGCCAGGCTTTCCTGTACTCTCTCTTTCAACCCAGCTAGATCGCCATGGAAACTTATGGTAACAGATGTTTAGCTCATATATTCAGAGTTTAATCCTAAAATCGGCTATAAAAGCGCCGCTGTTTCACAATTTAACTCATTTACAGCGTGACTTTTACTTTGAAATCCAAGTGGAGCTGGCAGAACCAGTATGGAGGGAGAGATCGCGCTGATCCGCTGCTGTTTACCAACTGTTGAGCCGAGCGTCAGGAGCTCATTTATATATAGGCTATTATATTACTTGGATATAAGCTGCAGCATGGACGTCGGAACTATTTACTGAGAGAGGGAGGGGGGGGTTTGTTGTGAGGGTCGACTGTCACCTGGAGCAAACTGACAACTATATGATCAGAAACTCGTTCAACTCTGGACTGTCTGTGAAGACTGACGGGAAGCTGGCCTCATCCTCTGCTTCAGAGAGAGCCTTGCACTATCGGACCTGGGTCTCTGCTCCGTGTCCAGAGCCTGGTCAGGTCGGGACACGCTGTTCACGCTGTGAACCTGCTCGCTAATGTGTAAAAGAAATAAACGGAGGGATTTAGAAATAAAACCCTCCCTCAACTACTGTAACTTAAATGTGGCCATGAATAAACTTGTTTCGCCTACAGCAGTATAGAGATTGCCAGCGTGTCGTCATCATGACGTATTCCCGGCGGGGAACGCAAAGCATTGTGGGAAACTTTGGCACAAACAAACGCGCCAGACTTTGAATTTGTGGAGGCAAGAACGCTAGTTTCAAATATCTACTGCTCTGGTTTGAAGATGCCATCAACCTGCTGTGTTGTGAACTGCAACAGTCGTTCGCACGATAGACAGGGCAAAAAGTTACATTTAGTACCATATAAGTAAGGGATAATGTATAGTTCGGAGGTTGTTATGGAGAAATAAACCCCGACAGGTTGTATGGAACCCGGTTTCATTCAACATGAAGGGGTTTATTTCTCCATAACAACCGACCAACTGTACATTATCCCGCTTATTACACGGTTTACGAGTGAAATAATTAATTTGAAACATAATGTTGATCAAAATACGACTTTCATCGATTTAAAATTGCATTTAGCGAATCTGCAAGACCGGGTCACTTCCGCTGTTTTGCCGAGCCTCCTCCCGTTCGTGCATTTGAAGCCTTTGATAATCAATCAGTGGATCGATAGATTACCATACACGTGTTAAGATGTGTGTATTGTGTGTAGTCGTATCTGTCATAAACAAGAGATTAACTTTACTGTTTACGGGGTGCGTTTGTGTCGCGGAGCCGCGGTGCCACCGAGACGAGAGGAGAGCTGTGACACCGGGTCAGAGGCTCTGATCAGCAGGTTTGGTTTCCAGCAGCGATGTGGAAGGAGCCTCCACTCTCCTTGTAACAAGTTACAAGTCATTTATCTCTAACATCACTATTAGTCCGACGCTGTTTAATGACGGTAAAAATGAAACACAAGGTAAATATCCTGCATAGTTTCTCTTTTCTGTGCTGCGCTGATCAGAGCGGCGTCCCTAGCAACGGTCTGTTATACGTGACGAAGGTCCGTTATACAGAAATAACAGACCGCAGAACGCAGCGCTGGACCAATCAGAGCAGCATTTAATAGAGCCGTGTAATAATTATATATATATGGGTGCTGGAAGTTGGGCAGCAGGTTAATGTCAGCGGACCACACCATGTTCATAGGGATCCAGCCCTTTGATTGTCTTTATTTTGTCCTCGTATCGTTTATTTGCGGCTGGATTTAGTTTTAGGCGGTATGGTTCTTTGTTGTTTTCCTTTGCCCGCTGCATTGTGCCAGTTAATTCTGTTTTTTATTGTACTTTTGTTATTATTTACATTGTCCATGTCTAGCGCGCTATGTAGATCGGGGGAAATTGGCCAAAGATACCCACAATCCTTTGCGTTTCTGATGACGTTGCCGCCCAGTTGGTCACGTGTCTTGGCAATCTCTATTGCCCAAATGCAAATATTGAATACATCTCTATTTTCACAGTTAAAAATGTCTTTGTCACCTAAACTACCCCCCGCCCCCTCCAAAAAAGAGAAAAGAAAAGAGAAACACTGTAGCATATTTTCATACGCACACCCAGCCTGAATTGCGATCAGTAAAATATATAAAAGTAGGCTATAAAACACAATTTAAACATGAAAGTTGTTCCTCTAGTTTATTTTGTTTAAATGGATAAAGCTTCATAATTAAAAGTAGCGCAATGTCCAGCTGTCAGAAATTAAAAGCAGCCTCTTATGTGCATTAACAGTGTTGCTTCGGGCTGTGATAGCGTTTTTTTTGTTTTTTTTTTAATTCGCTCCTACTCTCCAAACAAGCTGCTCACCTTGGCTGAAATCAGCGGGGACACGGGGATTTATTTAATTATTTTTAACCAGACTCTAGAGTAGATGGAGGTGGGTGCAGGTCGTACAGAGCTCCACACACACTGGGACAGAAGATGAGGTCGATGCTCAACTAAAAACTCACACGTTTTCTTCCAGTGATTGTAGCTTCCTCTTTATAATGCTCGTCATTTTTTGCAATCGACAACGGGAAAAAAAACCCGGATTTGCCAACAAGAAACATCTGAGAACGGACTCAAATAATCAAGCTACCGCTAATGTACTATACGACTTCCGGTCGTCGCCGGAAGTTCCAACACAATCTCACAGCGTTCCATTGACTCCATGGTTGCCCCGGAGAATAAGGTGAATATGTCTGTAAATATCTTATCTTATGAACACGACGATCCTTCATGTGCACGTTGATAGTTGATAGGAGCGACATCTACCAGCGTCCATTGGTCGTGTGTGGTCACATGACGGAGAGGCAGGAAGTGGGAGGAGGCAGAGAGCAGCTGGGGGGCGATGGGGGTGAATCCTCTCGCTGCTCCTGCAACCTCTTCGTCCGGACGGAGCAGCTGTCAGTGACCGGAGCGGAGCGTCACGACAGCGGGAGAGAGGCTTTGTGGAGCGGCTTTAGAAAACATGCAGCAGCCCAGCGACGGTGCCTGCAGTTTTATCACGCTGTCTCGTCTACAAAACGCGTCAGGTCTCGGACTTTAACGTTTGAGCGTGAGAACAGCGAGCCAACAAAGGAGGACATTTTTTTTTCTCTTCGGTGTTTTTGTTTTTTATCTACCAACACAAACACCACCGCTGCTGCTGCTGCTGCTGCTGCTGTCGGCGGAGCTCCTCCTGTCTGTCTGTTTTCTTGGCTCGGCTCGGTGCGGTCCCGGCGGTCCGTCCGTCCGTCCGACAGACAGACACACACACACGACCAGTCCAGACATGAGTAACGTTAATCTGATTTTCTGGGACCAGTTGCAGGCTGGCAGCTCCGAGGTGGACTGGTGTGAGGGAAATTACCTCATTTATCCCAGCATCGCTGAGTTTTACAACACGGTCGGTGACAATTAAGTCAGCTGCACTTACAGCTAACGATGTTTTTTGCTTTTTGTGTGTGTGCGTGTGTGTGTGTTTTTGTTTTTGTGTGTGGTTACAGTTTTGTTTAAAATCCCCCTGCAGCTTCTCTTGTGTGTGTGTGTGTGTATGTGTGCAGCTCTGCTCACCCTTTGTGTTTAGAAATGTTACCCACAGATTAGCCGTAGCTAGCTGCAAGTTTACAGTCTTCTCAACAGTTTGTTCACTGTTCAGCATCAGATGACAGATTTTTTACTTTGCCTCACTCATTTCAGCTGAGTGTCAGTTTGCTCCGAGGCCACTGACTTGAGGCGTGTGTGTGTGTGTGTGTGTGTGTGTGTGTGTGTGTGTGTGTGTGTGTGTGTGTGTGTGTGTGTGTGTGTGTGTGTGTGTGTGTGTGTGTGTGTGTGTGTGTGTGTGTGTGTGTGTGTGTGTGTGTGTGTGTGTGTGTGTGTGTGTGTGTGTGTGGTCCAACACTGACCAGCATGTTGTTCATTGAGCAACATGAACAGTTTCACTACCTGATGATGTGCTCTTCTGCTCATGGCTTTCCTTTGTTTATCATTTCAGATCAGCAACATTTTGTTTTTTGTTTTGCCGCCCATATTAATGTGCTTGTTCCGCCAATATGCAACACATTTCAACAGTGGGATTTACCTCATATGGATTCTCCTGGTGGTGGTCGGTAAGTTGTTGGTGATGAGACCTCCTCCTCACTCCTAATCTTCATCACTCTTCATGTGCCTAACAAACCACATATCAGTACTAATACATAAGACTAGAAGCATTTATAGATGACAACATCCAAAGTCACCACACACAAGCTCATGGTGTTTGTTGTTTTGGACCTCATTATATATTCCTGTTTGCAAAAACCAGTGTAGGACAGAATATGAGAAACAAATACAGTGCAATCACAGCAGTAACTAATGTATTAGCTCAGTGTTATTAAATGAACACCTGCAAGACTGAGCTTCATATGCATTAGCACAATAGACTGAGAGGCAAAGCAGTATCTATTGGTTTGCATTAGATTATAACAATGTGTACCTATTGATGAAGTGGCCATTCAGTTTATTGCTGGAAATGAGCTTGCTTGACAGCCTGTGTCATTTTTTTTAAAGAAAGAAAACAAACTGTTTTCACTTTTTTTTTATGTAAGCCTGCAAACTTTGAAAAAACAAAATAGCAACATACATCAGTGTATAAATGAGTGTTTTTTTTTTTTTTAGTATTTTTCTTGACCAAATGATTAGTTGTAGTAGCTTAACCTGAAAATACACAAACATTGTGTGTGTGCATGGATCGCAAATTTTACAACCTGTGTGAGTTATGTGCAGTGTCTTTATGTTAAACATATGGTCAGATTATGGATGTAGGTCGTCACAGCCTGAATCTAAACTGCAGCAACAACAGTGACTCATTTTCCCTCTTAGGAGAAGACTTTAATATGACTTGTCCTATTCATCCAACCAGTGAATAATAAGCCTTTTGCTGAGATTTCACTGGATTTGTCTCAGCATTTCTGTCTCAAATGAAGCCACTGTACATTAAACAGCAGCAGCACAGTTGTACAGAGATTACACAGCCCAGTTTCCTCAGTGCTGTTTGTGGAGGCACACTGGTTGCACTGTCAGCACAGATAACCTGACAGACCCTGTGCTCCTGAGAGGAGGTGACCTTAACGATGCCAGGGAAAAAACACAGAGTGGAATTTGAGTGGGATTTGACTCACTCGTTTTAACTGTGCATCTGTTATCCCAAAACTAGACTAACTTTATATCAAGCTTGTTGGGGTTACATACTGTAGATTCATTTTCTGCCTCTGACCTTTGACTTGAGCAGGAAAACAACCCTATAGATTCTAGTGTGAAAACAGGCCGCTCGTGCTTGACCTTGGCCGCGGCCGTGCGGACTGTGACTCAGTCATGGAGTTTGGTTGTTGAACTGCCTGCTGCCAGTAGCCATAAATAAACAGTGTTCCCACGTAGAGCTGTGGCTAATGATTGTTTTCATTATGAATCAATCTGCTTATCATTTTCTTGATTAATTGTTCGGTCCATATACTGTCAGAAAACAATAACAAAAGAACTCGTGAAAGTCTAATGTCTTGTTTTTTTTCTTTGAGAAAATCTCTAAGGACTAAGAAAAGCAGCAAATATTTAAGTGGCTGTGTCAGGACAGTGACAGGGCGTCATGATGGTAACTTCTAACTGAGAGCCGACTTCTGTCTTGGACAAGAAGTCTGTTGAAGTGTCCGACTCTCCTGCAGTGTCTCTTGTGAAAACCGATTGTACTGATAATGACAGGTCTGTTGGACAGTGATAACAAAGGGGGGCACTCACAGATCTGCCCCCCTCACAGACACAGTGTCTTACAACTCCCAGTTACGCCGATGTAGAAGTAACTGTTTGTAATCGTTGTTTCCAAAACAGCAGGTGTCTCTCAGTGTGAGCTCTATAAGCTGCTTTTGATTTACACCGAGGAAGTACACTCACTGTAGATGCTGCTCCCTCTAAAGACAGTTGATGTTGCTTTTATACACTTTTATTCTGTTGATCTTCTCATTTACAGATGAAATCTCTAATGTTTTCATCGTTTTGGCTGCTTTTATCATTTGAGAAGTGGAAATGGAGTATGTTGGATTTACACTTGACAAAAACACATAGTTCAGACTTTTTTTTAACTGTTTGATGTCCTTACTTTTTCAGAGGGCATTATAAAAGGATTCAGTTTTGTTTATCTAGGAACAACTTCAGATTACATCTCTCTCTGTCTCCTAGGTATTGGATCAACGTATTTCCACGCCACCCTCAGCTTCCTGGGCCAGATGTTGGACGAGCTGGCCATTTTGTGGGTTCTCATGTGTGCCATTGCCATGTGGTTCCCTAAAAGATACCTACCCAGGATGTTTAGGAGGGATCGGTATGTTGACCAACATGATATTTTTTTTATCATAATGACACAGCTGAGGCAGTGGTGGTTGTGGTTTTTGCAGGAACGCAATATTGTTGTTCACTGCAGTTTTTCCACATTTTCAATGTCATTTTAATGTGTATTTTACTGTATTTATCCAGCAGGTTCCTCTGTAGGAGTTGACTGTTGGCCACTAGCCTGTCATATGATGTGTGCACTGCTGTGACTGCCCTGTTTAATAATAGGCCTGTCTGAGATAGCTGACCCCAGTAAAAGCTGCATCACATGTCTTAACTTCTCTTTCCATTGTCACAGAGCCATCATGGCTGCTCTTTCACTTCAGGCTGCATTTTCCACGGCCTCTGAAACTGAGCACCTCTTGTTTATCTGAATGAGTGTGTTAAAGTGTTTCTTGAGTCGACCAAACATTCCTTCTGTGTTTCACAATGCTGTTCATAGAGTGCAAACATAATTTTTTTTCCTCATTTCTTTTGCTTCTCCATGTAGGTCAAGGTTCAAAGTGGTCATTGGCATCTTGTCAGGAATCACCACAGGGTTGGCCTTTGTTAAACCTGTCGTCAACTCGCT
This sequence comes from Trachurus japonicus, assembly GCF_045865225.1. NCBI lineage: Eukaryota > Metazoa > Chordata > Actinopteri > Carangiformes > Carangidae > Trachurus > Trachurus japonicus. The sequence goes on from NC_140907.1 coordinate 19,952,839, forward strand.
GTCGCTCATGACTCTAGGAATCCCCTGCACTGTGCTGCTCATCACTGAGCTCAAAAGGTTAGTGAAAAGTGTTAAAGCACAAGATAACAAGAAACATTACACAATATAACACAGTCCTGGATGTCCACCATATTTAAGCTTACATGATTTGTTCCAATATAAAAGCCAATTTTCAGTGTGAATAATTTGTGTTTTTATGGTTTTATACGTGTTTATGTTATTTTACACATCTCTAGATCAGACTTTGTGAATGTGGTGGGGTTGTTGTCTCTATAGTAACTTGTGTATCCATCCTTAAGTTTGTGTGTAAAGCTTTTGTAATTGACCATTGATTTAGTAAATTGCTGTTTACACACCATCAAAAAATAAGAAAAGTCTTGTCAACTTGAGTAATAAGTAAATCAGTTGCTAGGAAACACCTGTGCTCAGTTTTTTTTTAATCAGTGCTTCATAAATGATTTTTCTTCATGTCATATATATCTGCACATGTGGAGAAATATAGAGTGATATTTCTTCAAAGAGCCATACATATCTGGTGTATTGGTGTAATGTTTTGTGATTTGAGGAATATTTTAATATTGAAAAAAAGTAATTCCCTTTTTATTTAATTTTCCTATTAACACCATTATTACACACATCAGACATGTTGATCATGTTCCAGTCAGTTACGCAACAGTCGCACCAGACTGAACAGATCTGGTTTAAATTCACTGCACTGTGTTTTAAATTGTCTAGTCAGCTATATCATATACTGTAATACATTTAGTTGTTAACAGAAACAATAGTGTTGAGATTTAGTGCAGTCTGCAGAACGTTAACATCTCACCTTTGGCCTTTTGTACTCACATTGTCTGATGACATGTCGTCTGTTACAGGATAATTATAGAGAGGGCCTATGATGTGAAAGAATGTTTCTAAAAACACACAACAAGCCATTCATGCCCATTAGTGTGTGTTTGTGTTTGTGTGTGTGTGTGTGTGCTTCCTCCGTCACAGTAATGTGGAGCCATGCTCTGTAGTTTCCGTTTCCCACAATCCTTACTCGCCACCGTCAGTCTTTTAACCTTAAGTCATCCATTGTTCAACCTGTTAGTATTTCGTGACATTACTTCCAGTGCCAGTCGTCTATTGGGGCAAATTGTTTTTCTTCTGCTAAGTGGGAGAGAATTCCTTTAGCCCGGGCTGATGGACGTCTGCCATCAGAAAGAAACGACTATTTTGTTGTTGTTTGCTTTTTCTTTTACAGTACGTCTGTTGGCTCCTGTTCAAGGCACTTCCACATGGACGAAAAACAACTTGTCCAGTTTATAGGAGATCCATTAAAATATTACATAAACTGTTGAGACTATGAAACAAGTCACAGCTGGGCCATAATGGATGATGTATTATTATTATTAAGTCAGAAAAAAAATTGTACATAGAAAAGTAAATTTACTACTACTTAAGCTACTGAAAGGACAGAGTCCTCGAGTCATAATTTAACCTAAAAAGCTGAAAAATAAATGAGTCCACTATTCAACTAAATAGGAAATGTTATATGCATATATCTATACATTTGTATAAAAGGATATTAGAAGAGATAGCTCATATTATTTGATAAACAAAATTATCCAAACATATTTACACACATGTTGTCATACATACTGTATATCAGTAAATATAAATACCATCTACTTAACTAAAATCTCCCCAGGTTCAGTTATGTCCTTTTAAATGTTTTTTTTTGTGGTTTTGACCATTGTTTTCTATCCATGAAAACGATGCAATACTGAAGTTCAAGTTAAGTTGTATCCTTGTTAAAAAGGAACAGGTGGAGCAGGAAGCACAAAGCAGTGTAATTGGCTAGTGTTTAAGATCCATATCATAAACGTAGCTGGCACCTTCTTTTGAATGATACAGCTTTTCATCTTCATCTTCACTGTTAACTCTTGGTTTTCCCACTGTGAAGCTGCCAGTCAAAGAAAAGCCAGATCGTACAATATGATATAAATCTTTCAAAAACAAGAAAAAAAAATATCGTCTTGGTTTTACCAATGACGAGAGATAACCTTCTGACAACCTGTCTAAGCACGACTGAACTCATCATCTCATAGTAGTTGATAATAATTTCAGCTTCCAACATGACTATCAAATGAGTTCATAAAGAGCTGCAGTTTTTCAATTTTGGAGACACTGATCTTATGGAGCCTCTTCCTCTCTATTCCCTGGAGCGAGGAGCGTCTCAGCAGGACTCCACCCAGACAGACAGGCCGGCCGGCCGGCCTTTCCCTCATTTATCTTCCCCTCCAACAGTCAAACTCTCCATCACACTGAGATCACTCTGTGTCCATGGAGATGTCAAGTTTCTTATCTCAGTGCTTCTGTTTGAGCTGATAGTCCAGACAAGCCGGCCGTGTGGTGATTGTTCCGCCAGTGTGTGTGTTTGTTGGCAGGAAGGGGCGTCGGCCGACTCAGGGAGCCTCAATGTACAGTATGTAAAGTCAGGTTGATGATCAGCCAAATATAAATGGTTGAAACACTTAACAGTATGTAAGTCTAATACAATACTGATGACAAGTTAATGACCTGTTTCCCTTTGGGAAGACATATCATTGACCATCTATTTTTGTGCTTCCTGTTGCTCTTGTGGAGCTATGTCACACCCCCCCCCCCCCTCGACCAATTATGTAAAATATTGGCATTTGTCTTCATACTGACATAGTTAACTGAAAGTGAGCCTGTGTAACCCGTGGTGAAGACACATCACTCTCTCACAAATAAAAAACTGAATTCAGTCATTTCAGTGGAGTCGGGGCTTGTAGCTCATGGTGGCAAATGAAGCTGCACGAAGAAATACTCTTTATATAACAATTAGGGATGTCCAATTATATTTTGTCTCCATTCCCAATACAACTTTGATGCTTCATATTTAAATATGCGTTATCTTGGATACCGTAATCTGGTTTATTAGCAGCTCCTTGATCCAAATATCACAAATGCTTAACCTGAAGCAGAAGCTGATGATATTAAGGAAAGTTTAACTGGAAGAATGTGATGCCTGAAATTAACATAAAGTGGGAGACGGGACGTATCACATATAGTGATTCTTCTTGTATCTCACATTAAGTGGTTTGCAGAGAGCACGCAAGTTTTATTTTGGCCCTGCCATCAATTTACACAAGACTTTAGTGTTAATTAGCGGCAGCTGATGTGACCTGCTGCTAATGGCGGCATTTTAACTGGTGAAACCGACTGAGAATGAGCAGCTCTTAGCTGAAAGAGAGGAGATTACAGATGTCTTACTGCTCTACACATCTAGACATTATAGAACCAAAGTCAGTGACTATTTCTCACATTCACACAGTCCTCACTCTCTTGTGCAGTGAACTATGCACAGTGTGGCCCCCGACTGGTGTTAATGAGGAGGCACACACACACACACAGGCTGACAACACACAGTAGAGTCAACATAGGCCTGGATGAGACTTAACTACCAACTCTGCAGTTCCCCTCAGCTATTCAGAGCATTAAAGACTCTTTGAGCTAATTGTTTTTGATTCCCAGTCTGCGACTTTGCTGCAGTTGGCAGCTGCCTGCAGCTGTCCAGTACCTGCCTAGCACTAAACAGCCAGATAGTCAACAGCAAAAAACCCAATGGGCTGAAGAGTCATCATGCTTTCTGTGTGTATGTGAGCGAATATTGGACACAAAGTGTTTTTTTCCACTGTACTCATTATCTTAGAGCCATCATGTTATTCCTTCACGTCAAGCTACAGCATTTAAGATTAGTCATGTCCTCTGCAGCTGAGTGGTGTTTGTTGTTTGTCTGAGTCTTATTGTGCTGGTTCTTTCTCGAAAAGGGTTCGTGTCATCCCAACATTCCTCTCACCTTGAAACAATGGTAATCCAAATGAAACGCCTGTAAAGTTAATAGTGTGTGACTCCATCAGACGCTGTGTCGTAGAGGAATGTGACAAACTGCGTCGTGGTGACCACTCTGTTGTGTTGTCAACACAGTTTAGTCAGCCTTCCTGGTCCACTTGTCTTTGTTTTGGCACTCAGCGTTTGCCTCAGCTATGGTGACTGGTGTGTACAAGGAGGACAGTACTAAGAATAGCTTATCAGCAGCACTCTGGATTAGCTCATATGTCTGGAGGTCAGTGGTGTGTCCACACACACATATTTGTGCAGGGCGGTAGACTTTTAGACCACTAAAGTTCTTGGTACTCAGGTTTCAGTTCATGGACTTCTCAGGTGTAAATATAAAAGCTCCCCCTCCTCCTTCTCTCCTAAGATTAAACCTCGCCAGTGAAATCATTAGAAAGTCTCAGACCCATCTGGAGATTTAGTTCAACTCCAGAGCTAAATACAAAGCCCCTTTAGTAATGTTGCTCCATATTTGCCGGATGTACGCAGATACTCTCTGTGTCCGTCTTATCCCAAGTGTTTGTGTATTTTCTGTGAGTTTTCACAGTTGTGCACCGTTCTCATCGCTCTGTTTGGTTGTCGCAGGTGTGAAAACCCACGTGTGTTCAAGCTGGGCTTGATCTCAGGGATCTGGTGGGCGCTGGCTCTACTCTGCTGGATCAGTGACAGGATATTCTGTGAAATGTGGTCATCTGTCAATTTTCCCTACTTACACTGTGCTTGGTAAGTTGACTCACAGTCGGCTCAGAAAAGATACTGACATTTTAAGCAAAAACAATGTAACCCAGTCCTTTTTTTAAATCTGACTACACTGGTACAATAATATCAACCTATTTACAGCTATGTTTATCATTAATGAGGGTCTGCATCTAAAAACATAAAAAAGAGTGACCTTTATTTACTTGACCAGAAGAATGAAGCCATAATTAACAAAGAAGAAACTCCAAACAAGTGTAATTGCATTGAAAAGAACCAGCAGTATTCTTATTGCTCAGGTCTGCAGTGACCTTTTCTCTTGGTGTGAATGTAAAGACTGACCTTGCAGACTTAAATAACCTGATGAGGAGGATATTTATTCTGCAGACATTGTTCATCTTGCTCAGATGCACCTGCAAACACCTGGATATATTTAGCAAACCATCTCTCGAACAGTGTGGTTCATTCAAACTGCTCTTTTACAGGCACATCCTGATCTGTCTCGCCTCGTATTTGGGTTGCGTTTGCTTCGCCTACTTCGACGTGGCGACCGAGGCTCCTGAGCGAGGACCCGTCATCATGTTCTGGCCCAATGAGAAATGGGCCTTCATCGGTGTGCCCTACGTCTCCCTACTCTGTGTCCACAAGAAGTCCACCATCAAGGTGACCTAAAGTGACCCAGCTCTGCCGCTCAGCTGGTCGTGCTTCCACACTTCTCACCAGCATAGTTTTCAAACAGCATGACAACAGGACACACCAGCACGTCTGTGAGCTGGTGACGTCCACTGGTGCTCTGGGGACTCTGTGACGTAGGTGATGCACATTTTGGCCAACTGCAGGGACTTATCTTTTCCTTGTTCCTCCCCTGGTCGGGTCTTTATTACACAGTGTTTATGCAACTCTGTCAAAGAACAAAAGGTTTTTACAAAATCCACTCCAACGTGACACAGAGTGGCTTTTTAAATAACACAGCATCAAAGCCAAGAAACCTTTCCAGTGTTTCCAAATGCGTTCTCAGGCTTAGAGTGAGAGATCACGTAGTCTCTTCAAGACTGACAGTGTTAATATCATGCATTTCAAGCTTCTTTCAAGAGAAGATTTTGTACAATTATATTAACTCAGAAAAAACCTCATGATAAAGAAAATATATTGCCTTTATAAACATAAATATAGCATCTCATAGGTGCAGTCTGGCCATAATGAAACCATGTGAAGAAACAATAAATTACTGGATTCATTAACTGTGATTAATAATGCATTAGCTACTAATGCATTAAAACTCAAAGTATTAACAAGCTGGTGCATAAGATGCCACAAGAGGCTACTCACACAAAGCCTTATGTATTTAATATACATAATGGATTCAGAAACACAAAAGACTTCTGTCTATTATGGGTGTGCTATGTTTTTTTTTTCCCAGCATGCCACAGTGATCGTTGAAGATAGTATTATGAGAAATGTTTAATATATGCCTGTCTGTATTTACTAACAGTACGTAATATGCAGTTCTTTTCCTAGGAAAAGCACATCATTGAATGAATAGGTACCCCACCCCACACCCCCACCCACCCATATTGGCCTATATCCAAAGTTAGAAAAAAATGAATGTGAAAATCAAAAATGTATTAAAATACAATTGACAATTCAAGTAAATAATTACTTATTTTGCACAAAATGAAGAATGGTTCTCAAAACCTTTGACTTGCACAGTTATAGCACTTCAGAATATGAATAATTGACTTCAAAGTTGCCCAGCTAATGTACAGCTTTTAATGACGAAACATGTTCACAGCTATTTCTTTTTCACTGGGATGTCCCATCTCTTAGACTGATCTTCAGGGTTATTTATCCCAGTTTCAGTATTTTAGATTTTGTGCAAAATGTCAACATCAGCTATCTAAACCATGCAATAAGCCTTAATCAAACAGAATAATGGATAACAGGCAAATGAAGGTGTATTAAATACTTTGTATTCTTAGAAACTGCTCCAAAAGGTGAAAAATGTATTAATCAGCTAACAGTAATTAATGAAGGATATGTGTAGTTTGTAGCAGAAGGAATAATGGAACATCTTAGGGTTTTATTACCTCTTATTACCTACGTGAAGCTAACGCACTAATTTAGTAGCAAAATTAAACATTTTGGACGCTTTGTGTAGAACAAAAGGGAAGTATGTTTGGGTGCTGCAAAGCAAAACACTAACCCAAAAGAAGGATCACTGGAGCTTTTTCACCTCAAACCATTGTTGTACGTGTTGTTATTAAAAGCTCCCTCAAGCTGTTGAACTAATATTATTCTCACGTCGTCCTGCAAAGGCTTCTGGGAACTCAAACTGATAAAATAACTTTAGTTTGCATGAAGGTTGAACTGAGGGGATTGGGATTTACAAAGAAAACAACTATTTTCCTGAGACTCTGAAGTGATATTTTTTAACATGAAGTATTTTGTTAAATCCAAAAAAACAACAAAAAAAAACATTTATATTTTTGTAAGTGAAGTGCAGCCAAAACCAGAACAAGTAACTGCCTAAATGGTGAATTATTTTGATATTGTGTTATTAATACATTTGTATTGCCAAACATTATTGCAATTGCATTGTGCATTGTGTTTCTTTTTATTGTAACCTTAGGGAAAACTTTGGAGACAGTATTGACAATGTGAACAGAGTAGTGGTAGTGCTGAGAAATGTGTAGATTATGCTGCAAGTCACATTGAATCGTATGTTGGATCCATGGTGGTGATTGTTTGCATGATGCAGAGAAAAAGAAAATAAACAAACTGAGAATTAGCATCAGTGAAAAAAGAGGTTGTTTAGCTCTGCCCTTTGAATTATGTAGTTTGTCTCAGCAATAGAGGGATGATCATAATCATAACAATGACTTGTCTTTTTATGGACTTACATGTGTGTGTATATATGTTTCTTTTTTTCTGCTTGCATTGACAATATGGACAAACTGCACAGAATATTTATTTTCATAATTTATCCTGTTTTGTAAACATATTTGTAATAGATTAGAGCATACTTTTATTTTATGCAATAAACCAAGACTCTACTCTGAATGGTCGTGGTGTTTATTTCTGTGGCTCAATATTCAGTGTCAGTGCCTGATGTTCACTCTGCAGCTGTTTGTTTTTCACCTGAACTGAACTATGGACTCACTGAGGTGCGGGTGGTAGATTTTGCCACTAGGTGGCGATGTTTTTTCATTTTTGCCTTCACCTTTCCTTACACTGAGCATAAATGATCAACCTTCAGTTTTCTCATTAAAACAAAAAAGAAATTGGAAAAGTCAAAAATGTGAATGAATGAATACAAACAAGTCAATGTGACTGAAGACATCAAAATTAATGAGACTGTTAAGAGAAGCAGGATTTATTTTTTTCCAGGGTACATGACATGCAGTTTTATCATTTAATCTTGTTCAACTTGTGTATCGCTATTATTCATTTCATATTTTAAATTGGTTAATAAGAAACCGGGAGGGGGGTTACGGCCTATTAGATGTCAAACGTTTCAATCATTAACCATTAATCAATCATTTCCTGATACTGTGATCCATACTGTGAATGATTACAGGCAGCGTGCTGTATTTGAGGGGGTCCTCTGCTGGAGGAAGTCCCGCCTCCTCTAACTCCCATTGGCTCTCACAGCCGTCAGTCAGAAAACAGCCATGTCTAGATTATGGTTCAGATAGAAAACCATCGCCTTGAATCTGTTTGACTCCAGAGGATTAATGATTATTTGAGCTTTGCACCTTTGCGGACGGATCAAAGCTCCAGCTGTTCCTCGTGCCGCGGACCTTCAGCATCATGTTTGACCCGACACGCTGAAGCAACGGACGGCGGCGCGTCTGTTCGAGCCCTAAGAATAAAAAAAAAAAGGGTGTTTCTCTCCTCAGCAGGCTGTCAAACACACATACAGACACACAGACAGACTCACAGGCAGCGTAGATGTGATTCGTGTGTCTGAGTGGAGAAGATGATGTCAGGAAAACATTTTAAGGCTCACGAGGTGAGCTGCTGCATCAAATACTTCATCTTCGGCTTCAACATCATCTTCTGGGTGAGTCTTCCTCCTCCGGCCTGATCCTGGTCCTCAGCTCCACACACTGACATGATGACATGTTGTTGTTCTCCACCAGCAGCAGCTTTAAGGTCTGCTTCTGTCAGAGCCGAGGCCTTTGTGCATACTCGTGTGTGTGTGTGTGTGTGTGTGTGTGTGTGTGTGTGTGTGTGTGTGTGTGTGTGTGTGTGTGTGTGTGTGTGTGTGTGTGTGCGTGTTCACTATTTGTCCTTGTGGTTTTGACGGTGGCTCCGTCCCTGCAGTGCGGCTGCTGCCCTCTGTGCACTTGCTCCCTCTGTCAGCTGCTGTGTGTGTTTGTGTTTGTTGTCGTTGTCAGCCTCAGATCTGAGCACCCCGACAGCATCGTACGACTGTTCATGTGAGGATATGTTCATTGTGTGTTGTTGTTGTGTTGTGTCATGCCAGTGGAGTTTTGGGTGGAGGCGGTGCAGACTGCTCTCAGATCAGTTGTCTTCATCCACAGGTCATCTCCATCTCCTGTGGTCTGGACATCAGTCCCACTCTGGGCTCCAGTTACCAAGTTCAATTCTTCTGGTCACTAAGATCTGTTTCCTAAAGGTGCTGGCAGTGATAGCTAGCTTTTGTAATCTCATGTAAATGCAATGTGTTTTGTTACAATAAAATAACATCTTATTTGTGGGTTATGAAGAGCTGAAGTTGACTGAAAACAAAAGTAAGCAATAGCTATTTTGACAAGTGTTCTTTTTTTCCCCAAAATCCATTTTCCTCCTCAAAACATAAAACATTTCTTGGTTCCCGGTCCCTATGTGAATCCACTTTTACTTCTTCTCCCTGTAGGTCTTACATTAAATTAGATAGAATAATGATTTAGGATTCACATAAGCACATAAACACACAATGGTCAAAATTTTAATTGTTTGTTGTAGCACTCAAATATATAAGGCCTGATTGGGGCTGCACCTATTGTTGCAATAATGATTGTTTTACCAATTTTGTAAAATTTGAAATTATTTTAGTTAAATCTCTTAAGTGTTTTAGCCTACAAAGTACAAAAAAATGATTGAATATAGTATTGTTTGTATTAAAGTATTGTTTTGCTACAATTAGCTACTTTTAGCAAAACAATAGTGAGGGGGGGCTGGGTGGATATGTGCAGTGTTAGTTTGAATAATCCAATAAATTAAATACTTGACTACACACGTGAGTTTATTGATTTGCTATAAGAACACCTGTGTAGTGGTGCCACTATGTTCATGGACTGTGTAAAGCTAAAGGTAAAGGTCACCTGTCAGGCCACACAGAGGTCATCAGTCAGCCACACCATCACTGCTTCCTTCACCATTCATGTCTGTGGCAGAAACATCTGCTTCAATCACCTGTGAGAGTTCATCTGCAAAGTGCTCTTCATCCAATTTGTGGATAAATTCTTAAATATGATTCATGGGTTAATAAACAAAGTTGAGTCAACAGCTGTTCACTTAAGAGCATCAACTTCATGATGGTTTAGTCGGTTTTATTTTTGATATTATTATCAATCTTATTAGGAAGAATATATTTTATTATGTCTAGGACCAAATTAAGTCACCTAAGTGTCGCCTCACAGTCTTCAGATAGCTTTGTCCTGTTGCCATGGAGACCTGTCATGTCAATATCTTCTGACATCCTGTAATTTTAAAGCAAAATCTTTCTTTTTTAACCACTGTTATAAGTGACAGATGAATTACAAAATATAACCAGTAATTATTCCTGTTAGAGTTAGAGTCAAGTCCTGTGGTAAATTTCAAAATGAAAAGCCAAAATGGCTCCATTGCATTGTGGTTCTGAATAGACAGGACACTGTTTATCTTTGTCTTTTAAATGTGCAGGAGCTTTGTGTGTTTAGATGTCCAGAGCACCTCACTTTTTGCAGAATCTCTCTGATCACCTTGAGTTTAAAGGAGTTCAGCTCCCTGTGCTGTCATAATGTGCTCAAGCTGTTTGAAGATGTCTCTAATGTGGGAGTCTCCTGCTGATACTGCAAACTGAGATGAGAAATATTTAGAAATGGACCACAGCCAGGAAAATCTCTCTGTGGCTTCTTTCTCTTTGCTTTTGTGTGATGACTACAGACTGTAGTCACCACGTGATGATCCTGCTCTCTCATCGCTCATGTCTCTCTCTTCTTCACCTCTTCCAGTTCTTGGGAGTGGCCTTCCTGGGCATTGGGTTGTGGGCATGGAGCGAGAAGGTAAATATCCCCATGCACTCATTAATTTGTGTGAATCTTCTTCTTGATGGACATCTGCAAATAATTTTTCAACTAAGCAGATCATTCACATTCACCACTTAACTGTTTACGCCCATAGAAAGAAAGCAGAAAATGGAAGCAGTGGCTTTACTGAATCAGAAAGGAATGTGGTGCTTTCTGCTGAGACACCCCTCTGAACAATGGACTGAATGTATCTGTTGCATTTTTACAGATTCATTCATGGTGTCCTCTTCAGTACTGGGGCAATAGAGGGAACAGACACTCTAATCAGATGAAAGTTGCTGCTTTGTCCTTCACAAACAGCTGCAACTTAATTTTTTGTATTCATCTGCTGATTATTTTGGCAACTCTCTGGTAAATAACATGTCATAAAAAAGTGAAGAATGTTCCTCACGGTCTTCAAACGTCTTGTTTTGAATGACCAATGCTGTAAAACTCAAAGAGTTTCCAAACGGCCAAAGATGTCTTTTGTGAGTCACAGTGAACCAGAAATGAATAAAAATCACCGTAGACATGAGATCACCTTGACCTCGCCCTCCTCACGTCATCTTTGAGTCTGAGTGGACATTTGTCCCAATTTGAAGAAACTCCCCCCAGGTGCTGCTGAAATATCATGCTGCAGTAAGCTTAGTTTAGCACAAAGAGATATTTCTGAGCATTTATGCCTCAATTCAGAAAAAAAACTGTAAAAGTAAGGCAGGAAACAAGAGAGAGATAGAGACGATGACACTTTTCAAAGAGCCAGCAAAGGACTTGAACCTACAGTATGTCGGCTGTGGGTAGAACCAGGTCCATATGACGTGATGTTCCCTACGAGGTGAGCAGGGGTGGTTCTAGACACTCTGGAGGCCTTAGGCAAGAGCCCCCCCCCCAATAATACCTTCCTATACCAAATCCTAATTGATAACAGTTGTCATTGATATGGACCAGTGTCAGCAGTCTTCTCATCCATTCATAAGCTGCTAATACTGTAGAAATGTACTAAACTTATTCCATTGCTTAAGAGAAATAATTTTACTCACCTACAGTATAATAAGAACAGTGGATGCTTTGACTATTTCCTCTAATAAATCTTCCTAACAACTTCCTGTTGTCCTCTGCTGCCTCCTCTCCAGGGTGTCCTCTCTAACATCTCGTCCATCACGGACCTGGGAGGTTTCGACCCCGTCTGGCTCTTCCTTGTCGTGGGTGGTGTCATGTTCATCCTTGGATTCGCTGGTTGCATTGGGGCTTTGCGAGAAAACTCTTTCCTGCTCAAGTTTGTACGTTTCCCAAAGCCTCCGTCGGAGATGTGTCTCTCTTCATTGATTTCTGAATAATATTTTGCTAAATCCTAAGAACCGTCTGTGTGTTGTCAGTTCTCAGTGTTCCTGGGGATCATCTTCTTCCTGGAGCTGACTGCAGGAGTCCTGGCTTTTGTCTTCAAAGACTGGATCAAGGACCAGCTCAACTTTTTTATTAACAACAACATCCGGGCATACAGGGACGACATTGACCTGCAGAACCTGATAGACTTCACCCAGGAATATGTGAGAACTCTTGTGTTATTTTGTGAGAATCTTGATTGTTCGTTTCTGTTGTTACCTTATATGTGAGGTGTGGTCGTCTGTGTGACCTTATAGTGGGAGTGTTGTGGAGCTTTTGGAGCTGATGACTGGAATTTGAACATCTACTTCAACTGCACTGATTCGAACCCGAGTCGAGAGAAATGTGGAGTTCCCTTTTCCTGCTGCACCAAAGATCCAGCGGTATGTCAAGTAGAATTTATTTTATATGTCCATCCATCCATCCATCCATCCATCCATCCATCCATCCATCCATCCATCCATCCATCCATCCATCCATCCATCCATCCATCCATCCATCCATCCATCCATCCATCCATCCAGTCCCAGCTGACATAGCACGTAGAACCCAGAAGCTTCTTCCTTCCAGGCAACAGCACTAAGAACTTCATCACTGTGTCGCCCTGTTTATATACCCAAATATTACACATCACAAATGTGTCTGAATGGTCTCAAAAATCAGAACAGCATGACAGCACAAGCTGTTTTTAGACTCCTGAACTGGACGAAGAAAAAACTCCCCAAAAACCCCCCCTAAACCTCCTGAATAGCAATAGGAGAGAGATCCCTCTTTCAGACTGGACAGGCATCATTGTAGGCATCATTATATAATATGGTGACATAATTATAGATTGTAAAAAAAAATAATGGACAATGTAGTATGAGAAGAAATCAAACAAGCTCTGGGGGTCTCATATTTAAGACCTGAGCTTCATAACATTTTTTCATCATGAAAATATACAAAGAGAACTGAATTCACAGATACACAGGAAGCAAAACTACACATCACATGGTTATCATAAGTTTATATTAATCTTGTTAACGATACAATGTGGACCAGTGACTGGAAGTTGAGAGACAAGTATTTCTACCTCTAAAGCCCCTTCACTCCCTTTTATGGTTTATGGTGGTGAGTTGTAGATAGATAGATAGATAGATAGATAGATAGATAGATAGATAGATAGATAGATAGATAGATAGATAGATAGATAGATAGATAGATAGATAGATAGATAGATAGATAGATACTTTAAATAAAATAAACACAAATGAGGCAGTACAGTACACTACACACTACAAAGCCAGCCTAGTGTGCAGTGTAAGAGCACCAACGAATGTGAAAGTGGAGCTATAGCATAAAATCACAGTATAAGTGCATGGTAAGAACTATATAAAAGATAAAAGACTGGATGAAGACTAGACTCCAGTGACTGGAAGTTGAGAGACAAGTATTTCTACCTCTAAAGCCCCTTCACTCCCTTTTATGGTGAGTTGTAACCAGTCCATGTGTCATTTAGTGTTTTTGTGTCTTAGAGTTGAAATCTTTATATTGCTAGCAGTCAGAGAGGAAATGGTGACGGTCCTCCCTGCGACAGATATCCTGGTTATCTGTGTCCTCCAGAAGTCCGGCCGATCGACTCCTGTGGCTGACTTCCAACAGGACGTCCAGGCCTCAGTGTTTAGTCCTCTCAGACTCTGTCAGCACAGCACAGCACAGTGCAGTACAGTCTGGAAGCAGCTGGGAGGAGTTACCTTGACCAAGAAAAAAGAAAAACATTGCTCTGTATTTAAAGAAATGGCGACGCTCTGCTGCTGTAAAACAGACCCGTTCCCTTTAATGAAAGTTACACAAGAGTGCTTTTTTTTAATTTGCTGACCAAAGGATGTGCAGTTCAGTAAGGTCGTCCTCTCTCAGAGCAACACTTCAGGACAATTAGCATCAACAGAATTAGACAGTTGAATCACACAGTGCTCCCAGAGGTTATCAGTTGTGCTGAGCACTCTGACCTTTTTTGTCAAACAGCACAACACAAAGTATTTTCAGGCCGAGACTTTGAGAGTTGAACACACGAGGACTTAACACAGAAGTGTTTCTTTCTTGTATTTTAGTATATTCTCAGGGTGCATTGAGTTTCCAAGTAATTAAATGCCCTAAATAACACTGGCTTGCCTTTAAGTCCTTGAGGCCAAGTTCAAGTCAAATCACATGTCTTCATGAGCAGACTACAGTGTTTCAGGTGTCTGACTGCTGACTATTAAAATTATGCATATTTCAAAGGATAGAATTGATTTTTTTTTTTTTAACTACCTACCTCGGGCCATTAATGTCTAATTTTATGAAAAAGTCTTTGTAATTTCCTATAAATGCTTGTACAGATGTTTTTTTTTGTTTTTTTTTACAAGAGCTTACTCAATAATAATGCCTTCATGTCTTTTTGTGCAGTTAGCTATGTCATACTTTAGCTGCACACAGGAGTTCTTTGTTTTCTTTGGGGAGTTTTTCCTCTGTGTGATCTGAGACTTTGAGGACAGAAGGTGTTATAATGTTGAACAGATTTTTAAGCCCCTTAAGGTACACTTGTTATTCGTGATTATTAAAGTTTTTTCACCACACAAACCAAGTAATTAAATTTAAAAGACCAGCATGTGGTTGTGTTATTTATTCTCCAGTTGTTTCAGGGTGTGTTCACGTCGAAATGTTGCCTAGTGACATCTCATTCTTATGAGCTAAATCTGATTCAGATACGAGTGTTGAGTTTCAGGTCTACAGCTCTTGAGCAGATCCGCAGATTTAGTCCGGTATACATCCCCACGGGAGACGGGACACCCCCATTAGAGTAGTGATACAGCAGAGCTCCTGCTTGGCGAGAGTAACAGAATCATCATAATGGTACAATGAAAAAGAAAATTAAGTTCAAGTTGGAAAAAAAGCATCATCATCTAAATATCTGAACTTTACTTTTTGTGAATGTATCAGCCTAAAGTGTCTCCTTCTCACCACAGGAGGACGTCATCAACACTCAGTGCGGATACGACATCAGAGCAAAAACGGTGAGTTAACTTCCACCGAAAACAGAGACTCAGACCTTAATTGAAAGCGGAGCTGAGGCTTTAAATCTGCGTGAAGAGTGGACATGGCTCCTGTTTATTCTTCCTCACGCAGGTTTATAAATCTGTGTGAGATCATCAGTTTCTCCGCCCTGGGCACAATATTCCTCTTTCAGTTTGTTTCCCAACCCCTCACTCCCCAAACTGCAGCAGCTGGCTCTCCATCAGCTCTCCTCTGGCTCGTGCAGTATTACTCATGCTGCAGCAATGCAATGGGAAGTGAGACCCCTCCCCCCATCATTAGCCCCAGCCTCGGTCCACAGCAGCATAATGTAAGGAAAAAGCTGCGTTTGTTTTCTTGACTTTAAGTCTCGGGGAAAAGGCCAAGTGAAACTATGATAATGAGCCAGAGGAGAAACACACTAAGATGAGTGTGTGAGTAACAGTAGTTAGGGGATTTTAAACAGTTGTAACATGTTGCAAAGTTACAATTATTAAAACAAAGAAAAGAAAGAAAGAATAATATTCACTGGTGTCTTTTGTCAATGCTCGTTCAGGACTCTGAGCAGCGGACTTTCATCTACATCAAAGGTTGTGTCCCTCAGTTTGAGAAGTGGCTTCAAGATAACCTGACAGTGGTAGCAGGCATCTTCATTGGGATTGCATTACTACAGGTGAGGAGCAGTGTTACTGGTGTACTAATCTCTGTCCAGTGTCCACTTGTCATGACCCTGACTTGTTTTTTCTTGTCCCTCGTTTCAGATTTTTGGCATCTGTTTGGCACAGAATCTCGTGAGTGACATCGAAGCTGTGAGAGAGAGTTGGTAAGTGTCAGTGCAGTATCAACACTGTGGGAACAATCATTTCTCAACTGTCAGGTGATAATATTGTGAAATGTATTTGGATCTATTTTCACTATGAGGCTGGTGCTTGTGGCCTCAGTCAGGGTTAATACACTTAAACCTCCTCTTAACTTCAGCACAGCATCAAAAGAGCTGTTAGCAGGTGCTGTCATGTATTTGTGCATTTTATGTCTTGATTTTTATTGCACTTGCTTTTTTAATCTGCTCTGCTCCTTTCTGTGCAGTTTGTTTACCTAAGACCTCCGCTGAGTCTCCAAAGGCAGGAAGGATGTACCAGGTAAGCACTATTTGATTTTATCATTTACATTGCAGTAAAAACTATTGATCCCCCTCCCTCCCCTGTGGATTGTTTTTTGCACTAAAATGTTTTTTTATTTTATTTGTTTGTTTGTTTGTGTGTTTCTGCAGGACTCTGCAGTCTGGATACCAGCAATGAAGGGAAATAAATGAATCAGTTAGTTAACGTGTCCAGAACCAAGAGTCTCATTCAAATGTACATAATAGAATTTAGAGTTATTTTTTAGAGTTATTTGTGGCCCGATTTTTAAATGAAGAACAACCTCTGAAATGTACTGTAGCTCATACAATACAAATGAAACAAATGCAGTATAGGCAGGTATGATGGTAAAGTGGCTCACAAAGTGACACCCAGTGCAGCCTGTGATGAAGGGGGGAGGGGGGTCTTAACTTTTGAGCAGGACGTAATGAAGGTAATTTGTTGTTTTCTCTGAGGTGGCGCTGCATTTATAAAAGGGCCGCGATTTTATCGTCTCACAGCTGCAGTTTTTCAACACTGCATGTAAAGGTGGTGTAGAAAACTGGAGTGATTGATTCTGGAAATGCACTGCATGCCTATTGTCTATTGATAGGACATTGGCTCTCCTAACTGTATTTCATTATTGTTAAGTATTTTAAGATATTTGTAAAATAGACACTAGTTTAGAACGAATCGGCTGGTTAGCACTTTGTTGAATGTTTAATGAGATCAACGTTAAAGCTACAGAGAATTGACTTTGAATTTATTTCCATATGTGAGATGATGATCACACTCATATCACACAGATACATTCAGTTTGTTGGGCTGAGGAGGATATAGTAGGATTATGAAGGGAAATGTGAATATGCTGCAGTTGGTTTGAGTTTGCCGTTGACATTTAAAGAAATCGTGAAGGAAACCAGAAGATGCGGCATGTTAATCAAAAAAAAAAAACTCAGCCTTAAGCACTTTAAATGTAAGAGGGAGATGAAGCTCATTGCAGCCACTCTTAGCTATTGTCACAATTGACTGTTACATTAGTCAAACAGCAGCCACTGGATGGGGCACTTTCCCTAAAAAACAAACAAACAAAAAAAACACTTAACAAATTGCATCTGTAACTTCATGGTGCTCCAGAATTCATTCAAGCTTCATCATGAATTGATCCAGAATCAGTCTGTTTGTGCCGTTCCTTGCACATTACCTTTACAATTACTGTCAGTCAGTGTTCGTTCATTCACTTTCCTCCTTTGCCAATGTGTTTCTTTGATAAAAAATCTGCGTAACTGATGAGATATCTTTTTGTTTTTTGTCTGTTTTGACCTGTCAGTTTTATGGAAAATTAGGTAACATGCTATTTCCAAGGCTCATAGTGAAAAGGCAATGCTGTTACCTCCTAATGGCACCTGACCTCACAGAATTTATAGCCTACATACATATTGTACTTGAACTCGGAGCTCTCCAGCTCTCTCACCAGCATTATTTCTAATGCAAACTTGGGAACTAAGATACAATTTATACATTATATCTCCAGACATTACCTGGGTGCATATATACATATATATATATAAATAATTTACAGTCGGCCTGTAACAGGACAGCTGAGCACGGAAGTAATTGCAGCCTTTTCACATTAAATCAAGGTGAACCTGCAGCAGGTGACACAAAATGTTAAACAATGTACGTCAGCAGTTTGAAGTCTTGTTATAAATGTATAACACGACCACGGTGTCAAATATCCTTTTTTTCCCCTCTCAGAGCTTCATATGATTGTTGGTGTTTACTGATCACACTTTTTCTTACCACTCAGTGCCATACTTGTAATTTCTTCATACTTCTGAATTATAACTCTTGTTTCCTCTGTACTTCTCATTCTTGTAAATAACTGGATTGTGATGAGTTGTAAATATATATCTTAATAAATGTGATTCTTTGTACACTTTTGTCTTTGCATGCTTATTTGCCACATTTTCTCATTTAACACTACATCTTCTCATTATATCAACTGAGATGTTTTTTCAGAGCCAGTGACAGATGATGGACATCAGACACAGGTCCAGAAACCAAAGGATGAGGAGAGCAGTCTCCCTCCCTGCTTCCGACTCTTTAACTCAAAGTGGATTCTGTCATAAAGATTCTGCCGTTAAGGCCAAGATGGTGACTTTCACTAAGATGGCGGACCTGGCAGGTTTCCCATCTCCGTAGAGCTCTTCTGAAGCTCTGTTGGATTGACTGTTGGTTTTGGATCTCCTCCCGGACCAGGGCTCATGTTACCTGGTTACTCATCCTGGAGGAGACCAGGTTATTTCAGACTTCTTCCATTTCACAGTCACTGAAGCTCCTCTTCTCGTGGGAACTTAAAGCCTCAGTTTGACACTGTTGCTCTGATCTACTCCTCACCATGAATCAGGTTTACACAGAGCTCTTCAGACATCATGGTTTTGTTTTTTGCCCTGACCTACAGTGAGAACTGTGGGGCCTTATCCACACTGGTGTGTTTCTTTCTAAACCATGTCCAAATTCAGAAAAATTGGGAACAGGTGGATTCTGTCATTTAAGCAAACAAAATGCCCCTGACCATAGTGTGGCAAAGAGTCTCGTTGCTTTTATAAATGAGAGGTTTCAGATTTAGATTTTTTTTATATAATAGCAAAGTCTCTGATAACATGGGAGTTTGGTGTTGTGCCTGTAATGTATGAATGTCAATGTGTGTGTGTGTGTCCAGGGTGTACCCCTGTGTGTGTGGTTTTATTCCCTCTTATTCCTACAGTCCAACCACATGCATATTAGGATAATTGTGTGTGAATGTGAGTGCATAGTTGTTTTTCTCCATGTCGGCCTTGTCATAGGCCCAGGTGAACCTTGCCCTCACTCCATGTCAACTTTTCATTGGCTCCAGCTGCCCTGTGACCCTGCATGGATAAGTGGTACAGCTAATGGATGTGTGGATGATGGTTTATTGAGTGTAGACTGGTACAACACACAACGTGTCACAAAATGGTGCCACAACAGAAGTGAAAACATGGCTTTGTCTCTCTGCACATCAGACCGTTTCTGTTCCCTAATGGTCATGTGTTGATGAGACTGAGGTGCTGTCATTACACCATGGTCAGAGAGGAGGGAGCCACAGCAACAAGGATCACACACACACACACACACACACACACACACACACACACAAATTTCTTTCAACACATCAGGGATAATTTGCGATTAAGATAGCTGACTTTGATAAGTGTATCTGTCAGCTGTTATCAGGGTTTGCTTGCAAACCTCTGATCTGAACCTTGGACAGATGCTCAGTGTTACTTCCGGCCCTTTCCTTGACTCCATAGAGAATGACAGCGCTCAGTACTATACTGAAATAATCAACCCTCCTCTCAACCTCGCTCACTAACTCTTCAATTCAATACTAATTTGCTTTGATCTTCATAATATAATAAAGATTATTCTCTAGGTGTTCATATTTCTGTATGGAGATTTACTGTATCAATTCATTTTTGCATTGCCATTGTTTTGTTGATTACTTTATATTCTGTTCTGTGATTTGCTTTATTGATTTTTCATTCAGTTTTCCACAGATAATTATCAGGAATATAATCTCACAAAATAGTGGAAAAGGTGAATCTATTTCATTGTTAGTTCCTCAGTGTGCCATAGGTCATGACACACTGTGCTTCTTGGTACCTTATCAGTTTAAGATGAAGTGCAACAGATACTGAATGCTGGAGAAGCTGAAGCTGGATGTTAACATCAGATCTATTATCTACTGACAGAGCAGCTTCCTAGAGACGTCCAGCGTCTGGACAGTGAGGGAATCATCAGATAAGGAGCTTGTCCATGTGTGTGTGTTGGAGGGACACTGAACCTGCAGAGACAAATACTCTATGAAGTCACATTTGAAGTGCCCTTGTGTCTGTTTTCAGCACAGACAAACACTGACACCCACTGGCTGCTCAGATCACTTCACTCTCAGTGGATCTGGTGTTACTGTCACTTTTTGTGGATAAAAAAAAAAGTAAAAATGTTCCTTTTTTTCTGTATAATAATCTCACATGATAGATAGGTGTAAGGTGTTTGATAAGTGTAAGGTGTTTGTTTTTGCTTGAGTTATTTCTACTCTTTATCCTACTTCACACTTCTACTCTTTAGTCATTAGCTCACCATTTATTTGGCACTCTTCAGATTAAGATAAATGTACAAAACACATCAGAATTATGAACCGTAACTGCTGTATTAACTTACTTCATACTACTTTCATACTTCAGTTACAGCAGTACTTGTTTGTACATCTGAAACACATTTGACAAACTGAATCTTGTTGTAAAAATGTGCTTTAATCTGACCGCTATCTGGTTTGTATTCATAAATCTACACCTGGTCTGAGCCGGTACAAGCTTTCGCAGTGCGTCATGGACCACAGCCTGTTTTCCTTGTGACTTGTGAGTCACGAACCAAGGACTAAAAATCTGATGTACTGCTACGTGTTTCTGCTAAATGTACACATTAAAGAAGAAGTGGGAGGGCATTTAGAGAATCTAGACCTCACAGCCAATGTTGAACAGAATTATATGAATGATCCATCTCTACTCCAAGATTTAATGGGTTAAACCCAGGCCCATGATGTCCCATCCCTTCACTGTGTTCAGTGCAGCACTTTCTTCTTCTTCTTCTTCTTTTTTTTTTTTTTTTTTTTTTTTTTTTACATAATCCTGGTGAAAGATAAACAGGCACTGGTGAAAACAGTGGGTAAATAAGTATGGGTCAATACAATGTTAGCAGATTTTTAAAGCTCAATATGTGCAAGACTTTATTTGATCTGATTCATTTGTGGACCCACTTTTATGTGGATCCACATAAAATAAAATGAGAAAGCAAATAGTAGGTGTAGGTGTAGTTTTGTGTTTTCAAACTGTAGGCTATTTGTAGAAACATAGAGAGAGAGATCATTTATTGTCATTGCATATTTCTATGCAATGAAATTAGGTTTGGCATCAATACACACTAGCTTACTCAGCAGCATCACAATAAAAATAGAATAAATACTAAAGACAAGAAATGGCATACCAAAAACACTATAAACATGAGTAGGTGTGAAGTAGTTGTGCTGGTCCTACTGTTGAAAATGATTGAAGACGTCTTCACCTGAAAGGTAAGAGGCAGTTGATGATACTTGATAAGTCGATGGGAGCTTTAATCAGGCCTCGCCCATTCATATGATGATTAGATACACCTTTCAAATAACAATGTGAATGTGAATTATAGCGACTGTGTGAGTTTAAAACAGCTTTCATAGTTTTTTTAAAGGTTTTTTTTTTTTTTTTTTTGCAAGAGTTTACTGAAATATTGAACTTGTGCAACACGAGGGTGAGGCTGGCTGCAGCCTCCAGACCTCTGCTCCTCCTCGGAGGCTGTAACTGGAGCTGGATCTACTGGTTACACACACGCACACGCACACACGCACGCACACACACACACACACACACACACACACACACACACACACACACACACACACACACACACACACACACACACACACACACACACACACGGCCCACTTCCTCCGACCAGTGCGACAAAGAGCGGACTGTTCATCTGAGGAGGAATGAGGTGAAAAGTGTTAAACATGAAGACGTCGGTGCTCTGCCTTCTCCTGGTAAATATACGTCTGTATATTTATATATACCGCTGTTGTCTGTGTTTGACGTTGGGTTAGTTCACTGGAAACCTAAACTCCAGACATCAAGTCTCACTTTTCGGTTGATGGATTGAATCAATCAGTTAATCCCATCCCATTGATTGATCGATCACATGTTTGTACTCCGGGTGTATTAAAGGAGGGCTCCTGGCTGCAGCTGCCGATAGCAGAACTCCTGTCAAATCAGTGCTGCTGGTTAATGATCAGCTGGTTATCTCGTACTTAGTACCTGAGTGTGGAGTTTGGAGTCTGCCCTCTCTAAAACACTGCAGGAGAAGCTCGGACTCGCTTTGCTTTTCTTTCTGGCCCAGTAGAGCTACCTCAGCCTCTGCCTCTGTTTTCTGCTTCATCTGGCTGCACACAGGACACACCATGGTAACTCTTGTGGTGTTGTTGCTTTGCACAGCCTCCTTTGTCTCAACTTCTGCCAAAGGTGAGTGGATGTGACTTTTATTTTTTTCTGTGTGTAGATGTAGCTAGGATGTTGAAAGCACTGAATGAATCAGTGACACTGGAATGGATCTAAATCAACTGAACTGGTAGAAATGTCTCAGCTGGGTTTGGCTTGTTGATCAAAATGTCACTTTCCTGTTCTTAGGAGGCTCAATAACAAACTGCAGACTAACTGATCATTATTCATACTTTGTTTTTGCTTTTGTTTTTGGCGTCAACCACTGACAATGAAATCCCTCATTCTTGAAGGATTTCATTGTCAAGAATGAATGAATGACAGCCCTGGACATCAGAGTCCTGTTGGACTCGCTTCACTCAGAGCTGCTGTGTAACATCGGTCAACAATACCACTGAAACAAAAACTAGGATATATCTGGGTGGCAGGATGGTTCCTCAAACATGTCGACAAAAGACAAAGTGACCCACATGTTTTTATCAGTGAAATTTAGCTCCAGGTTTCTGAGTGGCCCTGAGATGAAATCAAATACTGACACGTCAGTCAGTCGTCCCGCGTGGCCTGATGTCATATCTAACAGAAAGCTCATCATTAATAGAGCAGAGGAGAGATTTTTATCTTCTCTCACGTTGAACACACCCGGTTAAATGGCTGCTGATTGAATCACCTCAGTGATATCCTGAGAGGATCTATAAGATTTCTGAAGAGGAGAAAGTTAGAAGAGCAATTTGTTGCATGGATGTTCAGCTTTCATATCAAACTGAAATAGTACGTTCAGACCTGGTGTCTTTGTTGACAAATTATGATGTTGATCACTCACCTTTTATGAATATAGTCCTGTCTTGTCTTATGATAGTTTGAAAGTAAACTTTACAATAAAAATTATTCAAATTACAAAGCTCTCAGGTCTGAGGGTTAGACTTCATCCACCGCAACACTGACATCATCCCTGCTGGTCAGAATAACCGTCATTAATAATATTGCAGTTAAATTAATAGATTGTCTCACAGGTTCTACTAAAATTAGTTGAACTCTTCCTTCAGCGTTTAGTTATTGTCCTCCAGTAACTCTCAAGTCTAAGAATCTAGAGATTAAATGAACTAACAACTGTTTTCATATCAGAAAACAAAACAGAAATGGCTGTTGTGACGGATATCTGTTTTAAATGTTAAGGCACTACTAGTTACTGTAATGTTCACATTGTAAGGTGCTGACATGAAATGAAACCTGATAGAAAACTGCTCTTGAAAAACTGAAATCTAATGTATACATTATCAGATGCTAGTAACCGAAAGCATAACCCTGTGGAAAGTGTTTCTTTTTGCCAACACATGTGCAAGGGAAGAATAATTCTGTACAGACCGACCCACGGTATCTATCTACACACCACACACTGTGATAATAGCAGATTCTTGTAATGGATCTCTGACCGTGTTTACTCAGCAGCTGTGTGTTCTGTGTTTCTTCAGGTGCTGCTGGACCCCGGCTGAACAACAACCAGCTGTACAAATTCAGCTACACCACCGAGGTGCTGGTGGACAGGGCCAGGGGGTCAAGAGAGGGCAGTGCCGGCTACAGGATCACAAGCGATGTTGACGTCAACCTGGTGTGGAGAGATCCCAGCAGCAAGGATGACCAGCTGATTCGCCTGGCGGTATGTTGGCCCACTGACATGACGCCATGTAGTCCATAAACTTTTAATAAAGGGGATTTTAAGATCGGATTGCGCATATAACATGTCTGACTACAAATACACCTTTGACAAAACTGATACTTAAGTCTGTATGCTGCCATGTGTTGACAGCGCACAAAAATAAATCAGCTGTAAATAAAGGGACTGCAGGCCTCTGTTGAAATGACTCAACTTCTCCTTAACAGATCTCGAATGTGAAGATCGAGCCTGCGTCCAGTCGACCGGAGAAGAAGAACGTCCTCCATGGATCAACAACTGAGAGTGTTTTGGGGAAAACCAAATTAGCAGCGCTGACTAAACCTTTCTTGGTGCATCTTAGAAATGGAAAGGTAAGAGCAATGACAATGCCATGTGCATATCAAAATACTTTTGTATCAAACAATATGGATAAAAGTAAAATAGCTCCAGTATCCTGTCAAAATAAAACACCTTATAGCAGAAATGGTGAATATGATAAACATGATTATATTCACTCCAGGTAACAGCTGTCGGAAAACATTCCTATGAAATGTGTCAATGAGTCTGAAACAAGTGAGAGCTGCTGACGTAAGTAGCATTAGGAAGTCAGCATTGTACCCGCTGCGCTCCACTGTTGTCTTCTTAGAAGTAACGACCTTACGTCCATTTTTCTGGAGTGATGATGCTGGCAGGGGAAATACCAGACCGATGTGTGTATGTGTGTGTGTATGCGTGTGTGTGTGTGGGCAAAGGTCACAGGTTCCGAGGGTCAAAGAGTGACTGACGGAGCCTGGTTTACAGGATGGCTCCAGGCTGCTGGATAAGACTCATACTAGCTGTGAAGATGATTGAGCCTGAGCCAAACTCATTCTCTGTTATCATGTTACTATCACTTTACATGATCAAATAGTGCACATATGGAGTAATAGTAAGCTGATTGTAAGATGTCTCATTCAAAGACTGATATGATGTTGTTTTATGGCTAAACATTGCTGAAGAAACTTCTCGCTGCTAGCAGATCTTTCTACACTGTTTGATGTTTTGAATACAAAATGTGCATATGCAACATCTTACTGAGTGTATTACCGGTATATCCTGCTTTCTGTGTAGACTTTGTAGACACTGGATAAATGTTGGTGGAGGTTTGAGTAAAGTTGAGGAGCCGGTGCGAGTGAAACCTGATAGATCAGTGTCTCCCTTGATGTTGTTGGGTTATTTATACTGATGGCAGGCTGTGGCAGGAAAAAACACACACAGTAGCACTGAACTGTCTATTTATGGTGGTCCTATCTGATATTGTGGTTGAGCGCCACAAATAAATTACATACTGTATACTGTAGGAGACAGTGTAGGATGATGTAATCTACTGCTTTCCACTCTCATGATCAGGACACAGGGTTGTGTATTTAGAAGACAATGGGGTAATTTTACTGTAAAGCCCGACCCATACAGTCACATGACCCATGATCAGTGTTGAGGAGACACTTGTAACAGGATTAAAAATACAAACCAATGATCTGAAATCTGCTTCATCTGCAAGAAACTGTCATTAAACTTCGGTTATAAATCCAAATGTATGCATTTACATAAGAGTTTCATCTGACTGTATTGATTTTAGTGTTTCAATATAACATTCACTGTGCTGCTTCTGCCGGCTGCCTTGTTATATCTGCAGACAGCATGAGTCAGATATTTGATGAGGTGTTGGATTAATTCAGCTTCGTGTGCTCATTAAATATTAACTCAGAGGGGTCATTAGGTTGTGAAATTTCTGCCAGACTAAATGAATGATACTGATGAGTAATGAATAAGTAATCAAAAATAATAAGTTACCGTTTTGAAGACGACTGTGTACATTGAAATAACATGTACATGTGCTATATTCTTGTGGGGTAAACAAATTCCAGAAAATCAAAAAAAAAAAAAATTACAAAAAAAAAAGAAGTAATAAGTTACCCTACTTTAATAAAGCAGTTTGAACAGTCGCATTACTTTCATTTGTTATGAACTTTAAATGGTTATACTGAAAACAATATTAGTTCATAGCCTGTATCATTAGATTTAAAAAAACAAAACAAGCAAAAAACAACTCTCAGATATAAGTGCAATGTGTAAATCTAAATACCAAAGACTTTCTGTTCTGTTTTTGATCTGCACTTCAAAGAATATGTGATATTTTTATATGTAATGTGAATATCCTATGATGTCATGACTGTACTCACATGTGTCGGTGCACAAGTGTGCAGGGAAAGCTGACACCCTGAAGCCTTTGTGAGTTGCAGCACGTAGCTGCTCTCTCTACCATTGTTTGGAAGCATAAAATACTGTCTAACATGTTGTTTTCTTTTCACACATCTGCTGTAGGCAAAAGCATTTTATTCCTACTGGGCTGAGCCTGCAACCATCAAGAACCTTAAACGAGGAGTGGCCAGTTTACTGCAAGTGCAGCTCAACACAGGGAAGGTTATAGAGGTAAATGACGCTATACGCTCTTCCGTCACATTTCTGGATATGTTTTTTCTTAATTTACCACATGTGACAACTTGACTTGTGTCTTTAAACAGAACGATGTCTCTGGAAGGTGCAAAGTCGAGTACAAAGCAGTAAAAGGTGAAGTGACAAGAACCAAGATTCTGGATACGTGTCAGACTGTGGAGACTGGATTCACCACACACAGTCAGGTCAGTCAGCACCACACTCACCAACGCACCGTGCTAAAATATGAACGTCACAGAGTCACTAACGTCACTTCTCAATATCCCCCCACCCTACAGGTCTTGGGTGTGAACAGCAAGTCCAGTTCTGTTACAGTATTCACACTAGAGGACGGTTTCATCAGCTCGGCCGTGGCTAAGGAAGTGCATTTTCTGGCTGTTAACGCTCGCAGAACTGTTGCAGCTAAAGTCATATCCAGGTAAACAACTGAGGAAAATATAAACCTGTGGTGTCGTGTGTATTGTAATGTAAGCACACTTTACATCTTTATTTCCCTTCTTCTCAGGCAAAGCCTCAAATTGAAAGGCACAGAGGCCGGTCCACTGGAGGCTGCTGGGAAGGATGTTGCTGGAGTTGTCAAGTCAATTGATGCCAAACTGGCAGCTGTTGGTATTGTTGCTGAGAAGGTCAAAACCCAGTGCAAGGGATGTCCATCAGTGAGTAACCACGTTTTTTCATATTCATACACAGACACAGTTCTGCTTTGTCACCAGGCTACAGGCGTCATTGTGACGCAGACTGACCCACACTTAGCAGGCGCTCTTAGTGGATCTTGGAGCTAATTTCCTCAGGTTTTAGGAGGACCACAAAGGTGTATGAACCAGTTTATTTGAAGACAAAGGTTAATTGAATGGGAGGAGATTTTTATAAGGGGCAGTTTGGGTGTTTGCCTTTTTCCCCTCCTTAAAATAAGTTTTTTTTTTACAAATTTCTTGTTGAGCCAGATTCTCTTGACTGGTCTGGTCTATGTGTTTTTTTAGCAGTACCACTATTACAGATAGGAATGATGAACCAAACAACAACAATTTACAACGAAGTCGCAATAAACAAGAATAATCTCAAAACAAGAAAATGTATGAGAACCCTTTTTTCATATAATTTAGATTCTTATCATACTTTATTATGCATAAGACACTGAGAAACAAAAAAAGAGAGAATTATACAATTTATGGATGTGTTGTTATACCTACTTTGGAGGAGCGAGAAGAAGAAGCATGTTGCATTTAAATAATTTATTGAATCAGTACAATTAAAATTTCAGTCCCTTTAGGCCGATTGTCTGAACAAGAAAAGGTTCCAAGATCATCTGTAGAAGTCATTATTGCAGAATTACCCCCAGACAGCACTGTTAGTAATCAGATATTGTATATTTTTGTACTGTAACTATTGCCTGCCTGTCTCCTAATCCCCCTCCTCTGTGGTCTTCCTCTCAGCTTTTTGAACATTGGCAGCTCCTCCAGAAGCAGCTGGAGCCACAGACCCTGTCCAAAGCCGTGGCTCCTCGCAGCTTCCTGGCCCTCATCCAGAGCATTAGGAAGGCGTCCAAGGACGAGATCCTCCAAGTGCTGAAGAGCGCCAGCAAGACATCTCTGTAAACAAGCTCCTCCTCTTCTTCTACATCTTATTTACCTCCTGCTGACACAATCAATTCACTGTTCCTTGAATAAGTGTAACTTGTAAGATTTCAAATGTCAGAATCCAAGAGGATTATGTCGCTCGGTTTAACCTCTTTCTGCTGCAATCAGACCTCAGGTGGTGGATGCTGTGACCTCCTCCCAGACTGCTGCATCTCTGGACGCTATGCTCAACTTCCTGAATTTCACTGATGCCAAAGGTTTGGTCCTGCAAGAGAGATTCCTCTATGCATGTGGCTTTTCTTCACATCCAAATGAGAGGATGCTCCAGGCTCTGGTGGTAAGTGCCATGTTGTTGTCATGAACGAATAACAAAACTGACAGTGTTCATACTGGAAGTATGAGGCCAATGCAATCTATTCATGTTGTTAATCAGTGAAAACATCTATTTTCTGTAGTCAGTCAAATAGAGGAATAAAATTCACTACATTCCCCCAATATATCTACCGGTATATGTAATATGTAAGAAAAAACAGTCATTGTATACTTGAATTGTATGCCAGCATACAATACATTTTAATAATTGTTTCCTCTCCAGGATATTTCTAAGGGAAAGATCGGCAGCATTGAAATCAAAGAGTCTGTGGTGATCATTATGGGAGCCCTGATTCAAAAACTGTGTCAGAAAGGAGGATGCAACCTACCAGTAAGCCTCAAAGCCTTTCTACATTACAGTCTCAATCATATTTGAATGAATCCAAGAGCTGACTGGTGGTTTCCTGCTCCTCTCAGACAGTGGAGAAGGTGAAGAAGATGATATTAGAGGGTCCTGCCAGCACACAGGTGGAGTCAGAGGTCCAGATGTATCTTCTGGCTCTTAAAAACTCCCTGCTCCCTGAGGCCATTCCCATCTTTACCAAATATGCGGAATCAGAGGTTGGAGCTTACAGCACTATTGCCCTCTCCGCTCTGCAGAGATACGATGTCAAGCTCATGACCAATGAGGTAAGCCGTTTAAACATCACATCTTCTTTGAGATGATGAGTGTTGGATGTGAACTTTATTTCGATGTATTTAGCATTTAACTTAAACACTACATCTCCTATAGGTAAAAAGGACAGTGAACAGGGTTTACCACCAGAACCGACGGATCTACGAGAAGAACGTGAGAGCTGCCGCCGCTGACGTCATCCTCAGCAGCGACCCTTCGTACATGGAGGTCAAGAATCTGCTGCTGTCCATTGGAAACCTGCCCCACGAAATGAACAAGTACATGCTGTCTAAGATCCAGGACATCCTCCGCTTCCAAATGCCTGCCAGGTGTGTGATGGGTCCTCCAGTGGAACAACACAGATTACAACCTTTAATTTTTCTATTATGAAAGAGAACATTTAAAGATTTTACACAGGAATGAAACCTTGTACTATAAAATGATTTTCTGAAATTTTCAGCAATGTCATACGCAAAGCTATGAAGGACATGATTTCCCATAACTACAACCGGTTTGCGAAAGTTGGCTCATCGTCTTCTTTCTCAGGATTTATGGCACGTAAGTAATCAACAGTCATCTTTAAGCTTATAAAAAAGTAGAAATTTCACAATCTGAGGTAAAATGTGAAAAGGAGTATTGAGAGTTTTTGACTTTTGCAGCACACATTGGTTTAATGTGGAGTCCTCCAGAGATGATTAACATCACTGCAACACAGGTGACAATTTAGAATGTGAATTAATGTGAATTAACAAAAAAAACAAACAATCTTCTCCCTACAGGATCGGCTGATGTGACCTCCACGTACAGTTTGGACATCCTGTATTCAGGGTCTGGGATCCTGAGGAGAAGCAACATGAACATTTACGGTGCTAGTAAAGAAGCAACACTGCATGGACTGCAGGTAAAGAAATGTCACGGGTGATTAGAAAGTATACAATAATAAGAACTAAGAATTGTCATGTTGAAGTGTCGTTGTTCTTTGTGTCTTTCAGGTGGCGATTGAGGCCCAGGGGCTGGAGACACTAATTGCTGCTACACCTGACGAGGGAGAGGGAGACCTGGACTCATTTGCTGGGATGTCCGCCCTGTTGTTCGACGTCCAGCTGAGGCCTGTCACTTTCTTCAAGGGTTACAGTGACCTCATGTCCAAGATGTTCAGCATGAGCGGGGAGCCCATGAACGTGGTGAAGGGTCTCATCCTGCTGACTGATCATTCTGAGGTTAGAAGCTTTAACTAAAGAGCATTTTAGTGTTTAAAGCTGAAGTTCTGTGTAAAAATGGGTGAGAGCCAGTAGTTAAGTCAGGCAACTGGCAGCAACAGTTGGACTAGTTTGTTTGGTCAAATGCATTTGTACATACATTTGTAGGGGAATATTCTAGATCATGGGTTCATAATATGCTGTTTGTGAGCTAGTGAACTTGATGGTACGTGTGGGACTGACTCACATTTGTATGAATCATAATTATCACTGTAAAAAAAAAACTGGACTGAGCCACAATCAAGTCCTCCATGTGTTTTTGTCTCTGCTCTTTGTTTCTGCAGGTCATCCAGCTGCAGTCTGGTCTGAAGGCGAGTGCAGAGTTTCAGGGAGGGTTGGCCATTGATATTTCTGGAGGCATGGAGATCAGTCTGTGGTACAGAGAATCCAAGACCAGTGTCAACAACAGGTACAATCCAGAGACCATAAAATAAGCAGCTAACCTTTAACCTCATGTTATGTGCCGTGTATTTGGGTCACACAGTCACGTATGACCGTTGTATGATATATTATCTCACTGGGTACGATTGTAAAGTACTGTATGTACAGTATGATGTAACACACTTGGAGGGCAAAAGCCTTTGTGATAGACAGACGATTCTTAGAAAACAACCTTTGTGACCGAAGGGAAAGTTGTTATAGAAGTTCGTGCCGCAATTAGATTCCTGTTGATGTTGGATTCATGTGAACTTTAGAAAGGCTATAAGTACTGTCTGATTCACTTGTTCCAGTGGCGCTGGACGTGCCCCAGTATTGTGCCTCACGCCTGTCTCATTTCTAGGCTTGTGTGGATATGACGTCAGCTCTGTCTGGTTCTCTATTTTAAAACATTACAGTCTATGCACAACACAAGCGGCTGAAAATGGACCACATCATCACGTCAGTGTCAGTCAGCGTGTGATGAAACAGGGTTTAAACAGAAATGCCACAGCTTTTGTTTTTAACATTCAAATACGGGGTGATTTTCCCGGAGAAGGGTTGCATATTCATCTGAAGTTTCAAATCTGGATGTTTTGAGTGATTCTTCATCTTATTCACTTGGTTTTTGGTCAACAATTCTGGTCTGGACTTAAGGTTGGTTTGACCCATGTGTGCCGGGGAATGGCAGAGGCAGGTGAATGGATCAGCATAGTTGTAGCTCTCCGACTCTGATAATAGACGGGCAGGCTATCTATAGAAGCAGAACAAACCACACTGGCATCTCTGCCAAGGCATGTCTCCATGGGCAAAGTTACAGAGGTTGGATTTTCAACTGGTTGGCACAGACTTTGACTTGAGGAGCAGAAGTTGTAACATGGTGGTTAAACTCTCTACTTGTTAGTGCCTGAACTTTGCTGTGCGTTTGAGCCACTGACATAAAAACATGGCAAGGGCCATATACCACAGTAGTTGTTCCAAGACTGAGGAAAATAACCATCACTGATTGGCTGAAAGGTACCATGTGTCGTAATTTCGGGATACCTGGGACACAAGTACATCAAACTGTAGGTAACCCTAGCAATGGTTGTGCTACAAGTTACCTTGTAATTGTTGCATTATAGAGGGTTTAAAAACAGCATTTCTTTATTCTTTTCGAAAGTGGCTAAGATATATTCAACCACACTGCACTCTGAAATGTATGTGAAGAAAATAATGGCCAGTCATTATCATGTTAGATATTTTCCACCTCTTGACCTCATCTTGGCTTTATGTGCGAATTAATGTGAACTTATCGCACGAACAAATTAACACCCGTATGTTTATAAGATGTGGAAATAATCTTATAAACATACATTTTATTTTATCAATAAAATGCACAGCAGTAGCATTTCAGATGTGATTAAATATATCGATAAAAGGTTTGTTGGTATAAAATGTAGTTTTATATGTGAGATTGAAACATGTGCATTTTCTT
The DNA here is from genome assembly GCF_045865225.1 of Trachurus japonicus. Classification (NCBI taxonomy): domain Eukaryota; kingdom Metazoa; phylum Chordata; class Actinopteri; order Carangiformes; family Carangidae; genus Trachurus; species Trachurus japonicus. The sequence goes on from NC_140907.1 coordinate 19,985,222, forward strand.
TTCTTTAGTATTGTCTGTTGAACACATTCAAAGCTGTATTTTACTTTCTTCTGGTTTCAGGGGAGCACTGGTGGTGACTGGTAACGTTACCGTGGACATGGATTTCATGAGAACAGGTCTGGAGGTTAGCTTTGAAACGGAGGCGTCACTGGACTTCATCACCACTGTCCAGTTCTCTAATTATCCCTTCCTGGTGTGCATACAGATGGACAAAACTACCTTCCCCTTCAGGTACTTTAAGACCCTCCCCGTGAGGATTAGATTCATTATCATCATTGGAACAACTTAAATAAAACCTTAACTTTCTATTCTAAATGTCCCTTTTTCAGCGAACACCTGACCAAATACGACAGCCTGTCATCGGGGAAGAGTGTCGCAACACGTAAAAGCAAGAAGCAGCTGGTCCCTGGCACTGAATTCCCTCTTCACCAAGAAAACTCAAACATGTGCAAGAGGGTTTTTGACTCCAGTTGGTAAAGACACCACAAACTATCCAGGAGCAACTCTTCATTCTTATGGGCAGGTTATTGTCACTCAAAGAGGATTCGTTGCATTCAGGGACATCTATCACACCTCAGCCTCAAGCAGGGATCGGCCGATAGAGGGAAAAATTGGTGAATGTTTTTTTTTTTTAACAACACATGCAATGTTTACATTCCTGTGAATATTTAAGTCATTTCAGTTTGACATTTTGTTTGAAATCAGGAATTCTTGCATTGTCTTTTTATGGATTTCTTTGAAAATGTATTTATGGCAGGCACATATGGGATGTAGGTAATTCAAATAATGCCACTGTAATTTTGCCCCCAGCACAGTTACAGTAAAGACATACATGTAGATATCACACTGAAGACATTAACTTTTAAATGTGTGTACTGCAGAGGAGCAATTTTATTGTTTTAAGTCACTGAATTGCTGTTCACACATTTTAAATAACTAATGTACCAGAGTAATGTTATGCAGTAACTCCAGTTTTTATGATCAGGTTGCTCTGACAAAGATTACATGTGCATTGTCTTTACATTGTACTTGGAGGATTGGAGATGAAAATTGAGCCAGTGAAAGTGAATCCATCAACACTTGAATGTATATTTTTTGTACATGGGTGAAATTGCTGAAAATGTTTGGGTAGGTTAGAAAAGACTGTTGATCTACTACGAACTTGTGTTTCTACATTAGGGATTAGTTTGTTGGATTTGTAATTGGCTGACAATAAATGTGCACTGGAAACACTTTGCTTTTTGTTTTTGGTTTATGGATTTAGAAACAGCCACCTGCTGTACCCCAAACCCTTGGGGTGAATAGGGCATTTGACACTAGTTTTGGACACCCCACCAAATATTTGTTGGAAAACAATTAATCTATAATATGATGGCTTTGTCCAAGAAAGACACTGACACTAGTCTTAAAAACTACAAAGCCTGCATTACAAAATGGGAACATGGCAACTACATTTCAAAGACATTTAATCAGGACAAGATCTGGAGGTCATACTATAATTGATAATGTAGCAAATAACCATTTTACACACATGTGGAGGGTTGCTTGTGTCCTAAACACACTCTGCATCCCCTTGAATGCGTTGTTGAGCCCATGTTGGTCTGTTGGTCTATCCTGAGAGGTGTTTATGGTCAGAGGATGAATCCAACTACTGTATTTTATTTGCATGTGATATTAAGAGGTCCAAAATCAACCATGCCCATTTGCCTCAACTGCATTTTATCTTTTGTGATAGTTACCGAGCTGGGATTATGAAAATAGCAAATTTGTCCCTGCTCTGCATTGTTTTAGGCTCTCATTGTACAATTTGAAAACTTTCACTTCCCTGTGTAGAACGGGGTTGCCAGGCCTGTGAGGTAAAAGCATGGATCAATTACATCCATGGGTAAAAGCAGCCAAACAGCAACTCAGAACCAGCCCAAAACCCACCCAATTCCAAAATATGCCCATAAAAACCCATATAGGCCTACATTGCTCTGAAATCCCACAGCATTGCTATAATTGCAAAATATACACATTAAAGGCAGTTTTCCCCCGTTCTTTCACCTATAGATCCTAAAAATGCCTTCTGTAATTTACAGTATATTATGAGAACTTAAAACATATGGAATACCTTACTTCAGCTCAGACATTTTTACATTAAATACATAAGGAGGCTGTTTAGCTTTGTTTAGCTTATTTCAGGCAGGTGGTGGGCACTGGTGCAGGTGATGCTGTGATTGGTTATCTGCTGCAGTGACGTCATACAGCAGAGCATTGGCATCTGTGGGGATATGCTGATATGGCTCAGAGTCAGTTTAACATTTGGGTATAAACATTTGTCATTCAAAATATGAATCTTTATTCAGAAGCATTATACATTATTAATATCATGTGTATGCAATAGGTCTGCCCTAGCCAAATGTGCAGACATAATTCTTTACCCCCCGCAACCATTAAAAAAATATTCCAATTCTGTGGGAAAACCACAGACCTGGCAACCCTGGTGTAGCAGCTTCTTCTCCTGTGGCTTTGAAGTGAAGAACAAACTATCTGGACTCCGTTATTTCAAGAATGAAAACAATTTGAATTTGAATCATAGCAGACATTGAAATACAAAATATTCCTTTCTGTGTAGGTTGTGCCAGCATTTGCATTTTGTAAGTCACTGTTTTAAGTTGACCTTTAGCCCTCATTTGTGATGGTACTGTAGTTTGTGGTGTGTCTAAGAAGACAAAATCTTTCTTAGCAGTATAAATGCAACACACACTTGTTGATCCAGGTGAGGCAATAAATCTTGACTTTTCCTGTGCCACCGCTGTGACATCAGAGCCCCTGCTGGCATCCAAACACAACAACTGGGCCTTAATGCAGATTCTTTAGAAACCACTGAGAGCAGCTGGGGGCAAACCAGTGTCTGCCAGTCTCGCTGCATCCATGGCAACCAAACAAACAGAGCAGCAAACTGTCAGGTTAAACTTAAGCCTCGGCCCGGGTGATGTTTCAGTGTCACCAGAAAGCTAACCTTGCACGCTGGCAGATGCCAAATGTGTACTTCTGTTGGCATAAATCTGTTCGATTGCCTTTGACCCATGTCATTTACTTTTCTGTTTTCAGTGAGGAAATTTTATCAGCCATGTATCAAAGTGCAGACAGCCACAGCAATAAGGTCAGGGGACTAAAAGGAAATACGTAAGAGGCCAATGTGGTCAACAGAGAACATCACAGAATAAGATTATGTGCTAATGTTCAGGAACACTCTGTTAAATAGTCATGATAAAAATACAAAAAAAAGAAAGAAAGAATGAATTTAAAAAATATTCATGTAAAATACTGCATTTGCAACACAATGGTGTGGTAAATTTGATCATTACATTCTCTATTTTCTAATAATTCACTACTAATTAAGGATGCAGCCGTAATGGCTTTATTAATGATTAATGTTCATTTCAAAGATCAGTTCTACACAATTAATTAAAAAAAATAAAATAAAGGGTTTCAATGTAAAAGGGTCCAGCTCTGCAATGTGACCAACCAAACTTATTTTCTTTACAACATTTTTATGAATCATCAGCAAAAATGTTTCAATAAAGCATTAGGATTTAAATTCATAGACACAAACATTTTCACTAGCTTGCATTTTGAATTTATTGCAAACATATGTAGGCTTGTCAGTCTACATTACACCCATTCATCATTTTGCTTTCAAGTGTGTAAGTGCAAACACAGCACTTACTTCTCCTTTCAAGGTGCCTCTCTGCTGTCATCCAGACCTCTGTCATTTTCAGGGGCAGTCATGCAACTCAGTTGACATCAAGCAGAAAACATACATCTCTTTACAACTGTACAGCCATTGAGATATTTAATTAAAATATGCACCCTTTTGCTATGAACATTCACATTCTGTATGCACTTATCACAAACCATCTCACCTTCACTTAACCCTCGAGCGCAAAAGCAAGCATTAATACAGTAAATTTCCCATATTTGACCTCAAAGTCAGCAGGTTTGTTGGAGGACATCTGGAAGAATGTTTGAAAACACATGATATCTACTTTACAGTGCATTTTTGGGCAAAATTAATCAGAAGCTATTACAAATGTTTCACTTTACAATAAGTCGACATAGTGCTCCTGCTATCACCAAGGTGTACAGCCATTCATTGCTGCCAGTGCTGGTGACAAAATAGTGACAATCCAAGTGCATTAAGTACATTATTATTCACAGATAAAGGTCATACAAGAAACTAATAATAACCAGGAGATTTTTATGAGTTGTATGTTAATGACAACATTAGCTGGGTCATTGGATTTACAAATTAAAATATATTTGTGATTTAGTTATGTTTCACAAGGGTTCGAAAAATAATATGTTGTGCTAAAATAAATCCTCTGAAAGTAGTAAAATATATTCTAATATATCTTCTACCTTTGGACAACTTATAACATTAATTTGATACTCTATGACAGGAGGTAGTCAGTCACATCTTTCAATTTTGACTTGTTCACACTAACAAAAGTTGCTTTGGTTTATTTTTTCTTTGGATTCTGGCAAAATTTATTGAGAGTTTTTTTTTTTTTAAATTCATTAAAAGCAATTTCTATATAACAAATCTTATCATTTGTAAATAAATACGTTTTTAGTTGCACTGCTCTTATCTGCCAGATGGACAAATTATTTAGAATAATAATAATGAAAATTCTATCATTAAGAATGACAATTAAATGTACAAATTTAAATTACATTTCACCTCAAAAAATGCATTAAATGTTGCAACATCTAGCTGCTCTAAAGAGCAAATCATGTCCAATCTACTGCACAGTCAACAACAAATCTTCCAAATCACTGCATGAAGTCATATCACTTATAATGAAATCAACTCATAGGGCAATTTTTATACAGTCTGTTGCCACAGAGGCATAATAACATGTATTTTACAGAATTCAGGTACATAGACTGACCAGCAGCTCCAAATACCTTTTTTTAAAATGTGTTTTGAGACATGCTAAAAAGAGCAATCTTGCATTTTTTTCTACATGGGATGCTGGTATAACTGAAACAAGTAAAGCACAATAACCTGTGATGCCCCACTGCATATTCAAAAGGAAACAGGACAGATCTTTAACTTTATAATCCAAGTCTGCATGATATCAGTTCGTGGGTAAATTTCATGAGAATCTCACTTTATACACATTTAAGGGATAGAGGTCAAGGGGTTTGAAAACAAGAAAATAGCATTGCTGTGTGTAAAGACACACCCTACACATGTACAGCCCTTTACGCTCCTGTCTACAGCAGAGTAACATGACTCCTTGTTGTACGCTCACAGAATGCTCAAATGCCATACATAACTCAGCCACAAACGCGAACACATTCAGACGCACACGCACCAACTCCCATCTCATTACACAAAAGTGTAAAATAAACCAACACCAGTAGAGGAAGTTATCCCCTAAATGTCTGAGCTGGCTCTGACTCATTAGGCCCAACACTACTTAGTGACCTAAGTACACTGTTAAACCAGAGTCCCAGCTCCGCCACATCCGAGCAACACACTTTGTGTGTTTCTCTTTTCTTCTCACTGTAACATACAAGGAGCGTGCTTTTAATATTTAGCATACACCACTTCATACAGCACATCAGATGTGCAGGTATTAGGAGCATTTTGTGAGACATGACACCGAGGATATGTTTGGAAGTAGAATTAGATTAAATTAAACTGTGAATGTGAAAAAATGTGTAGTGACACACATTGATATGTACAGTATATACAATTTGATTAATATATACTTGTGACATCTAGAGAATATCTTTCAAATACAGTAATTTTAATTTCTTCTCTGGCTGTAAAAGAAAAGTTGGAGTGATTCCACATTACCCCTTATTTTAATTAAATGCAGACATATGGTCCCTGTCCTCAGAAAACTGTGTAAAGTATACATCAAGGTTCTATTTACTGTAACTTATTATCTCCGTGTGAATTAAAGAAAGACTACATGTAACCAGTGTGTAGCTGCTGTGATTCTGAGAACCAATTAAGATCTTGGTCTTGAGTCATTTGCAAAAAAACCCCATCAGGGTTAGTGATTTTACACAGGACCATGGATTTATCATGAGAACTGGATACTGGACACCAAGATACCGTCAATTCAGGATTGTGGTGAAATGCTAGTTCATACATGACCGCAAACCATTGCAGTGCTCACTGAAAGTCATGGTCTGAGGTCTGAAACCATAAGCCGACTAGATGGGCAAACTCTATCTAGTATAATGTGGAGCAGGCAGCAACATATTGCCTAAAACCTCCCGCATCTCAGGACAGATCTCATCCACCCCAAGGACTTTGCCACTATTGAGCTTTCTAATTAATTTCCTCAATGAACTCATTAAATAGACCATGCCTGGAATGTATCCAGCTCTCTTGATATATCCATGCAATGGGAACACGGCCAGGAAACTTCTCCTGCTGAGGTATGGTGTTTAACCATGTGATAAAACCACTAAAATGGTTATCTGTGACATCCTGACACTAAGTAGAGTCATGGTGTCAGCACATTGACCTGGTAATGTCAGTTACACGTTAATATCTAGCCCTGTTGTAGCAGCAAATCCCCTGAGTGTTCTGACTTTAGACAGGCTGAATGTTATTGCATATGAGTTGAATTTATCACTGGTAAAAACTAAATGTGTCCGTTACATAGACTTGCTTTAAAGACATACAACAGTAATAAAATGGATGGCAAGTATGTTATTGAAGATCTGCCTTGTTTCCTTTTTGAGTAGACACGTTGCAGGGCTGAAACGGCATTTCAACAGAGATAAGTGTTCTAGACAGCAGCTGAATGGAAAGTATCACAAAGCTGATTCATATGGCAACATGGCAGAGCATCAGCCAGAGGATGTGGATAAATGCATTTACTCTACAAAGTGCTGCAATGCATAGAGAATACAGTAAGGTCTGCTGCAAGGATAAACAACGTGGAGTGGGACAGAGTGGGGGTAGAAATTGTTGTTGGAAGTTGTCCGGGGTGCACAGGGCGGAGTGACAGGTGAAAACTGCACTTACGGTGAATGAAGATTCTTCAAGGGAGATGTCTGAAGGTGGTAAAGAAGAAATGACAAAAGTATTAAAATTAGGTGGATACAATATAAACACTGAGTTGTTAAGAGGAGAAAATATTGAGAGGGACCCGTCATCAGGGACAACGGCGCCGCCATAGGTCCAATCCATACCAGAAGTCGCAACCGGATGTTGGTCTTCTTCGTGTATCTTGTTACTTATGTGGCGCTGCGTTCAAGCGGTAGATTGAAGAGACTACAGAGACGATACCAGGATACGATAGATACAAAGAGATGGAGCAGTAAGAGAAAGAGTGTTTTAATTATCATCTATCTAAAAAGTGTGACATAGTGTGACTAAGATACAATATTTACAATTAATATTAATTGATGAAGTGATTATTTTAGGCTTCTAATTGCTAAGATCTCATTACATACTGTATAAAATCGTGAAAAGACTTCGAGTCAGTTAACTAGTAGATTATGGAGTTACGATGTAACTGCAAAAAAAGATATTCTGCTATGGAGCAGTGAATGGCAAATAATATACCGGAAAGAAGACCAACTTCCGGCTGTGACTTCCGGTATGGACTTATGTCGGCACCCTTGTCCGCCATCTTCCCTGCAGACGGTTACTCTTGAAAATTTTAGTTGTTTTTTTTATAATTATAGTATATGCCATTGTAATGCAGTGACTTTTCAGTTTACAGTTCCTGGTTGTGAACCAGCTGGCCAGATTGAGCCAGATCACTGCCGGGGTGGGGGGTGGGCACACTTCTTGATTTGTTTACGTAGGAGTGCTGGAGGTCAGCAGAGCTGTCCACCTCCTTCTCCCCGTTTAGGAAAAAGCAGAGGGGGAGGGGGCTATAAAAAGTTGACCCCATCTCAGCCCCACAGACTCGCTTCCAAGCTGGAGCTGCAGCAGCATCTGATCTCTCCGAGCAGCTGTCCTCTCCCTGCATCAGCACAACAAATACTTTACATTGCCTGACCTTTTCCTCCTGCATCACTATCCCAGCGATGCCCCCACGTCCCTCCGCCCCAAACACTCCCACCACCTACACACACACACACACACACACACACACACACACACACACACACACACACACACACACACACACACACACACACTCTCTACTCTCTCTCACACCCTGTGTTCCCCTTCACGCCACTACTCGACCCAACGCTAGGCCCCTGCCTGCCACACACCCAGCTGACATGAATCCCTCATGCTCATGCACTTGTATTATTGCTCTGACACATTAGCTGAGAATTGACTGTGACTAGTTGTAAGTGAGTATCTGTAAGTGTATGAGAAACTGAGAATTAAATTTGGATTTGATGAAGAGCTGGCTGCATCATGTAACAGCGCAAATAGTGAGGAGATTTCCCTACTTCTTGCTTCATCTTCATCAGAATATTAAGAGTTACTTCAGCGATCTCTGAACCGTCTGCTCTCTAAGTGGTCACTGTGGTAACCGTATCAAATTGATCATTGGAAATCACATTACTGCTAACCTACAGTAGGAAAAATACTCAGTATATCTTGAACACCCAAGGCAGTGAACCAGTGTGGAATAGAGAAGCTCTGGTATTATGCATGTTGTGCCAAACACATTAAAGTAACCAAGCCCTGATTAATGTCATTAGAACCAAATGTGCTTTTCTTACTACGACGTGTCAAACTGTCTGCAATGAAAAAAAGTCTATTAAATTAATCCCGTACATCAGAGTCACCAGAAAACAAAATTTTACATGTTTAGACTTTTGCTTGATTGAAATCTAACTGGCTGATTGGCACAACCTACATTATTAAACAGACATACAGGCTACACAACCTGTGAGACTCTGCAAGGCTAAACTAAGAAAGGTGTGTTAATAAAATCACTAGGCATTAGCATAATGAAATGTAAACTTTAAGATTAAATACAGTTGAAGCGTGTAAGGTCTAGCTGAAGCTGAAGAAAGTTAAGCCAAGTTAACTGTCTCAGTTTATGAATTGAACATTTTAAACTGGGTATTTTTCGCCAGTGTTTTTTTCTGTGAATGTATTTTTATAGTCAACACCATTAACCTGTGAATATATTCCACATTGATTGTGTGCCAATTATAATACTATGTACTGTTATGTGTTTTAAACGTATTATAAAACATGACTAGCAGCTAAAGTATGTTGTACACACCTTCTACGTCTTAATATTTTTTACTACGTCAGCTCTGCACTGAGGATTTCATGTCAGTTCCAGCTCATTTAGCAGAGAGTTCCACGAAATGTCATGAACAAGGAACGAACACATTAAAGAGCTGTAATGTTATCTGAGTAATTAAAGCATTTTATAACACTGATTAAGAATAACTCGAAGCAAGGTGTCACTGACTGGAATAGTTTCCTGTGACACCTTCTTGCCCTGAGAATAAACCATGTAAACAAACTCGTCTCACACTATCAAAATAGCCCGACGGTGTGTAATGCAGAGAAAAGGGACTTGCAGTGGGCTGCGGCTGAAAGTCCAATCTCCCACCAAGCCCAGCTGCAGCTCAGTGGAGTCAGGTTGCCTGTCATGAAGCTACTGCATGTCTATTAACACTGACATGCCACTGCTGCAGCAGCCGAGCTTGACTTCTGCTACACGTTTACAGCACGGAAATTAAAGGGGGAAGAAAAGGTGTCATACATCAGTAGCTGTACCCAGGTTCATGTCTCTCTGGCTTTTTGCTTGGAAGTTGCATCCAGTATGGAAATTAAACTATTTCTTTTTAACACTTTAATGGTTTTTGATTCAACTAAACTTGCTCTTACTGCATCACAACTGAAAGTTGCATAACAATGGCATATACAACAGTTGATAATGCACACAATTGCACCATGAGGCTTCAGTTGATATAACAGTTTAACATTATTAAATATCCGTTCATAAACGCAGAGGAGTAGTCGAATAGAGGAGGGAACAACTTTCAATTCACTGTACCTGTTTGGGTTAAAGGATTTAGGAGTGTATCCATCATTCACACAGCAACTGTCACTCTGAATATAGGATTTGTGCAAGCTTACATGTATGTTGAGATGTTTTCTTGGTCACCGATGCTCCACTACAAAGCTCATAGTTGTTCCATCAAAGGAAGGGGGGGCGATGATTCTTGGACCTTGTTGTGTCGTGATGCTGATAACCGGCTTCCTCTCAGAGCTCGCTGCACCACCTCTGGTGGTCACATGTCCCAAACCCATAGGCAGCTGTAGAGCCTCTCCTGTTGCGGTGTAATACGCGCTCTCAGCACCTGCATGGTTCATTTCCGACTGAGGACTTTTTGCATTTTTTCCCTTATCTCCACCTGCATCCTCGGAGTAGCATGGAGACTGTGGCAGCACTGCCTGAGCTGGGAGGGTGGGTGAGGGGATGAAGCTGGGGTAGATCATGTAGGTGGGGGCGTACGCTCCCGGGCTCAGTGTCAGCGGGGACAAAGAGAGAGGCACCGGGGGAACAGGGGCGACGGGTGACACAGGCGAATGGGACATGGGCACATCCACATACTGACCTGTCTCAGGGTCAAACAGTCGCTTAGTGGTGGCCTGTATGGGAGTGTCCACCAGGTAATAGTGTCCTGTAGTGGGGTCCAAAAGCATCTTACGCTGAGTTTGCATGAAGGTGTCTCCAGTAGGAGACGTAGGTGACATAGTGGGTGAAAAGCACATCACCTGCTGCTGAGTTTGCGGCCTTGTTGCTGCTGCAGAGTGATGGTAGATGCTGGTTGTCGGGTACTCCATGATTAACGGAGACCGTGTCTTGCTGTCGCTTGTGTGAGCTTGACTGACGTTTGAGTTCCCCTCCCTCGACACGGGCTCTCGATTCAGCAGTTTGATTTCGTTTGTGTACCCCACCGTACCAGGTATGGTTAAATAGTTCTCAGAGTCCGAGCAGCCCTGTGAGACAGTGGGGTTACGGACCTGCTCTGCCTGGCTGTGTAGTGGAGGCTCTATTTTCACCGACACTGGAGTCACCGGTGTCTTGGAGCTTTTCATAGTGGATGGTGTTTGCAGCGCAGGGCTTTGTAGAACAGAGTTACTAACAGAACTAATGCTGACATGAGCCTTATTGCTGTTGCCAAAATGAAGGACACTTCTGTTACTAAATGTTTTACTTTGCTGTGATTGCATTTTAAAAGTGTCATTAGTATATGGGACATGTACGATATTCACAGCTCCTTTCCCTTCCTGTGGCTTCCCTGTTTCTGTGCTATTTATCAGAGGCCGGGGAACCCTGTCAGTGTTTACTGTCTCCTGCTCCTCAGCTCCCTGCTCCTCCCTGGCAATAAGTGAAAGCACATGGCTGTCTCTGATGGGCTGTGGGGCTTGAGTCTTACGCTTCCACTCATTTCTGTCAAAAACATAAAGCTGCTCCATTGTTTTAACGGCAGCTTTAAGCTTCTCTAGCGCAGCCTGTTTGGGCACAGTCGGCTCATTTCTCCTATCGGCCGTCTCACCTGTGAACTTGTCCTGTCTCTGTTTTGTCGGTTTGGTTTCAGTGTTCATTTGGGTTTCTGATTGATCAGGGTGGAGCTGTTTGGATACAATAGGTGGCGCTGTGTTGCTTATGCAATGTGCATTTTCACTCTGGGATGCTTCACATGGGACGCCTTCCTCTGCTTGTTTCTGTGATTTAACATTAGTTTTAACAGAGTGGCATTTAATCACAATAGGAGATGGTAATACATGTTTAACTGGCTCCTTTTTGGTCTTCTCCTCAATTTTTTCAGCTGCTGTGGGGCATTTACTGTCGCTATTACCCAGATATGAGCTTTTTACCAATTTACGCACATCCCTGACATGATAGATTGGTGTTTGAAACTTCTGGTGTTTTTGGCATTTGGATTCTCTTATGTCTCTAACTGTGAAGTTGGGGATTTTGTCTGTTGCAGATAAAATGTGGCATTTAGCATCACCTGCTGCCCTGAATGTGTTAACAGTGTTGTAACTTATTTTAGGGGTTAACAGGTTGGCAATATTCAGTGTAGTGCCTTTATTTTCTTTCACACTTCTCAGGCATATTTTTATCTCAGGTGGTTTTCCCCCCTTCTCGTTTTCTTCTCTCTCTATTATTTTTCCGTTATTGCCTGTTTTGAACTCTTTTTCACTTTTCTGTGGGACGGCAGGCGTGGCTGCGACAGGTGTGTGGCTCGCTGAGTCATCTGTAAAATCCTTCTCTTTTGAGAGAAGCTGGCAGCTGGGAACAAAAAGAAGTTTTGTCAGCATGCTGCTGGTGTCCAAGTCTTCCTTTGCTGTGGTCTGTGTGTCATTTACAGCTGTGAGCTCAGCCTCCTTTACAGGTTCTGCTTCATCTACTTTCATTGAGTCAAATGCACTACTCTGGCTGTGGCTGAGCGCTGCTTTTGGAGGCTCCTGTCCCTTTTCTGAGTCATCTGGTGCTTTGTTGCTTTGCTGCTCCTCCGCAGGCTCATAGGAACCAGGCCTGCTGCCATCCAGGTGTTGCTCATCAGAATTAACAGTGAATCCTGAGCCTGACTCTGAGGTTTGCCTTTGCAAGCCCCTTCCCAGACCTCTGTCCGGGGAGAGGGCTGGGTAGGTGTCACAGAGTTCACCCCTTTCCATTTTGCGCTCCTGTTCAAACTGCATCTTTTTGGAAATCACATTTTTCAACAGGCTTGATGCAAAAATGGCCCTTTTGTGTGTGCCCCCCATGCTTTCTGCGTGAGGAGACTGCATCTCACATCCTGATCTCCCAGTTACCTCGTTGGATCGTGCGCTCTTGGAGCTTTTCGGACGCCTGGCTCCTTCAGGGGCGTCGACGTTGCAGCGGAAATTCAGCGTCACCCCACGCTGCTTTGGCTGAGCTGGATCTTTCAGTTCGACTCGTTTGCTTGAGGAGGAAGCTTGTTGTGAAGTTGTTCTCTTGTTCAGTGCGGACTTACCATACCTCTTACTTTCCACGGTCTTATTCATTTCCAGTCTTGCGCTTGAAGTCTTGTGCGCAATTACGCTGCGCTCTCTTTCCCGTGATATTTGTCCATAATTCCAGTCCACATAGGCTGACCACTTATTGAGGCCATATTCCGACATAGAGGACTCACTGGAGGTGCTAAGATTAATGGCATCGAAGTATGGACATGCCAAGCTCCGGAAAGACTTGGCGGTTAAATTACGCACCTCTTTATCAGCGTCATCCAGCTCGCTGATGGAGCTGGACGCTCCGCTGGAATACTCATTAATATCTTTCCGTCTCAGTTTGGTTGCAAGGTGCTGACGGCCCGGAGCAGGGATGAAATATTGGGCTCTATCGCCCAAGGGTCCCGCTCTGGCGCCAGAGCTCACAAAGGAGAAGTGGCTCCTGTCTCCGAAGTGTTTGGTGTAACTGCATGTACTGTTCGTGTCGAGGACACTGACGGGCTCGTTCACCGCCCTGGAGGAGGTTTTTATCGATAAATGAATTTTCCCTGTATTTGTGTCCCCGCAAATCTGGCTTTTGCACACGCTCTCATCTGAGCTGGCACATTTATCCGAGTCACAAAGATCGCTCTCCTCCTCCTGCTCGGTACTGACGACCGCTCCGCCAAGATTAGACTGCACTTTCGCCTGGCTCCTGCCCTCCAGTATCAAAGTCCCCTCCTGCGTCTCGTCGCTTTCAAAAGAGGCGTAATCCACAAAGGAATAGACCAGGTTGTCGTCTTCAAAATCCCAACAAGTCCCCCGCCCCAGGTCGTAATCTACATCGTGGTCGAGCTCGGTCAGCTGGATTTCATGGGTGGTGATATAGTGAGACTCGTCCTCCACCGTGTCGGAGCCGCAGTGGTCGGACAGCACCCCGTCGTCCGACTCCGTCTTGCTGTTCAGATACATGTCGGTGTACTGGAGCTCATCACTCTCGCTGCACACATGTTCACTGCAGTCGCTCGGGTCCAGCTCGACCTGGACCTGTCGCTGCTGCTGCTGCTCATTCTCTGACCCCGGATCAGCGTTGGGAAGTTTGGTCAGAGTTTCCAGCAGCGGAGGCTCATCAGCAGAGACGGGCTCGGAGTCGGTGGTGGAGGAGGAGGTGGTGGTGGTGGGCTTCTCCCCGACCCCCTGCTGCTTGGAGCCGTCGCATTTGATAACAGAGAGCTGGTTTCCCTCGCCAGTGAAAGTAACTTTCACTGTTCTGGCTCCGTCCGGTTTCATGTCCAGATCCACATAGTTGGACTCGTCGCTCGTCGCCTCGGTGCCCTGGTCTCTACTGTCCGTGTTGTCCTTATCCTTGTTGTCCCCTGGGAGCAGCTTCCTGTGAAGTCCGGTGTCATCGTGGTAAGTGAGAGTTTCCTCCGCTGCTTCCATTTGGTCAGGTCTGACCGTCAGGTGGTCCTCGGTGCGATGTTATCCTGACACAGGACGGGAAAACTCTGCAGCCTGGAGCTCCGGGAGCACGGAGGGTGAGTGGGTGAGAGAGGGAGAGAGAGAGAGGCAGACAGACAGAGGGAGGGAGGGGGAGACAGAGAGAGGGAGAGGAAAGGAGAGCGAGAGAGAAAGAGATGGACGGGGTCTTAAAGAAAATCCCCTGATCATTTCTCTGTGATGTGGCTGCAACAGTTCTAAGTGTAGTTGTGAGCAAAATGCCAAGATTCAGCACCTTTCCTTGAAGAACAGCTCCTCTGTTGGTCCATTACAATCCATTATGATTTCACTTAGTTTTCATTTTCACTCGAACAAGAGCAGCTGTTAGATGTTTAGTAGTTTAGAGTGAGAGACGTTCAGTTCAAGTGTGATGTTACTGTTCGTCTTAATATATAATATGAATAGGCCTACAGTTAATGAGATTTCCTTTTTTCTTAGTACATTGACGTTTGTGGCACTTTAATATGGCTATAGCCTAGCCCTAGGCTAGCCATAGGCTATATCACATGGCTGTTAATTCCGTTAATTCCTGTTAGAGTTATGTGTAATGATAAAATATAATTATACTGTGAACGATGATGATGTAAGCCTATCTGGCTAAAAAATAACATGACTGACTGGATCTTTTCTTTTGAAATGAAGGATAATCTTCAGGAGTGAATACAAGTTTTATTCAGACTATAAAATTGCAGTGAAATTTTAGGACAAGAGCATAGCATTATTATTATTATTATAGTTTTTATTGTATAGCCTAATAATAAAGTAACAAGACAAAAATATTCTGTGTTCTATGAAGTGTTGACATACATTTTGTTTTCTCAGAGGATCCAAATTACAGTGTGTTATATCAAGAAAACAATAGAGACATTAGAATAATATTGGCTCTATAATATTTGTGGAAAATATGAATACCCCTGCCCACTTGTTGAAACAGCTGCCTGCCCCCATTGGAGAGAAACATTCACCAGCAGCTGGTGCCACTCAGCTGAAATAATTTACAATAAATTCATCAATCCATCTGTAGCCTGAGATTTGTGTCTGTTCTCTCCAGCGGTCATGTCACCCTGCAACCACAGGGCCAGTGTGGGCTCATTGAAAGTTGGACAGAAGTATATGGACAGATGGGTGTTAAGGTTATGTTGTCAGGAACAATGATCAGTCAGACCTTTTGTTTGCTTGATAATGAATGAGTTTTTGGAGCTAGGTCTAAGTGTTGAATACACAAGTGTTGCTTCTGGACAGGGCCCCAGATTGGTGGTATGCAGCAGGGAGGGGTCAGGCCAACAGTTGCTCCATGTGGAGGGCACACTGACAGCAATATCAAGGACAGAGGCCCCCAGTATAAAGCCTTTGTCACCCTTTAATCCCTCTTTTACCCTCAGTGTCATCAATGTGGTGTAACCTCTTGGAAATCTTTTTCTCATTTACTCCATTGCTCATCTGAAACACAAGTTTGTGATTCATTGTTATATGTTAAAGCAGAAGTAAGCAGAATTTTTGTGTTAATATAAGTCTTAAATAGTTATATCTTCCGACAGCAATCACTTATATAGAGTGTTTGGTCTGAAACACGGGTCTGTCAGTCACTCTGCTCTGCTGTAAGCCGAGGAGAAAACTTTCCTTGTATCCTACAACCTTTATCCAATGAGGAGAGAGAACGGCATAAAGGGGCGGTCCTCTCTGTGTGTGCAGCCAAGGGATGCGCGTGAATGTGGTGACGTAGGGACGAGGGCGGGGACTGCTAACTCCATCGGCTGACAAAAAGTTAGCCAAAACGACCGGATCGCTTACTTCTGCTTTAATTAGTGTGACTGCTGAAGCAGTCACACTATTGTTCTTCTGTTTGGCCATTTTCTTCCGCCTTTTTACGGTCTTCTTCTAGTCCTTCATACTTTGTGCTATTTCAACAATTCATATATCAAAACGTGCAGCTTTTTTTGAACTTTATCGGCATTACTTTTCTCTTTTTAACTATTTATACTTTTAAAAATATTTAACTTTTTCACAAAAAATCTCACATTCATCAAAGTCTCAACCTCTCTTCTTCACAACTCCACTGTAGTGTAGGGGTTAGGGTGGATGTTTGCCAACCCTAAGGTCACTGGTTCGAATCCAAGGGAAGAACTCTTGTTATGTTATGTTGAATTCTGCTCTCCTCCCCCGCCTTCAATTGGTTACAGGTGTTTGTTATCTCCTTGATTACTCATACCAGTTTGCAGCACATCATCACATTACAATGAATGACAACAGTTTTAAAAGCAGTGTGCTCTCTGTAGCCGAGTGGCAGAGTAAAGGTTTAGTGATCATATGGTCATGGGTTCGATTCCTGCCTCAGTCTTTTCACTTCATTGCTTGACTTTTGATTCCAATTATTCAGCTGTCATTGGACAGTCTTTGATTCCTCATAGTATAAAGCTCATTGTAACTCAGGTTCTCTGTGGCCATATGGTTAGTGCTCAGCCTGAAATTCACAGACATTTTCATTCTAAGTCATTCAAGCTTGACTCTCAAGCTTTCTTGATGTTGACAGTGTGCAGATCATTAACAGACAACAGTCTCTGCAACTGTGTGTGCACCGTGGCCTAGAGGCAGAGTGGAAGTCCAATAACCATGAGGATGTGGGTTCAATTCTGACCTTGGTCAAACATTTGTATGGTGATCACAGCTTGCACTATTTGCTAATTCTGCAACGGCGTTCAGTTGCTGTCAGCAGTCACACCATTTCCATTCTTGGAAATGCTTTTTCTAGTTTAAAATATTTTTTAAATGCAGCCAGGGAGCTCTCTGCTCTCATTCAGCCCAATGCATTTTTTTCACATCAGCAGGAGAAGGAGCTCAACTTTGTAACTTGCTGTTAAGTGCTTTTTAATTCATTTTAATTCACCAAAAAATAGTCACAGGTCACAAAAAAGTCCTCTCCTTACTTGGTGTGGCTAATCTATACTCATTTCTTTTAATTTTAAGCATCATTGAAAAATCCCACATTCATCAAAGTCTCAAGCTCTTTTCTTCACAACTCCACTGTAGTGCAGGGGTTAGGGTGGCTGCTTGCCAACCCTAAGGTCACTGGTTGGAATCCAAGGGAAGAATTCTTGTTATGTTATGTTGAATTCTGCTCTCCTCCCCCGCCTTCAATTGGTTACAGGTGTTTGTTATCTCCTTGATTACTCATACCAGTTTGCAGCACATCATCACATTACAATGAATGACAACAGTCTTGAAAGCAGTGTGCTCTCTGTAGCCGAGTGGCAGAGTAAAGGTTTAGTGATCATATGGTCATGGGTTCGATTCCTGCCTCAGTCATTTCACATCATTGCTTGACTTTTGATTCCAATTATTCAGCTGTCATTGGACAGTCTTTGATTCCTCATAGTATAAAGCTCATTGTAACTCAGGTTCTCTGTGGCCATATGGTTAGTGTGTTAGGTGTTGTGCTATTTCAACAATTCATATATCAAAACGTGCAATGTTCGAATCCAGGCTGAGCAATCTTGTTATGTGATGTTGAATTCTGCTCCCCTCCCCCACTCTCAATTGGTTACAGGTGTTCGTTAAGAGACGCATTAATTGCTTCTGCCACCGTTTGCAGCACATCATCACATTACAATGGCAACATGCTTACGTCTGTGCTCTCTGTGGCGAAGTGGCAGAGTAAAGGTTTATTGATCATGAGGTCATGGGTTCGATTCCTTACTTTTTTTTTTAAGCAGAAGCCAGTGATCCTCTTATCAAAGGTTTTCTTTACCCCTCACATACTGTCTCTGTCTGTAGCCTAGGGGTTAGCTGGCTGGTCTGAAGACCTGAAGGTTGCTGGTTCAAATCTTGCCTCAACAACAATTATAGTGAATTATTTTCCCAGTTGTCCTCTGTTGACTTCTGATAACTTGCTTCATGTTGAAACTGCTGCTCTCAGCCTGAAATTCACAGAAATTTTCATTCTAAGTCATTCAAGCTTGACTCTCAAGCTTTCTTGATGTTGACAGTGTGCAGATCATTAACAGACAACAGTCTCTGCAACTGTGTGTGCACTGTGGCCTAGAGGCAGAGTGGAAGTCTAATGACCATGAGGTTGTGGGTTCACTTCCGACCTTGGTCAAACATTTGTATGGTGATCACTGCTTGCACTATTTGCTAATTCTGCAACAGCATTCAGTTGCTATCAGCAGTCACACCATTTCCATTCTTGGAAATGCTTTTTCTAGTTTCACTCTACTTTTCAGAGGGAAATCTTTTACTTTTAAAAACACGACAGTAATTTGACAGCTGTAATTACGAGTTGCATTATAGATCTTTTAAAATAACCTTTTAAACCATTTAAAATGAAACACATTGTTTTAATTTAACAAGCAAATTGCAACAGCAAACATGCTCGTGAGCTGATGTATCACTGTTTACAATATAACAATGATCCATTAATAACATACAGTGTGTTATAGTGTTGGGCCACCACATGCTCCCAAAACAGCTTCAGAGCTTCCTTGTCTTTGACTCTACAAGTCTCTGGACTCTGTGGGAGGGATGGAAACCATTCTCCGAAAAGATGTTCCTTTATTTGGTGTTTGACGGTGGATAGTGCTGTCTAACGTGTTGGTGTTCAGTTGGGTTGAGATCAGGTGACTGTGAAGACCTCAGCATATGACTCACAGCATTTTCATCGTCATCAAACCCTTCAATGACCTCCCATACTCTGTGGATGATGGGGCCGTCAGGATGGAAATGTTTTATCATAGGATAAAGTTAAATCTCAGATCTAATCTGTATTAATTTGCAGTGACCCCTCCCTGTGGACAGGTGGGTCCAAACCATGCCAGTAAAATTCCCCTACAGCGTTACTGCAGGGGTGAAGCAGGCCTGTAGCGTTCATACACTCACCCACTTGTTGAGAATATGGCGGAGGATGACTCATCTGACCATATGATGTGATTTCCACATCCCTGTCAATGCATGACTTCAGTGCCACAAGATCTTTGTAATAATGAATTCCTGCATTGCAAACCTGGTACAACACATTGTTAGTGACTCACTCTGAAGATTTGCTCTTCTGTTTGATCTACAGTAGCACATCACAGTCATCAACTGTGTGTGTTGACCACAATGTCCGACCCTATTTACTTTACCACAGATCTAAATGCAGGTGTCAGTTCGCTGGTGTGGAAGCATCTGCTGTCCTTAAGCTTCTTCTTTTCACGTTTTCCCATTATTCTATCTGTCTCCTAACTCTGCACAATATTTATAGTACTTTTTCTGCTCTTTTCACTTGAGTATGAGATAAGATATTAGATGCAGGACTTTTACTTTGTAATGAGTATTTTTTGTAACATGACTTTATCAGTAAATTTACAAAGTAAACATTGTTTTTCAAGCATACCCAATAGATGAGGCCTGATAGTGTCTCTACTGCCAAGCAAAGACAAGCAAGAGTAAACTACTAAAGGTCATGACTCAAGGTTGGATTTCACATCATCAAATTATACCTATAATTAAACTGCATCACAGTACTGTAATACCATAAAATCTTTTCTACCAGTAAATCCCCTTAGTCAAATGTTAGAGTAAGTGATTAAATGAATCAGAGTTACTCTTGTAAATATCATGCAGTTATTTTACAAATTCCTCTCTGACATGACAGTGCTGGTGAGAAAATAATTGCACAGGTGGCATTTATTTCCTCAAAGACTGAGCTATGGAAGTTTTAATTTTCTCTTTCTGTGCCAAACCATGAACGCACACAGGTTGAAGTGACCTCCACAAAGCTGATAAATTTAGGTAGCTATTTAAAATGGGGACACCACTCACGCACGCATGTTGAGATCAGTTTCTTACAGTGGCTACATTAAAAAACAGCAGGTGTTAAATCATGAGCACCATTAATCAACACCACCAACAGCCCATGTGGAGACCTTTTCAACCCTCATGCAGCAGATGTTGATACAGGACAGTCACCGCTGAGAATTGATACACAATATGTACCTGCTCTAAAAATAAGTAAGATCAACAGTAACACAGAAAATCGCCCAGTGTTGATTTTACTGTGAGAGTTGACGAGTGCTTGTTGGGCATTCACATGGATCCACACTGTTTTATAAACTCTGGTTATAGATTATAGATCCCAGACTGGAAGGATTAAGGTTTTTACCTAGTTGAAGTGCATTTGCTTAAATTTCCATTTTGTGCCACCTTATATTTTTACTCTGATACCTTATAGGGACAAATATTGAACTTTTTTTCCTTATTATATATTATATTTTATTTATTTCATCACATTTGTCATGTTGTAGATTCACAGTAATGATACAAAACATAATCAGCAAATAACTGACAATGTGCCAGAGGTTCAGACATACATAAGGCCCTGTTGATCCACAGGGGATATTCACAACTCAGCCATATAAAACCTAACTCTTGGAATATACTGTAAGACTTTGCACTGAGGTATGAATTACACTGTCAGATTGAGCACAGACTTGTTCATTAAGACTTCAGAATACGTTCATGTTTTTTGAGAGGTCGTGCCATTGAGCAGTGACAGTGAGTTTGTGATATTGACCTCTGAGCTTCTGCAGCTCCTGAGTGGGAACTGGAGAAGTTTGAGAGCTTGAACACCTGCTGTGAGGCAGTCACCAGCAGCCAGACACTGTACTACTCCAGGTTAACCCCCACCTCCACCACAGCCCCCAGGGGTTCACGGTTCAAAGGGTAAAAGGTCGTCTTTGGATTTGAAAGTGTCACATGTGAGCTAGTTTAGTGGATGTAAGGGATTAGATCGTCACCCTAAACCACCGATAAAGACAATTCTGTTAAGGAGGGAAACTGATCACTGTATGTATTTGGATTTGGATTTATAAATATCTCTGACGTGATGATGTGACACGTTTATGGAGACATTAATGTCCAAATGTAGCCAAAGGGACATATTTTATGATGCAGGAAGAGCTGCCATATTGGTCTGTCATGTCAGTTATAGCCCAGTCAGACTTCATTCTGTGACCTTTGACCTGAACATACACAGCAGTTTCTAAATCAAATATTATATTAGCATTTTTGAATAAACACATGGGTTTATGAATAGATTGTTTTATTGTGAAGCCATGCAAGAATTTATTAGTCGCACTTTCTAAAAGGACTCATGATAAAATACCTATGAGATGGGATAACCTGCTCTGTACTGTAGGAGCCCTTTTCCTCATTTAGTATTTTTGGTAAACTGCCCCTTTAATCCCACATCCAACATGCTGAACTTTGTCTTTGGTGTTATGATTGATTGTTTGTGATATATGTACCTTCTGGGCATTCCCACCTCCTTCTGCTTTATCCCTCCCAGTAATCATCCTTGGAAGGTGTGTGTGTGTGTGTGTGTGCGTGTGTGTGTGTGTGTGTGTGTGTGTGCGCGCGCCCCAGGTATAGCAGCAACAAACAGGTTTCGGACGTATCTGGTGCAGGTATTTCTTGGGCGTATTGCTGTTTTTGTTTTTTGTTTGCTCATTAAGACATGGCAAGGTGGATCGGATTTAGGTGCCTGTCTTTACATGCTCCATTAATAGTTAACGTATGCTCAACCATCATTTACTGCAGAGCTTCTGAATCTGGACCATGATTCATTTAGTAACAACTTTTAAATACAACGGCTAGCTTGGGGTATTGGTGAAAGAAATCTTGATGATGAACATTTACAACCCATAGGACAGATGTCTTACTGGAAAGTAATAACAAACAAACATACAAACAGATTAACAAATGTTTATAACATTTATATTAACACAATTTCTCAGCTATAAGTTGCGACCCAGAAACTCTTGGGGAGACCTCACCAGAAAATGGTTTCAATTTACTTTATAAAAGTCATTTTTATAAATATCTGTATTTAATTAAATATAAATAAGGCTTTTAGAGTGGAAATACAGTACTATCATACCAAACATACCATTCATTGTAATGTTTTTTTATTATGTCATTAAAACCACTTAAGCCTGATTTATCTGCAGTGTACTTGGTGGTGGTGTTATAGTAGCAGTACCTTAACCTGACAGTTGAATCTGTTTACTGCACAACACAGTAATCACAGTGCCTCAAACTTACATTGTTGTACACTTTTGAGATTCTGTCCAGAAAAACCTGAAGTATGTATTTTATGTGTCACAGTCCCAGTTACAGGAGTGTCGTGTTCAGAAATTCTACATGTTAAAATCTGTTCAGTCTTTTTTTTTACTGCTGTAAATATACAAGGAAAATAGACCATAGATGTCAGCTATTGAAATTCTCCTTCTTGACATTTTATTTATGTTGTGTGTGTGTGCATTTGTTGTGCGGTTTTGTGTTATAAAGTGTCTGACTAGGAGCCTTGTTGCACTGGACACAAAACAGCCAGCAACACTTCACTCCCCCATTCCGCCTGGCAGAATGTTTAATGAATTTTATTAATTATTATATTAAATGTTTATACAACTATAATTTTATTTTTGGTTTACTACACAATGTAAGGCAGTTGTGAGCTAATATAAAGAAGCCATCGTAAATGTTCACAGTATGTTAAACAGTAGGAACTTTATCATTATCATGGGTTATCTGAAATACAGCAGCCTCTACTTATGGGTGTTCACAAGAGCAGCTATATTTAGTGACAAATACATTATCAGTGTTTCAGCTGTTTAGCAGTGATTATTTTTACATGTTGTACTGAAGCTCCATCTCACCACTGTTACATGCTTCACTTTGATTTGTGACGAGGCAAAAGAAAAAGCTCCTTTTATTGCCTTCGTAAAGTTTAACAAACATCCAAGACATGAGCAAAATGTAATAAAATCGTATTCACTATGGCAGAGGTCACAAGAGACGGACGCGTGTTCATGTTTGTGAAAGAAAAACAGATGCCGCTCTGGAGATACCTGCATTTAATTTTTTTCATTTAAAAATGAAAAGGTGTCTCAGAGCCTTAATTACATCTTTATGGCTGTCTTAAAAGAAATAGTGTTTGCTGTAGCGTCATCTGGTTTCAGCTTGCACGTGTCCCGAGTGTTTCAGGGATACTCTAGCCTAAAAACAGCAATGCTAGATGCAGAGCTGTCATGAATTATGCCAGCAATGGCAGACATGTACGGTTGCTCCCTTCTGTGTATTTGGTTTCACTCATGCTCATAGACTCCTGGTCCTCCAGCAAAGGTCAGCACCTTGTTAGAGCCTGCTGCCATAACTAACAACCCTATTGTTGTGTGAATACTTCTTTCTATGAATCACGATACAACATCCATTTAAAATAGAGACATAATGGTGAAGTTAATGTTGTAAACGTATGACAACTGTCATACATCGACCATTTTCCACCACCAATACCTAAGTGAAACTGTTTGTAACTGTTTGTAACACAAATAAAACAAATCTAAAGATATTGAGCCTCAGACTGCTCCTGTGGATGAGTGGAAACTTTTTTTACTCGAGTCATTTTGCACTAAATTGACAAATGAATAAAAATGTAATGTTTTCATTCAAAAACATTTTAAAAGGAAAATCAGTTTCTTCCTGATCAAATTTCTTCATGATGATGTTTGTCCTATTTATTTTCTCTTGTATATATAGGCTATGTCACCTTTTTTTTTTCAAAAGAACTGGACCCTAAAATGCAGACTCACAAAAACAGGTAGGTGAAAACAAAAGGATTTATTTAACTTACAGAGAACATGCACATTAGGTAAGAGGGTGCACACAGGAAGACAGGACACTGAACTTCAAAATAAAACAGGAACTACAGACACAAACCATGACCATTCATGAATTTACTTCAGCATCTAACTTCATCCTGTATTTACAATTCTTGCTGTTCTAATGAAACAAGTAAAAACAAATGAAACATGACAAAGAAAGTAAATATGTTGTTCCTATTGGGCCGCAAATATAAAATAAGAAAACATCCTAGGAGGCAGACTGTCTGTCTTGCTCTTCATTCATCATGATGCACAGTATTTCTATTGTATCGATATGTTTACATTTTCAATTGTAATGCAGATGTGATGTAATACTCAATGTAATTATAACATTGGTTTCTGTTCTAATGTGCCTTACCTCCTAATAAAAATATTTTTTTTTAAAAGAAAAAAAAAATAATATTTTTCATTTATGGTTTGTTAATATGATGTTTAGTTAATGTTGTAATGTTGATTACACAACTGAGGAAATACATGAAGCACTGCTACAATCTGGCACATTTACAGGTACTATTGGTACATGTTTTATTAATGTGCATTGCCCTGACTTCTAAATAAATAAATAACAAAATACATTACAATTACTAATATTAATCCATGTGTGTAATTGTGTGTAATTTGTGTAGGATTTGGAACTTAACCTCCAAACTGCATAGACACAAGAATGAATGGGATAAAACTGTATTAACAAGGCAGGACACCAGAATAATTTAAACAACAGATAAACATGAAATAATATAATATATATTTTCTTAATACAGAAGTTTTAAGACATGAAAATTAGGACAGAAAAATTAAAACTAACTTGTTCGACTATGGGGTTGTTGGTTGTTCCCTGTTGGTTATCAGCAGCTTCCCTCTGCTGGTACACTCCTGTAACAACAACAACAAGATTGTTGTTGCCCTCTTCAAATAGATAGCCTACTTTTCTATTACATATCCACCAGTGTTAGACTGAGCTGGATAATAAACAGGTGAAGCCTCATTCAAGGTTACTGAGTTACACTTAGTTCAACATGAGCCTTGATGTTCTGGATAACAACAAAGTTAAACTAAACCATGTATTGTTACATTCAGTTATAGGCTTTTAGTGCTACACTCAGACTTAATATTGATGTTACAGGAAGCCTGTTGGTACCTTAATGCATCATTAAAAATCTATTTATTATTTAGCAGGATAACAACTACACTGCAGATTTTCTGAATATTTGAGATTTAGAGAATGAATACACAGTTTTTATGCATCATTAGTTAGCCTACATCTTCTGTTACTTTCACCATACAAATGGTGAAAGTAACAGAAGATTGTTTGTTTGTTTGTTTGTTGTTTTAAAATAAATTTAGTGTAACACAAGTTTGTGTTAATCTAGGAGGAAAGTATTCTGGCAGATTCAGGATGATGTTTTATGTGACTTGAGAGGATAAAGATGTCCCTGTATTATCTGAACCTCTCTTCTTGATCTGTCCGAAGTTACTGTTGAAGTCAAATTACTGCATCATGCGGGATTGTGGCAAATGTGTCATGGCCAAATAACTGTTCCCGTTCTCCATGGTGCTTATCTACTTTATTTATGTCATATTTATTCTCTAAATAAATAAAATAACTTTATTTGAACAATGAACACATAGCCTCGGCAAATTAATTTTACATCCATCATCGTTTTTTTTTTCTCCCCCAGCCAACACCGCAGCAGCGTCCGGGGCGCCGCTGAAGCCGTATCAGCCTGTGTCAGGGCTTTTCCTCTCCACTGCTGCATTTTGATGTCGCCCAGGCGCAAAACAGAAGCTGCTGCTGCCGCTCCCGCTGCTAGCGCCGACCTCGCCCTCGTCTCTCACTGTCATTAATGCCCAAGAAGCAGAATGACATCTGCTAATCGGTGGCTACTGGCCGCCTTTGCGCTTCTTTACATTTGTGGAGCAGCTGAATCCAGGAGGAGTTTTAAATGTCCTTCAGGATGCTCCTGCTCCAAGGAGACGATCATCTGCGTCGGTGCTTCACCGGTCCCACGGACCATCCCGAGTGAGATCAACTCACTGTGAGTAACACGTTGGATTTCTTCACACAGAGCAGGATTGTTTCTGCATTGAGGCTAAAGACAATCAGTGCTGCATTCAAGGACTCCATTTACTTGCTGTACCCTGCCTGGTCCTCCCCTGCAGAGTTGGCACTTGGTGTTGTAGGGTACAGACTGTTGTAATGATTGTGATTTTTTTTCCTGTGTGTTTCCAATAGGAGCATGGTGAATGGATCTATTGCTGAAATTACAGAGGGGATGTTTTCACTAATGCCTTCTCTTCAGCTGTTGTGAGTGCAGTTTTCCATTGATTAACTGGTGACTAGTGATTAACAATGAGAGCTTAGCTGCTGTTGTAGACAGTGACACATACAGGGACAAAATACAGTAACTTTCTCTGTCTTTAGGACATTTGAACAATAGTTGTTTTTTCTTTCCAGGCTTCTAAATGCAAACTCTTTAACCACAATCAAAGATGATGCCTTCTCTGGTCTTCCACATCTAGAATATCTGTGAGTATTATTCAGCAGACGTGCTACTGCTTTCTTACTGTAACCCAACAAATGACATCATACATTTGTATTAATAGTTTTTTTTCCTGCAGTTGTTCATTAGGGACCTATTATTCACTGTCATATGCAGAACGATAAATTTGAATGTATCACACAATGATTTATTATTGTTACATCATGGTGGGAATATAAAACTGCAGTGCATCACTGTGTTTGTGTCCAGGATCTACAGACAAACATAGCTACATGACATAATGTATTTTCTAATCTGCTTCCATTTTATTATTCATTGAACAGGTTCATAGAAGGAAACAAGATTGACACACTCACCAAAAATGCCTTTCGTGGTCTGCGAGATCTGACTCACCTGTAAGTCTGTTGTCATTCTTTACACCAATCAGAGAAGAGTTGTATGGTTTGAGCTCACATTGGGCTGCACCTGCAATACTAGCATCCCTCAATTACAGAGGTGAGCTGATGTCATAACATTGAAATGACACAATGGTGTTTTTTTGTGCTTTGTCTGTGGTTCAGCTCCATTGCCAATAACCAGATGAGGTTTCTGCCAAGAGATCTCTTCTTTGACTTGAATTCATTGCTCGAACTGTGAGTAAGCAGTTGTGGTATCAGTGTGTGTGTGTGTGTGTGTGTGTGTGTTTTCTATACTGTGCTGTTCCAAAGTGGAGCTGACTCATGCTGTACTTTGCGATTGGCTGCATTGAATCCCACAAAAATGAAATTCACTTGATGGTGACTCATTATAACCAATTTTAATTTCTTAATCATTTAAAAATGAACTTTATTAGCAAATCGTTCTCACAACAGTGCAAAAGTGTTTTACCACATATGATAGGTAATATTATCCACAGATGAAATCAAACAGTCACCCGGTACAGTTCATATTTTATAGATGGAAGGTTTTTTTTCCTGCAGTACTATCATTATCATTTCTATAATTTTGCCTGTCATGAAATACGTAGGGCCTATAAATTTGAGTTTACACCTTAAATGACTCACTGAAATGTTATGACCCTGTGTGGCACTTCAACCTTCTCTATCTTTTCCTCCAGTCAATAGAAAACGTTTTGCATCTTTCAACTGTTGTTTAAAATGATGATGACTCCTTTTCTGCCCTTCATCAGGGACCTACGAGGCAACCCTTTCCAGTGCAGCTGTGAGAATAAGTGGCTGATGACATGGCTGAAAAACACAAATGCTACGGTATCAGATGTCTTCTGTGCAGGACCTAGTGACATGAAGGGCAAGCGTCTCAGCGACCTTCCTATTCCACCGGGCGAGTGCATCTCCACGGGTAAAACGATGAGTGCACCATCAAAGGCATTTATGAACAGTAACAGGCAGAGCTGATTATGTCATGTAAAAGGAAGAGGGAACAAATCAATAAAACATTTGAATAATTAAACAGGACAATCCCATGCACCATTCTGTGCTAGAACAAACAGACTAACTGTGTACAAAACATACATATGAACACAAATACTGATACATATGCACACACAAATACATGATCATAAACACAGAGAGCAAATATGACACTTGTGGTAAAATTTATGTAAGTATAACTGAAGTGAACCACACAGATGATATGGCTGCCCTGACTCTGAACTGCTTTAGACAGCATGAAAAATGTAATTTAAGCAGCACGGTCCAAAATGTTGACTATTGAACTATGTCAGCAGGCTAACTGTGGTTGTTTTTGTCTGCACCTCACAGACTTTGTGCGTCATCAGTCCATCCCCATTCAGTCTATGTCAGCAGACATCTTCTCCTTTAAAGAAGACATCTATGTGGCGATGGCTGCTCCGAATTCCAACAGCTGCGTGATCATGGAGTGGGATCACATTGAAATGAACTTCAGAAAATTTGATAATATCACAGGTCTGACTGCACCCACCCTAACCTTTTTTTTCAACAGATAAAGCTTTTGATATTCTTTTTAATTCTATTATACATTGTTTACTTTGGTCCTTTCATTGGGTTTATATTTATTGCCAAAATGATCATTGAGGTTACAATTTCTTACACAAAATAATGAGATTATTGATTAATGAGATGGTTAATCCACCTTTATGTCATTTTCTGTGTTGTACTGACACGTTTGTCCCCCTCACAGGAAAGTCTGTTGTTGGATGCAAGTCAGTCCTGATCGACAACCATGTTTTGATAATTGTCACGCAGCTCTTTGGTGGCTCCCACGTTTACAAGTTTGATGATCAACAAAACAAGTTCACCAAGTTTCAAACGATTGAGGTCTTCAACATCTCAAAGCCAAATGACATTGAGGTCTTCCAAATGGATGGTGATTGGTACTTTGTGATTGTGGACAGCTCCAAGGCTGGACTCTCCACTCTGTACAAGTGGACTGACCAACCAGACCGCAATGAAACTGGTTTCTATTCCTACCAGTTTCTCCATGAGTGGTTTCGTGATACAGATGCTGAGTTTGTTGAAATGGACGGGAAGTCCTACCTCATATTGGCCAGTCGGTCTCAGTCACCTGTCATCTTCCTGTGGAACAAAAGCACCCTGAAGTTCATTATTCATGGTGAAATCCCAAATGTTGATGATGTGGTGGCGGTCAAAGCTTTTCAGGAGGAAGATGAGTTGTATCTGGCCATGACCTGCTACATTGGTGACTCCAAAGTCCTTAGATGGACTAGTAAGCAGTTCACTGAGGTGCAGGCTCTGCCCTCTCGAGGAGCCATGATCCTCCAGCCTTTCACCTTCGCGGACAGACACTATCTGGCTCTTGGCAGTGATTATTCTTTCACACAGATCTACCTCTGGGATGTGGAGACCAAAACCTTTCACAAGTTCAAGGACATTTATGTGCAGTCGCCTCGTTCATTCACAGCCATCAACACTGATCGCAGGAATTTCATCTTCTCCTCCAGCTTAAAGGGCAAATCAATGGTTTTTGAGCATATTATTGTAGATTTAAGCTTATAGTGCCAACAGCAGAATTATGACTAATCGTGGTATGAGTTGGTCACTCAGATCAACATTGTACGCACGCTACAAAGAGTCTCAAACGCTGTACATCTTCCTTATGCAGCTAGATAAATATTTCTAAATGTTTGAGACTCATCTTTTGAAAGGTTTCTGCAACTCATATACAATTAATAATAGACCTCAAGTAGTTAACTTAAAACTGAGGTCTGGCAAAAAATAATAAAACAAAGGCGACATTCGAAATGTTAAAAGCATGAAGATAATATTATTGTGCGCTAGCTTAGCTTAATAGGCGCTGGCTTTTATTTCAGTTCTGCCTATAGCAAACAAAGGATGAGCTATGAGTGTCCATGGTTACCTTGGAGTATAACCTGGTCACCACACACAGGTGGTAAAGCTGAACAGTTGTCTTAAAAGGATTTAAACTCTGAAAGTTTGTTTGAGACAACAAGAACTTTGTCATTCTGAGGAGATTTAGAAGCATCTAATCCTAATACTGTTATGACTGAAAATGTTAGTGTGCATGATGCAGAGGTTTTCTTCTTCAAGACACTCACTTCTTCTGTAAAGACCTTAAGCCTAGAAGTACACAACATTTACTGTAAAGCAAGCTATCATATGAACAGAGTGCCTAATTAGTGGCTAAACTAATAATTTACTCCTGATTCCTATGCAAATGTATGTATGATAAGTGTTGCTACAATCACAAGGATAGTTGTGAACTGCAGTATAACTTGAAATGACATTTACATGGTCCAAAGCCATAATGGCCTGCTGTTTTCGTTACTGATCTTTTGATATTTTTCCTGCACTGTACATATTTGATTAATGCTTGGGACATTTCACAAAATAACAAAGAAGAGCGATTTTCTTTCACATCTTTCAAAGTGCTGAATTCAAGAAATGCAAACAAGATCTAGCATAAGAAATGTGTTTTTGATAGCATTTCAGATTTCTTGAAAAAGAAAAAGACATGAATGCCTTTCTAGTTATCCCCATATCCTACTGAGTAGTAAAGTGTTTATTCCCCACCCTGCAATGATGAACAGATCTTTGACACAACCCTCAGTCATATGTAAGAGCAAGTGGAAATGCATTAAACAACATTTAACCACAGTATGTTGTGACTATGAATGTATATTCATTTGTTTTGTACTCGGTCGTCATTCATGACAAGAAGTGAAGCTATGACAAACTGCATCACATTTTCTTTCAATGCAACAAGGGGCAAGTGACAAAAACACATGGTTCACGTTAGAGAGCAACAAATCACATTTGTTTTGAAAATAAGTCATTGACAAATATCAAGGCCAGAGGGTGAGACAGAGATGAGGCTACTGTCCATCACAATGAGAACATCATAGAAAATATTGAAGAAATAACTTTCAGGCATAAACTGAAGAAACAGGATTATTTGTAAAAACAAACAGTAAAAAGTCAGGGTGTTAAATTAAGTAGTGTAGTGAATACACTTGTGAGGGGAATCACTTTTTTCTAAAGTTGAATGCACTTGCAATAACAGTCAATTTATTAAACTACAACGTTTTGGTCATGGCCCTCCTTCAGGTAGATTTTGACAGAGTGAGGACACAGTTCATTTAAACATGAGGCAAAGTCCACAATGAATCACACCCAGGACCGTTGTGTAGGGGAGAAAGGTGATGATAATTCTAGGGGCCCAACGCCCAGTAGGGCCCACAAAAAAAACCAGTAGTCTAATCTTTGTATGACTGAATTATTATAAGACCCCTGACTAATAGTAATGCTGCATTAGCATCAAAACAAAGTAAATAAAAAATGATAATACGTAGTCTAAGAAAAAAAAGTGGAAAAGTCAGGGGACAGGGGCCCACTTTAGTATTCTTTCAGGGGGCCCAGAATTCCTAGCAACGGCCCTGATCACACCTGAGCCTCATTAGTGGTTAA
>NC_140907.1:20016861-20022441 GCF_045865225.1 Trachurus japonicus
CCTTATGTGGTGTTCGGGTCAAATTGACCCATTTCAAATTTTTACAAAAAAAAAAAATATACAAGGATACGACTTTTCGACCTGAAAATCCATGGCCTTGGCTTATTTTATGTGAAGAACGTGTGAAAGAAAAAAAAAATATTGACATGATATGCTACAATACCCCTACGCATTTATGTCCTTCACAGGATGTTCGGGTCAATTTGACCCGGATGAAATACATTGACTGACAGACAGGCAGACACACACACACACACACTTACATGGACGCAGACACACACACACACACACACACACACACACACACACACACTTACATGGACGCAGAAACACACAAACACACACACATATACAAACACACACACGCACACACAGAGACACACACACACACTTACATGGACACAGACACACAAACACATGCAAGCACACACAGAGACACACACACACTTACATGGACACAGACACACACAAACACATGGACACACGCACAGACACACAGAGACACACACACACTTACATGGACACAGACACAGAGACACACACACACACACTTACATGGACACACACATGCACAGAGACACACACACACTTACATGGACACAGACACACACGCACGCAAGCACACACAGTGACACACACACACACTTACATGGACACAGACACACACAAACACGCACACACAAACACACAGAGACACACACAAACACACAGAGACATGGACACAGACACACAAACACGCACACACAGAGACACACACATGGACACAGACACACACAAACTTACATGGACACAGACACACACAAACACATGGACACACGCGCACAGACACACAGAGACACACACACACACTTACATGGACACAGACACACAAACACACACAGAGACACACACACACACACACTTACATGGACACACACACATGCACATAGACACACACACACTTACATGGACACAGACACACACGCACGCAAGCACACACAGAGACACACACACACACACTTACATGGACACAGACACACACAAACACACACACACAAACACACAGAGACACACACAAACACACAGAGACATGGACACAGACACACAAACACGCACACACAGAGACACACACATGGACACAGACACACACAAACTTACATGGACACAGACACAGACACACACAAACTTACATGGACACAGACACACACAGAGACACACACACACTTATATGGACACAGACACACACAGACACGCACACACAGAGACACACACATGGACACAGACACACACACGCACAGACACATTATTTTTCATAGATAAACATGATTTATGCTATCCAAGGCTTTACTATAGTGGATTTTTTACATACATTATAACTTTATCACAAAAAACGAATGACACTTCCATTGTTAAATGTGATCTAGCAGAGATTAATTGCAAACATGATTCATGTATGTTATCTATATTGTTTGGAACTGAGATAAAGAAAATATATGTTGGAGTTTTTTTATGTAAATATTTAGTTCTATATTTATTTTAAAACCAACAATAATGTTCCGGGTCAATTTGACCCGAACAGTTCCAAAGGGTCCAAAATGTGAACTTAACACAAGGGTTAACAGAATAGGCCCTACACCTTGTGGCTTTGAGTAAACCCCTCCTCTGTCCATCTGTGTTAACCACTAGACTCAGGTGTGATTCATTGTGGATTTTGCCTCATGTTTAAATGAACTGTGTTCTTTTGTCAAAATCTACCTGAAGAGGTCCATGGCCGAAACGTTGATGTAACAGACGGTGTGCGGGTATTGTCCTTTTTCGACTTCATTGTTTTCCCCACCTACAGTACGCACCTGTTAAAAACTGTTTTGGTGTTCACATGCCTTTTTTGACTTTTGACAGCCGAATCACTTTTTTCTAAAAATGTATTTTTATTTTATTTCATTATCATTATTATGTCTAGATGATATTTTTGGATTGTTATATTAGCTAATCGTCGAATCAGCTTCGACCAGACAGGAGATCATCCCAGCAAAATAGCGTATTATGCGTGTAAACCAGATCCCAGGTCAGTTTTACGAGGAGTCTCCAAATGCGTCGTGACGCGTCCGTGACGTCGCGACGGTCGGAAGTGATGCAGGTCGCGTTCCTCGACCAGTTAATCCGCCTTGATGCAAAATGTCTGTGAACACAACACAGCCACCGCGGTGACACGCACGGTCTGAAGCTGCTCTCGCCACTGCTCAGGCCTGTTGTCTTCTTCTTATTGTCTCTGGTGTTATTTCCTCGGAACCGCGGAGGATCATGGATCCGTCCCGGAGGAGCGAGAGTGACTGGCAGGGGCTGGTCAATGAGGTGAGACCCGAGACCGTGAACACATCACCCTGCACTGATGTCTCCCCGGCGGCACCTGAACATCACATTATCAGTAAACATGCGTCGATTTAAACGCTTTAAATTTCGAGTCTCATGTTGTTTGGCAGTAAAATCGTTTGCTCGAGATGAAACTGAACAAACAGGGAGAGCAGGAAGTAGATAAGAAATATTATCTCTACTTTAGGAGACCTGCGGACACCTGCTGTGTTTTACTGAGGCAAGGACATGTTGTAGTGATCCACTGTATTTTACCTGGCCATAGTCTATTGGAGCTGGGGTAGGTGATTTGCTCCCCAGGTTTTGTTTCATTGTGTATTAGGCTGGGAAGGTTATCAATTATCCTTGTTGTTTGCGCACGGGGACGTGCGGACCTGTAATGAATGAATGAATGTTTTCTTTTGCTGTAAGTGGCGTGCGTAATGCGCACAGGTGCATTAAGTGGAACCGAGGGTTTAAATGGGGAAGTGACGTCGGGAGGAGAGAGGAGAGAGAGAGACACAGTCGGCGTTTGGACGGCTGGCGTGGCGGAAATTCCGAAGCGGCACATTGGATTTACTTTTCCGTGTGGATTAACCGGTGGATTGTAAAGGCCCGTTTGGACACCGCACGGCCGGGCCCGTTTTCAGCCAAGCAGGACGAGGGAGAGGATTGGCGTGATCACCTCGGCGGAGCCGCGGCGTCTCTCCCGTGTGGACAGTAGGACAAACAAACTCTCTCTCACTCACCCTCACCACGTGCCAACACACACACACCCACACACACACCTGCACGAACATTGACTGGGCGCTCGCGCACCCCCCCACACACACGCATACACACCACACGCACACACTCAATCCCACAGCGGGGACTCGGACTTAATGGACAGCGGGAGGGGGGAGGGCTTTCGGGTTTTGTTGATCTGATCTGTGTGTAATTGTTTATTATTGGCCGCCCCACGTTGGGTGCGTTTTGAGTTCAGTGAAATACAGAGACTAAGACTAAGAAGCGACTTTGTTCATTGTTTCCTTATTGTTTCCCCTGACGCACCAGTAGCGCAAACCTAGGTCCGCCTGCAGCAGTGAGGCGTTTGTGCCAGTTCCCCTTATCCTTATTAAAAGGGAAATTGTTACAATGTAGCCTAATACAACATGTAGCCTACTACACAACACGAGTAGGCTTCACCGCTTATTACAGAATATCTGCAATAATCAATAACATGCAGATCCCTGTTGTGGAAAGTAACTAAGTAGGAATTTACTCTCATTCAGTAGCTATTGCAGTTTTCAGCCACCTCTATGTTAATTGTCTTAAGTAGCCTATTTCCTCTCTATGCTGGCCTATTGTATTACCATATTTTAAAGAGAAAACAGCAGACAGTGTAAAACATTGTGCTCTGAGAAGCATGAGACCAGATGTTGTATAAAATAGTTTAAGTGTCATTGTTCAACCAGGGTGATTCTGAAATATCATACTAGGGAAATACCGACAACAAGTTTAAGACTGTGTAACAATTTAACTTATTAATTGATCAATAGAAAATTGAATGACAGCAGCCGTCAACATTGTTTAATTTACAGAACAAAAATACCTTCTTGCTTCATCTCCAGATGTGCGGAACATCTGTCACTTTTCTTTGTTTTAAGATACTGTAATATTACAACAACAGTTTGCTTTGTGCAAAATGGTTGTTTACTATTCTTCAGATTGTCCAAAACAGTAGAATAATAAACAGTTCATCAGGAGAAGGTCTTGCATACTAAGTTATTGTTTTTCATACGTGCTGCGTCGCTTCATTACATTCTTAAATGAACAGTTGAGAACTGAGTAACTTCACTAATCATTCACTATTCACTTCAGCGTCCCCCCCCCCCCTTTCTATTAACATTTTTGTTCCTTCATACAGTTCCTCATTTGCAAGCGGAAGCTGGAGAGTAAGAAGGAAGCTCTCCTGATCCTGTCGAAGGAGCTGGACACCTGCCAGCAGGAGAGGGATCAGTACCAGCTGATGGCCAACCAGCTCCGCGAGCGGCACCAGGGCCTCAAGAAGAAGTACAGAGAGCTCATTGTAAGACGTCCGTCAGTCCTAAAGATACGCAGGCTGCAGCATGGACAACAAATATCGTCCACGCCTACTGTGGTCCTCCTGCTGTTGCATTTAGTGACAATTTCCTGTGTTTGTTTAACAGGATGGAGATCTCTCTTTGCCTCCTGAGAAAAGAAATCAAGTGAGTGAAACCACTGATAATCTTTGTGCGTCACTGTTAACTAACTCACTGTGGTTCTTGACACAAACACCACAGGGGCTCAGTAAAGTTTGTGTTTGTTGATGTGGCTGAACTTTTAATATCTTTTTTTTGTACTGACACAGCAGATGAAGTGTTTAAACCATTGTGAGACCAGCTGTTTCTGGGAGGAGCTCCTTTGCTCTGTGCACAGTTCATAATACAAACCAACTGTTTTTAATTCACCAGTGCCTTTGGGGGGGAGAACAGCTCTGATGCTGCTTGCTCCATCAGGACAAACAGGGCAAACATATCAATACCGATTTAATTTAAAAAAGATGGTGTTTTTTCATTGGACCATGCACACATATCCACTCCCTGCATGTGTCCATCCAACAGCTGGGTTTACTCTCGGCCATCTAACTTGTACAACCTTGTGTCTCCTTCAGGTGAATTTAGCTCAGCTCCTGAGAGACTCCAGAGAAAGAAGTAATCAACTCTCTGAGGAGGTGAAGGAGCTGAAACAACGACTGGTGGAAGCTCAGGGTGATAACAAGGTAGCCGGTCATCATATGTTCAGACCTCTCAAAGTATTACTACATGTCTATTTCACCCGGTGTTTTATCAGAGAAGGAGCATCACGCTGTGTTTACTCCTCTGTTGTTCCTGCAGCTCCTACGAATGACCATCACCAAACAGAGGCTGGGAGATGAAGAGGTTGGCGCTCGACACTTTCCCGCACATGAGCGAGAGGATCTGGTCAAACAGCTGGAAAGAGCCAGAGAACAGGTGACGGCGCTCTCTAGGTTTTAAACACGCAGTCTTTAAAATGTGTTTTTTTTTAGTGAAGAAAAGTTGAATCTCTTTCACTGGTTTAACACACACAATTTATTTCTGGGAATAACTGTCATAAATGAGCGACTGAATGTTCAGGATCAGATGTGATAATAATGGAACAAGGTGTTCGTGGAGCTGCTGTGTTTTCAAACGGTGAATAATAATAATAGTTATAAATAATTAAAGC
>NC_140907.1:20622541-20786305 GCF_045865225.1 Trachurus japonicus
CAGCTTTTATAGAGTGGCCGTTCTATCCTGTTTTCACAGTATTTCATTATTCACTGTTCCTTGTTTAAAACAAAATAAAAAAACAAAAAAGCAAAGCACTGGAACATGTAGCATGCAAAATATCCACATTTTTAACATTTTAACTCACATTTCAACAGCAGAGGACTAAAACTAAATCAGCATCAGGTGACAAATGAGCCCTGCATTATAGACGTTCTTGTTTGATATCATTAAAGCCATTAAAGACACACATTGAACACCACAAACACCAGAGCATTGAAACCTTCGACGCTCAGTAAAAACTCTCTCCATTGTTTGATCTCTTGACATTTAACAATGCAACAATGCTGTGTATCACTACAGTGCAGTAATATCTTCATCCTCCTGTGGGGTGTTGACCAGCGCCACCTCCTCCGAGCCTCCTAAGTTGTCGACACTGCTCTCTCCCTCCACAGCACTGCGGGGCAGCCCGCTCATTTCCTTCCCTTCCTCATCCTCCTCTTCCTCTGGTTTGTTCAGCGCCCTCTCTCTCAGGTCCTCACCCTCCATACTGGAGTAGTCGTCTGATGTATCGCTGTCCCCTTCCTGATCCTCCTTTTCTTTGGTCCTCGTTGCACTGCCTCCACTACTGCCTCCATCTCCCCCATCATCACTCCCCTGTCCTTCTTCCTCGTCCTCTCTCATCTGTGCCTCTTCATCATCTTCCTCCCCACCTCGCTTCCCCCCTTGCCAGAGTCGGAGCCCCATGCGGTCCTCCAGGTTCCCGACAGCGGTGGTCAGTCTCACTCTCCCACTACGAAGGAGCCTGAGGGCAGAGATGTCCTGCCCGGAGTACTTCTCCCATATGGCGTGGACGCATCCCACAAGGAGCATAACTATTATGATCACAAGCAGAACCATGAGAATATAGAACTTGCTTTCAGATTTATAGGGAGCCCCAGTGGTTCCTTGTGTGGTCCGTGTTGATGAGGGAGGTTTGGTTGCTTGGGTGGTTGTTGTGGTAAGTGGCTTTGCTGTGGCCGATGGAGATGACGAAGATGATGGTGATGGTGATGGTGATGATGATGGTGGTGATGGTGGTGATGGTGATGGTGATGATGTTGATGTATTGTTGGTTGAGATCTGATCCGCAGATAAAGAGTTTGGATCTTCAGCTCTAGAATTTGTATAGTCTTCTGGAGCAGTGGTAGTGACGTTTGGCCCCGTGGTTTGAGAAACTGCAGAAATCAAGGGACTTAATAAAGTCAGAAGTAGGATGGCCTTGGTCATCATGGTGCCTGTAAAAAGACAAAAAACAAAAACACACTTAGAAAAATGGCTTTATGCTAAAGTGACATTTATTATTATGTTATTGCATGGACTTTCTGAGAGGTTAGAAACCAACAGTTAGTGAGTCACGCTCACGCTCATTCTCACAAGTTGCAAAAGAATTTTAAAAGTTTCCAGTGACAGTGGAGGTGGCTTCAGAGACCATAAAGCTATGGGGTGTCTTAGTTTTGAATGAGTTTGTGATCCAAATCAATAAAGAAGTATCTAGATACCTGCAGTTTAAACAAGCAGGATATACCCAACTTTAGCTATGATGCTTGAAGAATAACAGTGTTGCAGCCTAATAAAAGCTCTTGTTTTGAATGACTTATTTTAATGACTGCATGTCTGCAGCGCTGTCAGTGCCAAACTTGTTTTGTTCTCTCACATGCATTCTGCACAGAAAAGGTGAAAACACACGCTAACAGCTTGTCGACAAATAAGATGTAAGGAAAATATGACATCATTTTGGTTACATAGCTGATAATGAGGGCAAGCCCACGAACACCACAAAGGTAAAAGATGTTTTAATCCCACACGGGTGGGAAGCTTCTGCTGTGTTTAGGTAGCTATAGCAACAAAGATGTATCTTTCCAGACGTAAGAGACAAGCATTGGTATCAGTATTAGCACTAGCCTAGGGCGCGTTAGCATTACCCTCACTAATAATAGTGGCCTGACGCACTTTTTGGAAAAGACCACATTTTTATTTTTATTTCAGTTTGCTGAATTATTTTTTCACTGCTAGTTTTAGTTCTAGTCTTAGTTAACTATAATAATCTTGGCCCTGAGTGCTTTTTTTGTATGAACACACTAGGTACAATAATTCAGTGTTTATTGGCTTTTTTTCATATCCTCCACTGCCTTGTATGGGCAGTTGTCATCAATTACTACATTACATTTCAGCATGTTTTAGGCTTTTGCCATGATATCATTTCCTATGGGTTTGAAGATATTGTAATGATACCAAAATTATAACTTTGATAGTTATAATTATCGTGACAAGTGACAACACTGGCCGCAGTA
The DNA here is from genome assembly GCF_045865225.1 of Trachurus japonicus. Classification (NCBI taxonomy): domain Eukaryota; kingdom Metazoa; phylum Chordata; class Actinopteri; order Carangiformes; family Carangidae; genus Trachurus; species Trachurus japonicus. The sequence goes on from NC_140907.1 coordinate 20,624,875, forward strand.
GTAGTGTGATAAATGTTGGGGCGGCACAGTGGTGCAGTGGTTAGCACTGCCTCACATAGCAAGAAGGGTTTCCCCATTGGGATGATCCTGCCACTGCGGTCTCCATTCCCGGGCTTGAGAGCCTTTCTGTGTGGAGAATATGAAAAGCCATAAACAGCCTGGCCTCTGTTTTGGGGACCTCTCCCAACTTGAGCCTGGAGCACGGGAGAGAGACAGAGACTCATCTACATGACCAAGCTGATGCTTATACTCACAAAGTAGCTCGTAGGTCCAGCACAGTGGTAGCGACAGGTAATTAGATGCAAAATTAGGAAATACCCTAGTGTGTAGGATGAGTCATCAAATATTTGAAATTGTTTTATAGGCAGAGAAAATACATTGTTTTTGATGTGGAAATACTCTGACTTTGTTCTTTTATTTTGACTTGACTTTGGCATAAATAAAGAAATAAATTAGCAATTAACATGCATGGGGAGACAGGATTAAAGATGGGAAAATACATTTCTCATTTCATGGCTTTTAAGGCCAAGATGTAGGTGGCACCTCTTTTTAAATGAGTCATTGTGTCCGTTGAACAGTTCACTACTGTAGTTACGGCAGACAGGCACCTAACATGCACTATGTTCCTTTACTTTTGGGGCTTTTTGGGACAGAAGACTAGAGTCCCTCAACAAATTGGAGGTGGAGAACCTGTTATAGTTGTTCAGTTGTGCAGTTATGACAAATCTGAGATTAATCAAACTCTGTGGTCTGGAGCTCAGCTGGTAATCCACAGTTACAGTTGCTCGGTTTATGACTCTGTCCACATGATGCCTGCTATAAAACACTGTCACCAAGCAGGAGTCTGTAACCCAGTGTTATTCTCTGACTGGAGGAGTTTTCAGTAGGACCCCAATGCACGCATGGCGGGAACAAAAAGAGGGCACACAGTGCTCTGAGTCAGGATGTGGTTGTGTCTGTGCACCTCATATATGTCTGTGTAACATAACAGGAAATGAAGTTTTTGCAGTTTCGTGCAGCTCTGCATTGAAAAGCAACTGTCAGTAAGCAGGTGGGTGTCTCACACGGGCATCGCTGCATTGTAACCGTGATGTTCAAATTGACACCTCTTTCTTTCTCCTTGAATAAACCACAGGGGCAAAGGCCTTGTACCCATTGTACTGTGAACCACCATGATGTGTCCAAACCTCACGTAGAGTCACAGAGAACAAAAGTCAGTGCAAAAAATTCAGTGCAGATTCTTGCACATACCACAAGACTGCATTTTACGTAATGGTGTTAAACATAGCTATATATATGGTGCACCCATGGAAAAACATGTGGGTGAGTGTGAACTTTTTAATAACTTGACTAAAGGACTATAGGACAGCCTCAATAACACTTATACAACAGCAGCCTTTCAGTCTGATCTCAGGGGAACTTTAAGAAAGTTTGTCTGCCTGTAAGTCTTAGAATATGAACCATTCACATTAAATTGTGTCATAATTCCTCTGTGAAGTCTTCAGGTATGGATAAAAAGTCTTGAACTTTGACCTTTCATTACTAAAATCTAATCAGGACCTATGTGTCAAATGTGAAAGGATCCTATGAGAGGTTCCCAAGATATCACATTCAACACACTGCAATTTAAGAAAACACAAACAAATTTGTAAAATCTCATATAATCAATTTTGCAACATGTGCTAAACATACACACAGTACAGCATTGTTTCCTGTTGCAGCGTGTTGAGCCAATTTACTGTTGAACTTTGATGACTAAAATGTATTCAGGTCATCCTTCAATCCAGGTGAATGTTTGCACCAAATCTGAGGAAGAGTTGGTTCAGTGTTCTGCATTTGACAGAATGAGATGGATGGCCAGAGCTGAAGAGGGTTGGATATATTTGAGGGTCTGTGGTGATACATTAGTCATAAATTGTGATGTGAAAAAATAAATACTTTTCTCTGCTGATTTGGATGATTAATACAAAAATCAATCTAGCCTGGTTCACTCTCATTAGCTCATGGTACTGTTTTTGTATGACCACTGACAGAAACGCGCACAGTCCAATTTCAGATGAATATTATTTCAATTGAGTAGAAGATATTTAAAAAGAAAAACCTACAGACACTGTCTTTGTCTCTTTTTCATCTGATTTGATACAATAATACAAAAATTCAATTTCTATCAACTTCTATTGAACATAGTTCAGTCAGTTACAAACTATAAGAGGCTGTTCAAAAAAAAAGGAAAAGTAGGTACTTGTGAATAAGGGGAGGGCTGACAGCACAGGGAGGGTTAAAAAACTGACCAACAGGATGTTTCACTAGTAATCAGTCTGTTGGAGAGAAAACACAAAGATGTGGATCGATTCAGCCGAAGGCGAAAGAAGGTAGTCAAAGTGGAAACGGTAACATCATCAGCAAAGAAGCAACCAGGCATACTTCCTTCTGTGTGAGACCATAAACCAATGTAAAGGCAAACCCAAAGTTTGTACCTACCTGCCGAGGTGGTCATCCAGAGGTGAGATGGACTCAATAAAAAATAAAGAGTGTGAGAGTGAAGGAGATGAAGCTGTGAATGAGGGTGTGAGGAGAAAGGGTTTGAAAAGAGAGGAGGAGAGGACGTGGGCGGGAGCAGTCAGAATAAGATCGAGATTGAATGTGTGAAGGTTTCAGTGGCTTCACAGAACCAGGTCACACGATCATAGACCTCCATCCGACTCCCTGTGACTTCACAAAACAAATCCACTGCTACAATATTACCTGCAGCTTGTTTTGTTAATTTCTTTTACTTGGGTCATCTGGCCCATGTGCCTCTCCCACAGATTCAAATGCGTTTCCATTTCTGAGGCACAACTCATGCACAATGGCACAAGCAACTACAGCCTGGACTGCAACAGCGGGGTGCACTCCCACGGCATCGAAAAATAAGGTCTCCATAATGCCAGACGCCCTCTCAATCGCACAACGGGCCTTTGCGTGGTGGCATGATTCGCACGGAAACGGCGCCTCTCACTGGCTCCCTGTAATGATGATGTGATGAGTGCAACAGGTTCACATGGACAGGGATATCCACCATCCGACTTGGATGCTTCAGGTGTGTCTTTGGACGTACAGAGCGCTGTTTCTAAGGACTCATCATAACAGGAGTCTGTCTGTCTAGCCCACAAATGTGTCCAACAGCTGACACACTGATGGTCTCACACCACTTGTATCTGATCAGATTTTGTGTTAAAGTAACACTGAGCATGTGCACTTGGGGGTCTGATCCATACTTGTCAGCCAGATGTTCAGAGGGAGAGCCTGATGACTTCATGTGCAGCTCTGTGGACGACAGACTGTGGAGCGTGTGATGCTAAAACAGCAACACCTGAAGTTCCAGACCACGACCCCAGCTGTGGTCGAACGGAGGGTGGAGGGTACGAGTCAGATGGGCTACGAGAGTCTCGAGAGGCGGAAGTCTGGTTGCAAGTGACTATGGCAACAAAGTGCAGCTCTCAGACAGGAAAGCTGCAGTTTTAGCAGACAGTGATAAGATTGTTGGCAGCGCTGTATAAAACGAAATCTCTGACTAAAAAAGTGTGACAGCACAGATACGTGCCGTTAACGTCCTGTGATGTTAAAACAAAACTGTCACGCCTAAGTTTCCCCAGGAGGTGGGGCAGTCTGCCATGTGGGAGTGAATTCTGTTTGTCCTATATAGTCATCTATTTTGAATATGCATAGACAGGCTGAGCATTTTCACTTACGTCTCGCTAATGTGGCGAGAGCAGCACAGCACAGCTTAGGTTTCTCTGTTTCTTTTTGTATCAAACGGACATAGTGAGGACGAAGAAAGACAGATCAACATTTGGTGACATCGAGAACCTGCCACCGTCTTTTTAAAAAGATAATTAATCATTTTTCATGGATGCTCATCTGTCCTTGTTAAGCAGCTTACTTACGCTTAAGTGTTGATGAAAGGACTCGGTACGTCTCTGTTACTTATTCCTGATGGTGAGAATTTTAAACGATTTCTAGCAATGCAAAAAACAACTTCCTATATTAGTGTTTCATCCAAATTCATGTGGATCATGTGAGAACAGAGACACATCCTCTTTCTCTCTCTGCCACTTGACAGTCACTGAAAGTGCTCGTTTCAGGAGTTTAAATTGAGGGTGTACGTCAATCCCAGTCTTAGAAAGACCACCTGCCAAATTAATCGTTACACTCTCCATCCAGTTACATCAAACTCCTACAAATTCAAAGTAATTTATTGTGCAATTAGTCTATTTTGAAGTAAAAGTACCTACAGCAATGTAAAAACTGATATGATAATAAAAAAAACTGATACTACTATTATTACTATTATTATCATTATAATTGATTCTGTATAAGACTATGAGATGATTACACAGATGTGCTGTTGTATCCAAATCATCTATAGCCATTGAATTGATTTACATTGTTCCTTCCATTGTTTCTGATCATACTCAGTAGACGATCCCCCCTCAGATTATGAATTTATCATCATTATTTGATTTTCTTACTCTGCTCCAATATGTCTCCTATTATTCTATGTTCATAACTCCATCATTATCTTTTTTCCCTGTGTGTACTGTACATGTATGAGATTCATTAAGGTGCCCATATAGTTAATACATGTGGCATCAGCTTTTTGAAACATGCTTTTCACTTAAATAATTATGACATCAGGTTTTGGGAGAAAACTCCTGTTATTTTAGTGCAGCAAATGAAGTCCATAATGTCCATGTTCTTAAAATCAAGGCAGGGAAGAAGTGCTTAGAAAGCGGCATCACCAGGAAAATCAGTGCCCACAAGTACTTTCTCTTTGACTGGTTGTTGTACGTGAATTTTGTCCTCGTTTTCTATCCATGCATGACTTCACGGATACAGTAAATGGCAAACTGGGCATAATAACTGAGACTTTCCAGAAGGAAGTCTCAGTTATTATTTTTTCCAAAGTTTACCTCACAACTGTTTCCTTGACTGAATCAGACTCATTAAACTCAGAGTGTTTTATGGCCACTTATGTGGGATGGGTTAGATGGTATATACTGATATACGGGTGTTCCCCTGACCTGCATTGAAATGACCACTGTATTACTTGGAAGTGCAAATCATAATGTAATTAGTCATGTGACAAATGTCAATGTCATTTAACAAATATACAACTCCACCCACCTGTTAGTTCACAGAAGAGAATTTATCTTTACGTTTGCAGTTATAATGAGCATTTCATTTGCCATGTGGAGGTTAGACTTTACATTTTTATTACTCTGGGGGCCTCATTTAGAAATAAGGAAGAAACAAGGACACCATCACAAGAGAGAAAAAACAGAGTCATAACAAATAAAACTAAATGACCGGTAGCCTATATCATTTGAAAGGGTTCTCATCACAAACAATCAGATCTTCACCCTCCACAGACAAATTTAAAACTAAAAACATATCTCTTCTCTTTGGTTTTTAATTCAGTGTCATGCTTCTCTCTCTCTCTCTCCTTGTGTTTGTCTTGTTTTGTGTGAATTTGAATATTGTATGTAAAGCACTTTGGTCAACATCTGTTGTTTTTAAATGTGCTCTAGAAATAAAGCTGACTTGACTTGACGTGGTCTCTGTCTAAATGCTCCTTCATATTAGTGTTTCAAGGTGCACTCATTCTGTCATCAGTTTTGTTTTTATGGATCACATCACCTCTTTCACACCGTATTTTGTTAAATAACAACAGTTTTACATAAGCTTCTTGTTGTCAGAGTGGGTGCCAGACCAAACTTTTCTTTTCTATCTCTTCTTCATCAGATGCTTTGTGTTGATTTGTGGCCTCCTTGACTAGTTTCGGTCAACTCCCATAAGTCCACATCGATTCCAGTTAAGGAGGCAGTTTGAACTTCTGTTTGCCCTCAGTGAAAGATTTCCTGGGACATTCCACCACTTAGCAAATGTTTTATTGACATGAGTCAGTCATCATAGTGGGAAGTGAAGCAGGAAAAATCATCTGTCTTACTGCAACACAACACACCACTGACACGGGAGGCAAAGTCCACATGTTTTATTGTGTGCTCGAGCCGAGTGTGTGTATAAAAAGCGCAGAGCAACACTCATCCTCCACACACCTTGACCAGCTCCTCACACTTACTTGACTGCTGCTTCCCTGTGAGTAAGTGTTACTGTGTGTTACTATTTGTCTGGATCTGTTACATTGCATTAATGATCTCTGTGTATTGTCACGACTTGTTAACACTGATGTTTTGTGAAACTCTTCCTCCCTCTAGTTGTTCATCACTGTTGTTGATCATGAAGACTTTACTGATGCTCTCCGTTCTTCTCTGTGCGGCTCTGTTTGTTCAGGCTGCATCAGGTAAGACAGAGCACTGATACATCATCTCTTTAATCCAAATTAATCTGCCGTGATCTTCAGGGCTGAGGATTAAACGTATATCTCTAGAATCCTAAAATGTCTTGTCATTAGATACCTTTAGAAGTGGACTCATTGATATCATTAGCGTGAGGGATCAATCGATTCATCAGACTATGGCTCTAATATTGCTGTCTTGTGTTCTTTTTGTCAAAAACAGATTTGATCAAACTAGTTTTAAAAAAGTATCAACAGTAGAGTAACATGTTTTTGAATGATATCCACTGTAGAAATGTGGCTGATCTGCATGAATCCACTTTGCTGTTTTGTCTTCAGTTGTTCCAGCTGAAGCTGCTGCTGCTGTGCAACAGGAGAACAACGCTGCACCTGAACCAGGTAGCCTAATGGGCACATTTTTATTGGAAATCTTTCTTTTCATCTGGACTCAGACCACAGATCACTGCAGAGTGTGTCATTTATGTGTCTCTTCTTTCATAAAACAAGTTCTTTGTATCACTGTTGAAGTGTCCCAGCACAGACAATAGTACAACAGGTATTACTGCTGCTTCATTAGGCCTAAGCCTTGAAAAATGTATAATGGGCTATTAAAAATTTGCTGTTGATCCGTCTATCAGCTATGTGCATCTACATTGAGTGATGTCTGACAGGACCCATTAACCTCACAGGCCTTGTGTTGCTTGTTTTACAGAGGTGGATCCTGACACTGCTGTTGCTGCTGGTGCAGCAGCTCCTCCTCGTCAAGGTGAAAACAACACACAACCGTCACAGTACCACGCGAAGCCGCTGTGAGACATTGGCAGCCATTTTGTTATTTATTTGTTCTCATGGTTTGTTCACCCTCATCATCATTTTCAGCTCGTTTCCAATTCTGCCTCACTGGTTGGGAGAGTTTTGCTGGCAGCTGCTACTACTTAGGAAACATTTATGAGAGCTGGACAAACGCTGAGGTAATAAAACATTTCATTCATAAAAGAGAAGAGCGGGAAGGGTTGCAGGTTGCAGCTCTTTCTTAGCTTCATTTATGTGCAGTGTAAAAAAGTAAATCCATCTCTCCTGTCCATCCTGCAGCAATACTGTGCTGCATTCGGTGGTAATCTGGCCTCAGTCCACGACATATGGCAGTATAACTTTCTCCAGCGCCTGGTGAGGAATGGTGGCCATGCATTTGCCTGGATTGGAGGTTACCACTTTGAGGTGTGTACAAATATTTGAAATGCTTGTAGCCTGTGAACTGATTTCAGTGGCTATAATTTGCTGTGAGGTATTACTCATTTTTATTTAGTTTATAGTTTTTAGGGTTTCTTGTGAAACTGGTGCAGGCTGTGTTTAGTCATGAATGTTGAAATGTCACACAACTCAAAGTGACTTTCCCCCAGGATGGGTGGAGATGGGTTGACGGCTCACGGTTTGACTACAACAACTGGGAGCTGACGAGCCCCACTGACATTTACAAGTGCCTGCAGCTCAACACTCAGGGTGAGAACAGAAAACACGTGCAGAAAGACAAACACTCAACAAAGCACAGAGACCTGTTTCTACCATACTGATGTTATTTTATCGATTCGACACTGATGATGATGATGATGATTTTGTCTTTACAGAATCCAAGGGTTGGTCCAACCATGGCTGCACCACGCCGTTTCCATTTGTGTGTCAGGTCAAACGGTCAAGCTGTTAAGTCGTCTATGTCACTGCTGCTGCCCACTGAAGATAATACTGAACCTACTGATTGTTCATTAAAGCACTGTACGTCACTTTTAAGTGTTATATATATGTTGTATATGCGGAATAAAAATGTCTGTTAATTTAATTAATGAGTTACTGTTCTTCTTTCTGGAGTTTAATGGGGTTTGAGATCAAAATCATAATTCATTCACGGGGAGGTAAAGTATCAGTGACATTAGTGGAACTGGACCTGGCTCTCATTGGACTCTTTTAAAATGGGGGTCTACAGAGACTGACTCACTGTTGGAGCCAGATTCTAGGGGTCATTGGAGGAACTGCAGGTTTTTGGCTTCATATTTCAACCTCTGAGGGTCATGCTCGGTTTAGACATGTTCAGACCTGATATTAACATCAGTCTCTGGTGATCTGATCACATATGGTCTTCACTTTCTACAGATTTAAGCGGTGGGTCTTCCTCAAACTGAGTGAAAAAAGATGTGGTCTTTCTTTCTCCTAATGACGGCAAAGTAAAAGTCACTGTGCATCTGTTAGAAACCTGTCACCCATGGCAGCTTCAGACTTGTTTTTGTACCTGGAGACTACATGAACCACACAGACACAGAGCCCAGTTCATCTCAACCATATGTTTACTGAAAACATATAAAAAAAATAGCTCTTCACTATCACGTTAGGATTAGGTCACATGACATGTTAAAATCAACACTCTGTGGAAAAGACACAAGAAAATGAAACTGAAGAAATCATTTCAACTTATTTTCTGAAACTAGTTGGATGTTTTATTCCATGTGGTTTTGGTCTGATCTTCAACAGTCTGTGATGCAAGTGATTTCAGGAAAGATAACCGTAAGAGAGAGGTCTTTGAATCATCCGAGATAGAAGCTGTTAGTGTGTGATTAATACTGATTTAGTGCTACTACTGATCAGACAGAGGCTAAACAGGAGTGTTCCTCTGAGACTGAGCTGCATCTGAGACGACACCATCCTTCACAAGAAGCTCATCACAGTCCCCTTCTTCCCCACCTGTTGCGGCTGCAGCGCATGGAACTGAATCACAATCCTGTTGATCAGAAAACATTGTCAGTCTCTGCACTTAACAACCTCCCGCTGTAACCTGTTGTACAGACCCCCACCCAAACCACAGCCCCCCTTTTCTACGTGTGTGATAATGTTTTTTGTTTTTGTTTTGTTTTGGCATCTATATCAATCACTCAAATATGACAAAGAGGCACAACAGCACAGTTAAAGACTTGTCACTTCCTGTCTCGGACAGCAGGAAATATACAGATACATCTTCATCAATTTTTGACTACACATGCACTGCAAAAAAATGACAACACAGCAGAGGAGGTTTCATGGGACACTAAAAACATTATGAACCTGGCTTCAGTGCTGATCACTAATTTTTGAATATCAAGCAGCAGGTTCGCCACTTTCGCCACTGGTGGAAAAACTAACAAAAAATTGACCTACTTGCACACAGCAGTCTAGTTTTTCCTAAAGAACCGTGCTGTTTGTACTGATTTGGAAATGTTTGCTGAATGTGGAGTGAATGAAGAGCAGACGGTGGTTTCATTGTTTCAGTAGGATGTGTGCAGCTCACCTGTCTTCAGCCAGACCGAGTTCTTTGGTCAGGAACTCAAAGATCTTGGCGCTGTGCTCCTTGTTTTTCTCGGCAGTGTCGGTCACACCGATGGCAGACACCGACAGCATCACACATGGAGAGCAGGAGCCTCCAATCAGCATCGGCAGCCCCGGGGTCACCACCAAATTCATCCTCTGGGAGATAAAAAAAAGTCAGGTATAAGTGTGTATTTGGTTAATTTAAAGGGCATTGTTACTGGTTGGTGAGAGCCCATTTAAGTTCCTGCAAATCCCACTTAAAACACATTGGACACCACTTTTCTACACAGTGCATGAGCCCTGTGGTCTGAAATCACATTCAAACCTGGAAATAAGATTCTTCAGTATAATTTTCTTAAGTTCTGATTGTTCATTTGGTTTCTTTCAGTGTTTGATATTTTTTAATAAATTATTTAAACACAAAACAGTAAGCCACCCTATTGGAGTAAGACAGCAGAGGCCACGCCCACCCCACGAAACGCCCTAACCTCCCAGCCAATGACAAACGGGGCAGCCCCTGAGGGGGGCGTCCTGTCCTGTGAGGTGCTGCAGGATGAAGCTGGAGTTTATTACGGGCATTAATCAGTGCAGTCATTGTGAGCTGGTCAACAGGTCAAAAGCATATTAGTCTGATATAACAATGTCCCTCTCACACAGTTATTAACATTGATAGCGATCTGCTGATCAGCAGAAACGGCAGCAGCCTCTATTCACATGACAGAAGTTGGTTTGTTTTAATTCAGTAAATGCAAAGTTATACTTTACTGCATCCACCTGATTAATCAATTATAAATTATCACTTAGGTAGCACATGCTTCAAGCCACAGTTTTATTTATTAATCTATGAACTTCACTTTATTTTCCCATTCAGATTGTTCGTGTAATAGTAACAGTGTGGTCGGCTGTACACAGTTATTAAACAGGCAGAGGCTGTCTGTAATATTAGACAGTGTGAGCTGAGCAGCCACAGGCCCACGGTGACAGAGAGGGACAGAGGTGAAAAAGTGACTCACGTCCTCCGGTTTCCCGAGAGCGGCCGCGGTGCTGCTGCACAGCTTCTTCAGGAAGTCCTCCGAGAAGGAGCTGGACGGCAGGTTGGTCTGCAGATCGATGAAAGGCATGTCAGCGGCTGCAGTCTGCTCGACGGACAGTGAGAGGGACCGAGGAGCACACACAGACCCGACAGACTTCTTCCGGTTTACGCTTTCAAAGTAAGAGACAGAGACCACCAGAGACAGTTGACACGGAGACGGTTCAATTATCTCCACACTCAGAACTCAGTCTGTGCTGCAAATCACGATATAAAAAAAGAAAAAATAGATAAACAGTACAGTATACTGTGGTAATAGCTACAACGAGAGGAAGTAGCCTACTTTTCTACGATGCTGTATGAAACACAGTTTCTGTGATACTCCACACGTGAAGGTGGTTTCACCGAACGTCTCTGGTTTCACTAAGATTTTACCTACAGGAAGTGCTTTTATTTTGAAACACCACAGAAAACATTACATACCGTAGGCTACCATTCTGAACCAACTCCACTGTTTTGGTTAAACCATGAACATTTTTAAGCTGTTTGACTAAGGTTTTAGATCTCATATCCTCTTTTTGCTGAAATTTTAACACAATTTAACTCGCTGAAACACAGGCTGTAAAAGTTAAAACAGTTAGTGAGTCCATCCCATAGACACAGCAGTTCAAAACCGTTCAGACCAAATTGCATATGAGATGTGTAACCAAACAAAAGCAGTACTCAGGATAGTTTGTAAGACACAATAGAGGAGTGATCAAAAATACTTTGATTACTTACATTGCGAAAACTGTCATTTCATTGAGTTGTGAACATTTTTTAGAAGATTTCTGGAGCAACGTGCTAGCACATTATTTTCCATTTTTTCTACTTAGTGTATAATGAATGATCTGTATTTGTCTGGTTTGTGTATGGTCTGAAGGCGGTTTGATTTTGAGATCAACTGTTTTGAGATGTGTGTGTTTGCTTTTGCAAGAGGAGTCAGAGCTTTGGCATAAATAGCTTGACTAGTATTGAGTCTTGAGAAAGCATATAAGGTTTCAACATATGGGTTTTTAGCAGCTGTGAAAAACTGTATGCAGCAAAAAGTTTTATTTCAGTTCTAATTTAAATGTGAGTCTCTCCAAACTTCTGGGCTTGGAGAACGCAATCTACAACAGTGACACCAACAGAGAGGAGAAATGTTGTATCATGTCCCTTTGAAATGTGTTGTATGAATTTGTAATAAACGAGTAGTTTAATATAACCACCTTTAGCAACTTGTTTAAATTTAAGTAATTTACGTGTAAGAATGTGACTTGACAGAAAAAAACCCACACATACTGACAGAATGCTATTTATTAAATGTATGTCACAGTCGATTATCAAACACATCTTACACAGCAGCCATCAGTCATACAGAACCAACACGCTTTGTTATGTAGTATCTACAACATGTCTACAGTCCATTTCATGACTGACATCAATAGGCCAGGACAGCAGCATGCGTCCTTCACACCAGTGACGTCACACCTACAGAAACATAGAAAAGAAGAGGTTGACATGAGTAACACTAAAATCATGTGGTAAAAAATGTAGTGTTTTATATGAAGAATTTCACAACTATTTTTTAAATGATTTAATCCTTTACATAAACAAATAAATGTGGACGGACAGAAAACATTTGTTTCTCATTAGTCAAGCTCGCACTTAGTTTTTAATCTTTTAAAATAATTGAGTGAAATGACATTTTAATTTCGATGTTTTCGGCAGCTCAGTCTGCAGCTCTTCCAAGCTCAGTGTGAGCATGTGATACAGCCGACGGTGAAACATCCTGTGACCTTTAGAGCTGAGGGAATGATGTGGCTTCAGCAGCAGAGCCTTATAGATAGATTTAAAATCAAGACTCGGCCTTGGTGGGACACATGCACTGACCTTCAGGGACAGACACAACACTTAGGATGTGTTGTGTCTGTGTGTGGTGGCTGCCGACATGTTGATTTTCACTTTGGCACCAATGTTAACTACGGCTGTGATTACTTAGTGATTAAAATTGATTAGCAAAATAGTTAGCAACTAATTTAATAATCAATTAGGTGGGTCTACGTTATCAAACAGAGAAATGCAGTGGCTGTGATGGGATTAAAGCAGCACAAAGCTTGAAGCCGACCATTCTGTAACTGCTGTCGCTGCTGTTTTATTTTATGTCATTGCATGTATGTATGTATTCATGGCTTTGTTTTTTTAACCCTGTAAAGCACTTTGTGAGTTTCTCTCCGTGAGAAGTGCTATACAAATAAATGCTACTTAGATACAGGGTTTTCCCTCGGGGCCGGCCAAATAGATTAATTAAAGCATTAAAGCATTTCCATGTATGAGTCTATTAAGCTGTTACGTTAGAAAGAGAAAGAAGGACGGTGAGCGTGGAGGAGCTGTGGTTAGTCCCATCACCACCTTTTAAGCTTCAAGTTTCTTTGGGGGTTTATTGAATAATTGCCTGTACTCCAGTACTGGAGTCAATAAAAATGCTGGTTACATGTTTCCATCCGTATTGTGCCGTTTCATAATCCACCACAGACTCACCGTGGGAGTACTTGCACTGTTTGAGTGCCTCGTTGAAGCCCTCACATAGAGTCAGGTCAGACTGGTTGGTGGCACAGTCCAGGAACTGTTTGACCTCGAAGTGACAGGGGCCTGTCTGGGCGCCGGGCGCAGGCCGGGGGGTCTCCTGCAGACAGACGAGCAGGGGAAAGGAAACACACCACACATACATGAGTCAGAATCTCACATTCACACAGATGGGATTATTTCAGTGACTGAGGCCACAACTTTAGCCACAACAGTGTTGGTGTTAACTTTAACCAACAAGCACGTTTGTCTTCATATCAGGGATGTTATCCTGATTCTCTGTTCAACCACACACCACTTCGTACCTGCTTTGCTGGCTCCGGACTGCTGCTGCTGCTGCTGCTGCTGCCACCGAAGGCTCCTGTGAGGGCGCTGCCGACAACGTGGCCTACAGCCGAGCCGACCGCCACCCCCGCGGCTGTCGTAGCCATCTGCGCCATGAGGCCTGGCCCCTGGGACTGAACTGGAGCTGGGGCCAAGGAGGCCGGAGGTGGATGAGAAGGGACGGGCGCATGGGATGGAGCTGGGCTACAAATAGAACAAAAAGAATTAAATTACAGTGTATAAAAGAGGCTTAGAGAGACATTAAGTAATCTACCGTATCAGTCACAACAACCTTGAGAGTACTGCCACCTTCAGCCACGTAAGTCATTCAATATATCTCCATTAAACTCACTCAGTTCCTGAGGAAACTCGTTTTGTTTTGCCCCTCTCACCACAAGGAGTTTGGTTCATTTGCAGCCATGACGCCCAAACAAACCACTGCAATTTTTCAGAAAAAGCATACAAATACACACTCACAAAACACAACAAAAGTATTTCCAGTGGACACTAGAAAGTGGGGAAGATGACAGGGATGTGTTGTTCAATGCCCACTTTTGACTTTGAGGATAAAAACATTGAATAACAAGTGAGTCCCTTTAGATTCACCCCCCCCCCCCCCTTTTTTTTCAGATAGTAACCCAGGTCACTGTGATTAGGATTACACCTTCATGGAGGCCCTCTTCAAACCCAAGTCTGTGTCTGCTGGAAACCCTTGTTGTACTGTAAGGCTGACTTTGCGGCATGTTTGTGTGTTTGTGTATTTGCATTTCCATTTCAAGTTGAGCTCTCCGGGCCTCCATACAAAGTGGAGCCATGACTGTTGTCTGATGCAAGATGTACTTGACAGGGTTCAAGCCTCTGGCAGCCGGCACAGCTCCCTCTCTGACTGTGGATCTGGATCTGCCTTGACTCATCAGCTTTCCTGACCTTGTGGAGCCCTCACATGACGTCACAGGGGCTCCACTCCACGACCTGTGACGCAGCAGGAGGTTTAGGGCAGCACGCGCCTACAGCTAACAATCAAGTTACTTATCTTAGTTTTATATAAGAAACTGACAGTCAGTGACGTCTCCGTGAGGACTTAGGCTACTTCTCACTCAGTTTAAAAACACTGCACACGAGACTCCGTGATTATCCCCACGAGACCCCCTGTATGTCCCACCACCAGTCCAGCCGGAGTCCTCTGACACCGGTCAGTTAGGGACACACACACACACATGTGTTTATTACCTGGCAGGAGCTGAGCGACTGCGGCTTCCTCTCGCCATGTCTCACACCAAGGGGGTTTACGCTCGTGAAATCACCGGTCCAGGAGGCTCACGCGTTATTTCCACACCGTGCAGCTGAGCTGTCCTCTCACACACACACACCGCTCCTCTTCAGCAGCTCGGGCAACACGTAACTGACCTTGTGCAGACAGCACCGTCCGTCGGCGAAGTGCTCAAGTATCGCGAGACTTCTTCATCACGGCAGCCGACATCCAGGAGGAAGTTGCAATATGTTTTGGTGTCATTCAACAGGTCTACATTACTTTTCATCTTCTTCTTATTCCTGACCTGTCTAAATGACATTTTGACATCAGAATGTTTATAAGAAAAGTGACTCTTAATAAGGATGTGGATAATGTAATAAAATCGCTGTGTCTATTGGGTAAAGCCTAAAGCTAGATTTCTTCAATTTACTAGAAACTCTGTTTTATGTTGAACTCGTTTAATTTTTTATATAATTTGTTACATTGTACTTTTTTGTCTACTCGTTTAAATGTCATACTTTTTAGCACTACATCACAAAATATAGAGCTCTTTCATGAAGGAAAAAATCAAATATTTTGAGATTATTTAGGAGATTCTGGTTTTGAGTCCATTAAAAGGTGTGGAGGATCTTCTCCAGCTCTCTCTCACAGTTCAGGTGTGAATGTGGAGCTGGTGGATGGATCATGGACCGTCTCCTCCTCGTACTGTCTCTGACTCACCCACGTGGAGCAGCTCAGGCCTCCTCCTCCTCCTCCTCCTCCCGGACACAGGTGGCGCCATCATCTTCCTCTCTCCGTCGTCTCCTTGTAGCAAAACACGATCACACTTCCGTTCAGTCCTCACGTCAACAAAGACCCCGCTGCTTTCATGTTCAAGTTTTCTCCGTGATTTTTTTTTTTTTTAAACACCAGGCAGCACTGCCTCCCTAGTCTCCCTGTCGGTGAGGTGCTCCGGCGGACACTGCCCGATCCCTCCGCCCGGAGGCCGAGTACCGCTGCTGCTGCTGCTGCTGCTGCTGCTGCTCCCCGCCCGCCTGTGACCATGTCGGCCGCCGTGGACTTCCACTCTCAGATCGCCTCCATCATGGAGGTGCTGGCCAACGCGGCCGTGGCGGAGATCTGCAAAGTTGTGGACGACGGATACGCGGTGGTTCATCTGGAAATGTCGCGGAACCAGAAGGAGAACGAGTTCCTGCGGAGGAAGATCAAACTCCTGGAGCTGCAGGTCGCCCGCTACCGAGCCGAGCGGGTGAAGGGGGCCGAGGGCTCCTTCAGCAGCCGCTTCGCCGGGGTCCGGCTCCTCAACCGGCAGCACAGGGACTCGGTGGCCGGTACGTCACCACACCTGTAACGATATAGTAAAATATATGTGTGTCCAGAAATAGTTTTACGGTGTGTTCATGGGCACCAGAGCGAACTCCTGTTGGATTGTCATAAGTAGCGTTGTCAGGCAACATTGTAAATGGAACACTACCGTTGCCCGGGTAACAGTGTTAACTGCCAGCTGATGTGTGTTTACGTTCTGAATTTGTCATGTGGATCACCAGTTGACAATAAACTAGTAAGCAAGTTGTGCTTTAACCGTCCATCCTGTAGTTAATGCATTGAGATAACAGGACAGGATGAAACAGTTGGGTCTGTGTCAAGTAGAGACACAACTTGAGCTTTAAAGCAGTTTGATAGTTGTTGGGTGCTTTAATTAAATGGATAGATAGGCTACTATTATAAAGCTTATCTTAAAGAGTTTAGGCTTCATAGAATTATCTGTGTGGTGCTGTAGCCTACGTTTTAGTTTGCTGCCATACTGTATTTTGAGTCTAATAACTAGAGCTGCGACATTTCTCTTTAAACATACTCAAATCACATGGTGGGGATTACTTGTCTCAGGAATATGTTTCATAATTCTCCAAATACCGGTAGGCCTACTCAACCTTTGTGGGCAGTTTTCTCTGTAGAAATAATCCAAACCTGACTAATCTAAACCAAAAATGTAATTCTACACATTTTTGTTTTTAGTTTCACACAGTGTGACACCAAAGCACAGAGACTGTCAGTGAGCCAGTGGAGGGAAGTCATCAACTTCCATATTACATTTAGTGTATTGTGACTATCTGCAGCACATGTTTTTTGTGAATTTTCAGTAGGCTATATTTGTGTTTGTATGGACACATACAAACATAAATACACATCAAAGCCTGTATAACTTCATAAAAATGATTAGAATAGACGTAGACCAAGTTTGATGCATTAGAGTTTACCCCCCAAATATGGACAAACCCGAGCCTGTTATAGACCAGACTCTGTGACTTTGTTTTTATCTATTGTATTGTATTGTATTGTATTGTATTGTATTGTATTGTATTGCTTTTTATTCAAATGAGAGGTGAAAGTGACCCTTCTTCCCCACTTCACTCCTTGAGATTTGTCCAGATATCACATTTCGCCCCTTCTGAGTTTACCAAGTTCAGTGTCTTTGGCTCCACTCTGTCTTGCAGGTGGCTGTTACTTTACCCAACCTTGACTCCCCCTGCAGGCGGCTGCACACGCGAACACTGTAGTTTCTCATGCTAGCCGCTAGCGCACACACTCACCCCTCTCTTCTCACTCAGTTCAGTGCTTTTCCTTTCTTTTTTTACCCAACAGCTTCCTTGCACTCTCAGGGCCACATCGTGTCATTAAACTTGTTTCTAAACATTTTAGACATCACAAACGTCACTGCATTTAGCTGAGTCTTTGATCCCTCACATGAAGGTCCAGGCGATGGGAGGTTTGATTGCCTCAATTCACATGTATCATTCCAGACTCATATTTGCTATTATGAGAGCATAGAACTTAAAGTCCCCCAATTTAGACAAGTGTAAGTGTCATTTATACACTTGTGTACTGTCTGCTTTTCCAGAGACCAGCAGTCCCATGGTGTTTTGTTCTTCTCATCGCCATCAACCATGAACACCTCCTTAGACACACAGAGCGCAAATGTGTCACGTCTCATGTAGGATCATTGTGTCACTATATAAGTGTGCAGCCGCCGGCCTCACTTGTCTAATTGTTCTCCTTATGATCTTCCAGGCCCCTCGCTGCAGGGCAGGACCAGGTTTCTGAACCGAGGTCCAGCTTCTCAGCACCTTGTCCAGAAGAGCCAGCCGATCGTCCTGGACCAGGATCCTGATCAGGAGGTTGTCACCACCACCAAAACTGAGGTAGATAATCAACAGTGGGCAAACACAAGAGAACCATGTTCATATAGGCCTGTGAGTCACCTCAAACATCCAGAGAGGGGGTACATTAAGGGTCATTGGGTTTACTGATGAAATATTAATCAGGACTTCAATCATAGGACACACCAGAAAACATTTTTTGGCCTTTTTATCTGGGATCGATTCACAATGGAGTCCAAGCAAAGGAGTCCACAGTATCATATTTCAGCTCTTCCTTACTGATCCTGAGGCTCGTAAGACAAAGCAGGGTTTGAATCTATCAAGCTAACTTCAGGTTTACCTCTCGTTACTGAATTAATCACCATGGCAACTGATGCTGGACTCCGACCCTGCTCTGGTACAGGTTAATAATTCAGAGGAGCAGATCAAAGCCTGTGTCCACAGCTCAAATATTTAATCTGAGCATTTCAGAGCAAATCAGGAAAGAGCCAGAGCAAAGAGGTACACAGACACCAGATGTGATGTGTTAGTGGAGACTTTAAACAGCAGTAGTTGGAGCGATGGCTGTATACACGCTAATGTGTTGCGATATTGGAAATCAAAGTCTGACAATGGGTAATTTGTAGTTCAGGCAATCAAGGTTGCTCTGAGCATTGCTACAGTATGTTTCTAGAGATATTTGCTTTGAAGACAATTTATTTCAGAGGAGGAGTTTGTCTGAAGCCGCCTGTACCTTCAGCACCATGGACAGCATCACGGTTTCATTGATAGACAGCGCAGTGATTGTCAGTCATACACTTTAGCTGAGCGTGTCAAGTTTCAAGTTCAAGTTTGCTTTATTTGTCACATATAATTACAAATAATTACAGTGAAATTCTTATGTACCTTCTGGTCATTGCATAAAAATAAAAGTGCAAGAATATAGAAGAGGTAGGAGTAGATTTAAAATATAATACAATAAACTAAGTGCAAATAAATAAAGGGGAAAATCAGTATTAATGGCAGCCAGTGTAATAAATAAATTATTATCGCTGCAGTGACAGCTAATAAAAAATGTAACTGTGTATATGTATACAGATGTATGTATTGTGTATAGATGATTGTTAAAAACTAAAGTGCAGTAGTGCATAGAGGTGTATGTGTGTGTTGTTATGAGTGCAACAGTCTGATGGCCTGAGGGAAGAAGCTCCCCTTAGGCCAGTGTTTTTCAACCTTGGGGTCGCCTGAACTGTCTAATAATTGATAAAAAAAATTATTGATAATTTTTTTTAAACTTATTATTATTATTATTATTCTTTTAAAAATTATTACTGAGAACACCACACACACACAATCTTAAACAACTGTATTCTATACTTTCACTTTATCGAATATAAATCAAGTTCAAATAAAATGAAGCATATAAAAAATATCTGAGCTGGTGCATCTTGATTGACGGGTCGCCAGAAATTTGTCATGTCAAAATGGGGTCAAGAGCCAAAAAAGGTTGGGAACCACGGCCTTAGGCCATCGTCTCCTTGGTTTTTCACAGATTCTGCCTGAAATTGTCTAAAACAACTACTCACTTATCAGAACTGTTGCTGATTGATTTTTTTTCCTTTCAGCTATAATTATTTACTGTTAAGGAATATTTACCCCTCGTTTTGAATCACGTTTTCCTCTCAGTCAGCAGAGCCTGAGGAGGAGGGGGAGCTGCTGATCGTCAAGGTGGAGGGAGCAGTGGGGACCGACCACGAGGCGATGCTAGACGCCTGCGTCAGCAACGGGGGAGACGTCAGCGCCGCCGCTTCGCTCCTCGCCGCCCCGAGGGACGACAGCGACGGCCAACCGGCCAGACACGCCAGCGAAACGGAGGTCAGTGGATCTGACGTCGTCACCTTTGTTGTCGGCAGGACGGCTGAACCCCACGGCTCCGGGCAGAAAGGAGCAGGGGACGGTCAGCCTCTGAACTCGGGCGCCGACGTACTGACGCGCAGGGACGCCGTGCGGACTTCCCGCGATGATGTAACGGATGTCAGGAGTGGGACAGCTCCACGCGCCTCCAAGTCCTCCCCGGAGGTGATAGTCATCGATGGCGGGGGGTCGTCAGACAAGGAGGTAGAGGAGTGTGATTGGTCGCATGCGGATCAGAGCCACAGAGAAGCAGGCAGACACGAACAAACCGCATTACCCATGAGTCAGTGCGCCGGCCTGGAAGTAGCAGGACACGGGTCGGCACAGGCAGCATCTGCTCCTCCGGGAACATCTGGCTGCGGAGCGACCCCCGGCGTCAACTCCTCCGGCGATTCCTCCGCCGTCGTGGCCCTGCAGCGTCCCGCGCCCCCCTCCAACCACCACCACCACCACCACAGGCCCGCCTCCAGGAGCCTCCACCGTGCCTTCTACCACGCCGTCACCATGGAGCGTCCGTACGGCTGCACCAGCTGCACCAAGCGCTTCTTCCTGGAGTCGGACCTGCAGAAACACATGGCCAGGCACACCAGGGAGAAGCCCTACACCTGCCAGCTGTGCGGCAAGAGCTTCGTGTGCCAGAGCCAGCTGGACATCCACCACAACGTCCACACCGGAGAGAGGCCCTTCAGCTGCTCCGTCTGCAACCGACGCTTCTCCCACCCCAGCAACCTCAAGAGACACCAGAAGATCCAGCACTGAGACCCCAGATCGAAACACTGCTGCACCGAAGTAGAGGCCTCGGGGCTCCAGACCGGCTCTCACTGCAACCAACTTTCCCATTCGATCACACCAGCACTTGATTTGGTCACCCCCTTTTTAAAATACAACCCCGACTAAATGTATGAATGCTGCACATCTGCTACTTGGTTTATTGGGAGATTTAAAAAAATACTAGTGTGATATGATATTGAAGGAGAAGGCCCAGTTTCACCTGGCGGCAGGTTTTGTGCTTAAACTGTAGGAGTTAAAGCTTAAATTGCATCAACATGTGTAGAGTTGTCTGCCATGAACAGGCCACGCTGGGAACACAGTCTACACACACAACGTAACACTGCCTCTGTATCCAAAAACATTGGGAGTGAGTGACCTCAGTGTCTCTGTCTGCACCTGATCAAAGTTCAGGGATCAGACCAACTGAGCCAGTGAAGGAAAAACAAACAAAAAACACAGTGCACGCCAAGCACAAAACAGCCTCACGAATAATGACTGAGCACTGTGTAACGTTAACTTAAAGCAGAAGTAAGCGGAATGTTTGTGTTAATATAAGTCTTAAATAGTTATATCTTCTGACAGCAATCACTTCTATAGAGTGTTTGGTCTGAAACACGGGTCTGTCAGTCACTCTGCTCTGCTGTAAACCGAGGAGAAAACTTTCCTTGTATCCTACAACCTTTATCCAATGAGGAGAGAGAACGGCATAAAGGGGCAGTCCTCTCTGTGTGTGCACGCCAAGGGGGCCGTTGCATAGACTTGAGGACGATGCGCGTGCATGTGGTGACGTAGGGACAAGGGCGGGGACTGCTAACTCCATCCGCTGACCGGATCGCTTACTTCTGCTTTAAACAAAAATAGTGGCAGTCTGGAGCCCTGGGACTGGACGAGGCTCTTCTGCTCTGCGAGACTCCTCAGAGGAAAACACAGGAATCAAAGTCAAGAATGTAAACAGCGCCTCTGGAGTCGGACCGGTCTGTTGCTCAGGTCTGCATCATCATCATCATCATCATCATCATCCACACACGGCTGAGTCCAGTGTGGGAATATCCGGCTCCTCCAGTAACAATGAAAACCATTATACTGAGCATTACAGACTGTAAATGTATGCAGAGAATGGCTGACGCTATAGGAATGGTTTTAAACTTTGAGTGTTGATATTCTCAACAGTTTGTGCTGTGGAGCTTTAACGAGCTGCATCAGGGCGATTGAGATACGATCTGTATGAAGAAAAGAAAAGACCATGAAATACTGTGAACAAGCTTATTGAGTTTTACCAGTACAACACTTTACACACTGAATGTCAGGAATCAACCAGCCGTCCCAGCTGCACTGCCTCTGCACTGTTGGACATGATAACCTGACTGAACTGACACTGTGTGTCGTCATTTACTGCAGGTATGATGTCCATTAGTGCTGCAGTGTCCATGTAAATTCAGGTCCTTTTCTTTGTTTTAAAGCAGGAACATTTCTCTGTTTTTACTGTCAGAGTTAAAAACACGAGCATGACATCACAGGAAATGGTAAAATGACACAGTTTATCATTTTTTGTTGTTAAAATGGGGATGAAGAAAGGTAGTCGGGTACTGCAGAAGGTAAATATTTCACAATAAAAGCCCAGAGGATAGGATGGTTGTTCTCTACAGTGGATTATTATGCAAGCACAGATAGACAGATAAAGATCTGTTTGTTTCTTTGAATTAAAACATGAAAAAATGTGAATTTATTAAAAATGAATGGTCCTAATTGACCAGCAGAGGTCCTCACTGTTCCAACATTGTTGCTCCCTTTATATTCTGCCATATGACCAGGCTGATGTTCACTGTTCATAGGTGCTGTTGGTTGTTGATCATAGCCGACATTATGACCTTTTAATCTGAATTTCACTGGTTCTCAGTCAGACGTCACACATTGGAAAAAACAATCTCCCACAGCACGGATCATTGATTAAGCTATTGGTTAATTTAAAAAAGTAAAACAATCAGAATTAGAGTCAGTGTAACTGTTTGACAAATGAGGCAAGTTTCAACAGACACCAGACCTGACAGAAAATGTGACCAGTTCTTCTCATGTCAGAGAAATAAACATGTAATAAAAGATCTGTCTGCCTGTGCTTATATAGAGTTGAAATTCAAACCTCCGGGATTTTATTTTGAAATATTATGCTTTACTTCCATGTTATCAGACTCCCTCTCCTTTCCCTTCAATACAACAAGGAGGAAAAGATAAGTATTAGTTTACTAGCACTAGACTTGATCGGATCTTTAGTTCTGACAATAAAACCTATTGTTTATGATTTTACTCTTTGTATGCCATTTTTCTTTTTAGAGATTTGATGCGTTTTTGAAATAAAACAAACTGCCTACACGTCAGCTCAGCTGAGCTTCCTCTGAGGTCACTGTGAAGCTGTACAGAGAGTCTGTGTTTCAGACACCTGAGTAACAAGAAGCCATCACCTTAACAAAAAAACTGAAGTCAACAGTGGTTTGTGATCCTTGTTTTGCTTCTTTTTTCTTTTTTTTCATCTCATACCACATTTACATGCACACTGACGTTTCACTGTTTTTCCTAAAATGACAATATTCTGATTTGACACAGGTCATGTAAACATGGAAGAGGATTAGGGCCGCATGTGGAAATCCTCATCCTTATGTAAAGAACACTGTCTTTGTATTCTTAGTTTTTACATCTTGTCATGATCAGGGTCACTCTGAGCAGATTATACAAAGCAGGTGGACAGTGAACAACAGTTTGGGCTGAGGAAGGGTCAGCTTATCTGTCCGTCATGTGCACATGGACACGATATCTCAGGAACATCTTGGGGGAACTGATGAGAATTTTGCTGCTCAAAGGTCAAAGGTTATTGTGACAATTAAACACAAGTTGGATAAAATGATGAAGGGACATTTTACATCCAAAAGCCAACTTCACTGTGACATCATCATTTTCTTCAGAAATCGATTGTAATTATAATTCCTTCAACTTGGCTGATTGTATTTAGAGTTGCACTTTGTGTAAAGAGGAATATTAGTGTAGTTGTTTATTGTCATGAGCTGTGTAAGCAGCTCAGTGGAAATTTTGTTTTACTGAGCGATAAGAGCAAAACCCAAAATGTTCGCTGCACGTGAACTTTGAACACGTCATAAAATTACTCATCAGTCCCCAGATAAAAGCCAACAGGAGAACATGAGTATAAATGAATCCCAGCTCAGACCAGTGCAGTGTGCTGGTTTGGTTCAAAGCGATTATTTCACTGAGAAAACATCTAGTTAATACAAATTTGAAAGGGTCATCATCTGCTCATATCTGCATGTTTTCACTTCTCCTCAGAGTTCCCCTTTCTCCTCTGCTCATGTGAAGCACAGGACCAAGTACAGTGTTTCAGTGTTGTGCCGTAGCCTGCTTTAAAGAGCTGGCTGAAGTTTCCCTCTTGTTAGAGCATCACATGACCTCAGACCTCCTCCTGTCCCTCGTCCCCTCAGAGACGTCACCTTATCTTAAAGACTTACTGCATGTCCAACCATGTCACCAGAGCTACGAGCTCTCCAAAGAACAGAGATCAACTCATACCTTTGTACTCGGACACTTGGAACAGTGGAGTGTGAATATGCCAATAAATCATATTTTTCAAGAGTTGGTTTGTTTTTATTCATTGACTCTGAAATGTTAGTTATAATGTGTCGGTGTCTCTCAGGTTCTTTGTGTCAGCTAAACACCTCCCTCCTTTTTCCAGGGCCAGGGATGTCCGAAAAACACAAGCCCGAGCAAGGAGGAAAAGATGGATGAAGTGCAAGGTATCCATCTGTTTTTATGTCACACCCTCCTGGAATTGTCCCAGACTTCACTAACCATTATGCACTGGCTCTTCAGAAAGTGCATTTGACACAGTGAGACTCTCTCACTGTGCTGGCAATAGAGCTGGAGCCATCATTATCATCATCTGATCAGTTTCCATGTGCTTTGACGATAGCTTTGGTTTTTAAAGAAAAAAACACAAAACAGTTTTCAGCCTCTAAAATAGTTTAATGGTCTTTGTCAAAGCAGCTGAACCTTTGATCTGAAGACTGAGGAAAAGGGCAGTTCACGTTCAGTCTTTAATTTTCTGAGAAAAGTAAACTCTTTTAATGTAGAAATGACCATGATGGTTTTATTTTACAGATCTTTTATTGAGTCTGTTTTAACTTTTTGCCTAATCTCTTTTTATTCTGGGCTTCCTGCACAAAATAAGAACCGCATGTTAAAAATTGTAAACGAAGCCAGCAAAATAACTGGCGTCCGGCAGCCCACACTCACAAAAATTTATGAGTGAGTTCATCAGAAGGCTAGGGTAGTCTTGTCTGGTCCTGATCATCCTCTGCATCAGGATGGAGATACAGGGTTCCCAGGGCCAGAACAAACAGG
Organism: Trachurus japonicus; assembly: GCF_045865225.1. NCBI lineage: Eukaryota > Metazoa > Chordata > Actinopteri > Carangiformes > Carangidae > Trachurus > Trachurus japonicus. The sequence goes on from NC_140907.1 coordinate 20,649,978, forward strand.
CACAAATGCTCCTTCATCCCAAATGCAACCTGTGCAATCAATTCACACTGCCCTTAAATCCACACTTAAATATGCGATGCACTTTACTTTTTAAAACAGCTTTAACCCAAGTTCGTAGCTTCTATGGTTTTACGGTTTTTGTGTTATCTCCCTAAGGATTGGTGTTACATGTATTGTTCTTGTGGTTTTTGCTACCTCTGCAAAACAAGTTTCTCTCTGTGGGATAATTGAACTGAACTGAACTGAACTGAACTGAACTGAACTGAACTGAACCCCTTCAGGAGAAAAGGGTTTGGATTCTGTTCGGGACAACATATATTTTAAGGTTACTATGGCTATTTATCTAATTGTGTCTCTTTGCTGTTGTGATGCCTCATTAGGTGATGCCCCAGAGAAATGTCGACCCTCCCAGACCCTGCTGCACTGGCAGGAGAGCAGTGAGTCTGAGGACATGGAGCAGCCATCTTGTTCCACATACACACCAGACTCTGTCGCAGGAACAACAACAACAACGACAACGAGGACAAACCCTGCCTCTGGCTTGCCCCCAGTTCCCAGAATGCCTCGGTGCGACATGGACCAGGCGAGCTGTGTGTCTGAACACGACATTGTTGTGATAAACTCTCTAACGTGTGCAGCGGAGGACGGCTGCGGGGCCTCCTCCTCCGGGATGCATGGGGGAAACCACATCTCTGCCTTTAACAGCCCCCCCGTTTCCATGGGAACAGTGGACTCCCAGCATCAGCAAACCCAACACCTGTGGTCTGGAGTCGGGCAAATGGACCTCCACGATTCTGGTCCGGGACAGGCCCAGCAGAAGCAACCCTGCCTCCCCTACGCCTGCACCTTCTGCTCGCGCCGCTACGCCCATCAGTGCCAGCTGCGCATCCACGAGCGCGTCCACACTGGGGAGAAGCCGTACCAGTGCACGCAGTGCGGCAAGAGCTTCGGCCAGTTCTGTAGCCTCAAGCGCCACCAGATGGTCCACACGGGGGAAAGGCCGTTCCCCTGCCCCCACTGCGGTAAGCAGTTCTCCACCTCCACCAACCTGAAGGTGCATCAGAGCGTCCACACCGGAGAGAAGAGGTTCCACTGCTCCAAATGTGGCAAGAACTTCTCCTTCCTCAGCAACTTGATCCGACACCAGGCTCTGCACTCTGCCAGCTGAAGCCTTAACATTATTGGTAATAATTATGATGACACCTTCACGTCTGACTAATGACAGCCCTCCTCTGCTGTTCGTCCAACACCAATATGTATGGTTGGTGAGCCATCACCAGTTTGTCATGACTGAATGTGAAAGTCCTCCAGGATCTTAGCTCACTCATTCTCAGCCACCTTTGGAGGTGTATCCCATGTTACCTGTGGGCCTTCAGCCCAAACCTGGCACAGATGTTTCTGGATCTGCTGTGCTGGTGGTACATGCCGTACAGAGGTTTGTCATCCCATGATGGTTATTCCTCTTTGATACCATCCAACCACGCTTATCAAAACTGAATGCCATTTCAATATTGTTGCTATAGAAGCTGCTGGTGTGGATCTGTGATGAAACATATTGCTTGCTCCTGGCATACAGCATGACATCGCCTATTTGGTTCATTTGGTTGATCTGGCTGAGGGGATTCAGGCCTGAGCAGAACAGTGGTGGGGACAGAGCATCACCTTGGTATATGATATAGTATTTATGATGGTGACTTGCGCAACTGGCTTGAAGTTGGCCTCAAGAACCACTTTCCACTGTTTTTTCTTAGTGTCCTGTTGATGTTGTACATTTCTAAGCGTTCAGTTGTTGGAGGGAAATGCTCTCTTCTGAGGATTCCTCAGGTTCAAGACCGTCCAGCCTTTGGTTAATCATTCAGGCTGCATCACATAGGCTACCTCTTTTTGGGGACAACATACCATGAACAACCTTGCGACAGGATGTAACCAAGACAACACTACAAAGGACCCACGTCTGCTTCTGACATGTTTACAGCATTGTGTTCACCCCCTGTGGAGTTGTTCTCTTTATTTCAAAGTGGACATCATGTTTAGAAACATCCCAACATCCAGTGCTGTCACTGGATTTCTCCTTTGGATGTACTTTATAAAACAAGCAGATGAGGAGACAAGAAGAAGCTTAAATATATCATATCAAGTCTTCTACTCATAAAATAAAGTGAAACGACACTAAATAGAAACTAGATGTGATAAATGAATGTTCCTCTGGTTATTTAATATTAAATGTTTATATTTGACTCTTCTCCTGTGTTTGAAGCTTGATCCATTAGAAAATCATGAGTGTTACATCTCCCCTTTTGATCGGCTTACAAGAATTTATAAAAGTGATGAATAATAATGAGTTTTAAAAGTTTTTATAAATGTAGGCGATAGATAGATAGATAGATAGATAGATAGATAGATAGATAGATAGATAGATAGATAGATAGATAGATAGATAGATAGATAGATCAAAGGTCAAAAGGTCAAAGGTTTTTTATTTGTCATTTCTTGTAAGGTGTACACGAGATGAAATTGTGTGCTCCTAGATTAAAAGCAGTGCAAAAAATCTGAACATTCAAATAGAATAAAAGCATACAAAATAAAATCCTATGTTAATTAAAAATATACTAAATAAATACTCTTAATAGTAATAATAATTTAGATAGATAGATAGATAGATAGATAGATAGATAGATAGATAGATAGATAGATAGATAGATAGATAGATAGATAGATAGATAGATAGATAGAGACCTTGTTCGGCTGTCTACTCGGGTAGTTACGGTACATGAAGGAACAAGCGCAGAGGTCCCGGATGTAAACAGAAACACTTTTCACGGCCAGTGATAGTCACCGTCACCGTGTCCTCTTACACTCGAGACCGTGTCCGTCCAGCAGGCTGAAGGAGGACAGACGGCAGACGGCGGGTTTGCGGTAGCGCCGGGGCCGTGGAGGTGAACCAGCCGGGCGGGCTCATGGACAGCTGTATGGACCTACACACGCAGCTGGCCTCCATCATGGAGGTGCTGGCTAACGCGGCGGTGGCCGAGATCTGTCAGCTGGTGGACGACGGCTTCGCCTCCCTGCGGCTGGAGGTCTCCCGGAGCCAGAGGGAGAACCTGGCCCTGAAGAGCCGCCTGCGGCTGATGGAGGTCCGGGCGGGGGAGCCGAGCCGCAGGGGGGCCGTGCCGTCGCTGGTGGTCACCTGCCCCAGGAGAGGTTAGACCAGGTCCAGTCAACAGATGTTTTAACAGCTTAGTGCTGCAGACTTTGCTGCTCAGATAGCACTGTGTTGTTGCTGCTGCAGGGATTAGTCATTTAATTGTTCAATTAGTTGATCCACAAACAAGTTAAAACAATCTTAAATCCCATCAAAGCTTTCAGCAGCAGCAGCTCTACCTGTGATGGAGACAGAGAAGGAGCTAATCACTTGTTCTTGCAGTAGCCTAATCAAGGAAATGTTGGCTGACAGTAGGCCTAATACATTTTATGTTATAAAGTTAAACACTGTCAGACACTTTGTCTGCCCATGAGTTAAGTCTGGAGCTCACACAGTTTGTGATGTGTGAACATGTTATGATAAACAGTTGTAATTTCCTCTCGAACAGAATTGCATTTTGAAGAAGATGCAGCTGTTGGTACCAACAGGAAAGTCAAGTCCACCACCCTGGAGAATCATGACTCTCCGCAGCCACAGGTCAGTGCTACATGCTGTCTGTCAGCTGGTCTCCCTTCATCTCTCCTTCTGTCCATCCCCATGACGCCTCACTGTACAAGGACCTGGATTTAAGGGCCTTATGGGCACTCTAGAGATAAACAGTCTACACAGATGCCCATAGGGTCTACAACACGCATACTGACGACAGATAGATTGAAAATGAATACAAAGAGCCAGTTACTATTGCTGCACATCTGTCCCATTTTTGTAGACCCATCTCAGTATTGCCTAAAAACTACACTTAAAATAGTAACAACAATGAGATGTAAAATTACTACACAGAGCAAATGACTACAAAGAGGCATAAAACCACCTCTAAGAGATACCAAAATATCACAAGCAGCAAAAAGGCAAGTTGACAGAAGACAGTCAGAATGACAGCAAAGAGATCCTAAACTACAATAGAGGTCTGTGCATAGAGCCAGGTGAGAGATTATATGTTAAGGGTTTGTGAAAATTGCATTTACAAGGCATAGATGATGTCTACACAACTGAATAAATGAATAAAATTGTGGCGCAGCAGCAGTGAAGATTTTACCTTTATGATTTCTGTCTGTCAGACGGTGGAAGCGATGCAGCAGCCGGTGGATCCAGAGGTGTCTGAGATAAAGAGGGAAGAGCTGGAGGAGCAGGACCCTCAGTCGACTGCCAGCAGCAACAAAGTCTTACAACAGAAATGTGCTGGTAATGTCACAGTCAGTGTGATGCAACCACAGTAGCAATGTTACAAGTCAGATCTGATAACAGAACACATCTGTGTTAAAGGGATAGTTAGGGTTATTTGGTCTTGGTTTGTGTCAGGTGGTCACACACAGTCAGTGTGTTAGCTGCAGTACACTTGGCTCAGCACGCTGCCTGTTACAAGAACATGGCATAGCGGCAGTCAGACCCTTAAAAAGGGAAATAATCCAATATCCATTTAAATTCAAACCTCCTATGTACATTTAAACATACTGAGTCTAGAAACAAAGAGGTGGATCAGCCTTTCAAACCTCAGCTTTTTTTGTGGTGTGGTTGTATTAGTCATACAGTAGTTGGTACATTATGTGCAGTAGATTATGTACGTGATACACTGCGCTAGTAGTGTGTGCTAATATAATATGTAGGAATACAGTAGTTGAAAGGTTGAAAAAATGTCATGTCAAAGGAAATTTTTCTTTTACAGGAAGATAAACTGCTGAAAATATTGTACATGAAGAACACAGTGATTGTGTCAGTGGCTGTTTTGCAGAAAACATGTTTATTTGTTTGTTTTTTTTCATTTTGGCTGTGCTAGTCCCACAGCAAAAAAACGAAATCATACCTTTAGGTCCAGGTTGTGGTCTGTAGTTGACAGTATGAATAGTAGCTGACAGTTTTGATGCAGGGACATAATTATTCTTAATGACAGGAGGAATAAAATATTTTATACATTTTATTCTCTCTTTTCATTCTTTAGTCGGACCTCAGTCTCCTCCCCACTCTCCTGCTGCTCAGAGCATCGACCTTCTGAGTGTTGGAGCAGAAATCTCTGGAGACAGTGTGTCGTGTCGCTTTGGCAGACTCGAAACTCTACAGCAGGAAGAGAAAGAGGGAGCGAGGGAGACCAGGGCGTCATGTCAGCATCCTCCAGCAGAGCAGAGCCACAGAGCTGCACCGCGCGGCCCCAGCAGGGGTTTGACTGGAGGAGACGAGCATGTTGTGGATCTCAGAGACTCTGTGTCTGCTGAGTCGAGCAGAAGCACAGTTACAGTCGCTGTTGAAGAGGCTCCACTTGTGAAGTCTCTGGACACTGGAGTGAGGGGTTTGTGTAGTGCTGCAGCAGATTGGAGGGGAGAGGCGGTCAAACTGGAGACTGAATCTTCCTGGTGTGAAGCTTTTAGGACACGCAACGCTGTCACTAGAACTGAGTGTGTGAGTGACAGCAGAGGAATTAATAGTAACACAAACACAAAGAACGAGGCAGCAGAGCTGGACACCAACAGCTTGGACTCGTCCTACTTCGACGACCTGTTCTCGTCTCCAGAGGTGGCCCGGTCTCTGACGGCTCCTCAGAAACGCTCCACGGACGCCGCAGGAGCAACAAGCATGGATGAGTCACTGTCATCCTCCTCCTCCTCTTTTCCTTTCCTGAGCAGCAGAAGCAGCTTTGGGAACTCTTCCACATCAGGCTGTTTTAGCGGCTCCTCCGTCAGCAGTGCTACCTCTGATTCCAGGTGCAGGATCATCGCCGGCAGCACTGAACAAGTGTTCAGCTGCCAGCAGTGTGGTGGCCTCTTCCACGCCGCCAGAGACCTGGTGGTGCACCAGCGCTCCCACACCGGGGAGATGATCTACCACTGCCACCTCTGTAAGAAAGCCTTCGTCCACCCACACCAGCTCAGAACCCACCAGCGGGTGCACACGGGGGAGAAGCCGTTCAGCTGCGCTCAGTGCGGGAAACGCTTCTCCCAGTCCAGCCACATCAAGAGACACATGAGCGTCCACACGGGGGAGAAGCGCTACAGTTGCAGCCTCTGTGGGAAACGATTCTCTCAGGCCTGCAGCCTCAAGGTGCACCAGGCCGTCCACACCGGAGAGAGACCCTACAGCTGCACCAAGTGCGGCAAGAGCTTCTCTGTGCTGGGAAACCTGGTCCGCCACCAGAGCGTTCACATGGGCAAGTGAAGGCACTCGCAGCCAGATGGGACTGAAGCAGCTGGCCACACACCGCGCTGTGTTTAAAGTTTAGACATGTGCCTATGAATCCATTAGGGCTCATTATAAAGTCTGTCAGACTGTTTTTAACGTACTGAATGTTGTCCTGTGTTGGTGTTATTTATACATGATTACAATAAAACATCAAAGCACAGGACCCAGAGGCATGTTTGTCATTTTTACTTTTGTCACAGTGACTGAATCCACATCCACTGCACCATTTTAAAAGAATGAGGAACACATATTTTGATATTAGCACATCATATTTCAAACAGAATAAAACATGTATACATGTGTATGTGTATGTGTATGTAGTGATATTAGAGGTAGACAGATTAATTGGTTTGGCTGATTGATTGGCACAGGCAGGAAATTTTATAAACTATAATTATCAGCAGGAGAACCAGCCACACAGTCAGGCTATATCATCTTATTGCACCATATTACCACGCTTAAATTAACGGTAGCTAACACTATATGATAGGATAATAATATAATTTATACTTAAAAAGGGGTTGACATGAAAACTTTGTTGTTGTGTTGATTTCAATAGGAGATGACAGGGGAGAAAAATAGGTTACTGTTAATGTAACATGTGTTCATCACTCTTGTGCTGACTGATCGGGGCAACGTCTGATGGAGCTGTTTTGACTGTTAACACCCACTGTAGGCTACTTTTTTTTTGCATGGTATTGCCTGAATAATCCGCTGTTGGCTTTTTCCTGGACTACCTATGTGAACACACACCTGCCTATGTGGGTTCTCTGACTTCCTCCCACATGTCAGTGGTCTATTTTCAAAATAAAATAAAATGTATTCCATTGTTGAAAAGCTGCTTCAAAGTAAGAGTGCTTTATAGAATAATGTAGGCTATTGGAGACAAAAGTATAATAGCTACACCTGTCTTAAAGTGTAGAGTAAGAGTCACAAGTTCACAAAACAAGTGAAACAACACAGACAGGTTTGAAAGACTGTGACTAAGTAGAGTACTCCAGTAAAGGTATCCCGTTACTGTTCCCCTCTGCTGAATAATGGCATTTCAGGGGAAAGCAAAGGTTTTGACTCAGCTGACTGAAGTGATGCTGAACAACAAACTGACGTCATCAAGAGGCGACTGTGGCACCTCATAGATCCACAACATTGTTGAGCAGCAGCAGCAGCAGCACAGAGGAGAAGGCAGGCCAGTCCAGGGGACGGACAGAGGGAGGCGGACTCGGGGCTTGGTGCATGTCTCCAGTCACAGACAGCTGCGTGGACCTGCTGACACCCGAGCACCGCCGCGCAGCAGCAGCAGCAGCAGCAGCAGCAGCAGCAGCAGCCAGGCAGCAGCCAGGCAGCCCGGGCGATGATGGCGGACTGTGTCGGCTTCCAGGCGCAGATCGCCTCGATCATAGAGATCCTGGCCAATTCCGCCGTGGCGGAGATCTGCAAGCTGGTGGACGACGGCTACGCGGCGCTGCGCTCCCAGATGGAGCAGGAGCGGGAGAAGAGCGAGAAGGAGAGCGACGTCCTGCGGCAGAAGCTGCGAGACATGGACGTGAAGATGAGGAGCTACGAGAGGAAGATGAGGAGACGCAGCCAGCGGGAGGAGATCACCGCCGCGCACTTCAGGCCACCCGAAGGTAAAGAGGGGGAAGCTGCAGCTGCAGGCAGCTGGCCTGCTGCTGACAACCAGCCCTCCGATCAGCAGACATGAGCCCGAGGGAGGCGGGACACACACACACACACACACACACACACACACACACACACACACACACACACACACACACACACACACACACACACACACACACACACACACACAGTCATACAACCCATTCTGACGGATAGTTAATTACGCAGGTGTAAGAAGCTGGAGCATGAGTTGCCACAACCCAGCAACCCGGAGGTTGTAATGGCCCAGTAGCCTAATGTATTAGTGTAGTGTGATGTATTATCCATTAATTTTCATGGTAACACTTTATTTTAAGGGGTCCTTGTTCCTGTGTATCTACCTAATTAATTACAGTGTAATTACCTATGTAACCGTATGTAATAACATGTACTTACATTGTAATTACATAGTGAATTTTGGTGTACTTACAGGTTCTTGTTACACTTGTAAGAGAGAGGCCACTTTGACAAAGTATTGTAGCAAGCATTTCTTATTACAAGTGTAACAAGGACCCGTAAGTACACCAAAATACACTATGTAATTACAATGTAAGTACATGTTATTACATACGGTTACATAGGTAATTACACTGTAATTAATTAGGTAGATACACAGGAACAAGGACCCCTTAAAATAAAGTGTTACCATGAAAATTAATGGATAATACATCACACTAATACATTAGGCTAACTGTAACACCTCAACCAGAAGAGGATATTTTCTCAGTGACCTGTGGTCAGCTACAGGGCAGGGTGACATGGAGGAGCAGCTATAATCTACTGATTTAATTTTATTATCCTCTGAGTTATAAACTTGAAATGCCATCAGATAAGAACACACATTACAATAAAACACACTGCCATAAAGACAACAAACACTACAAAAACACAACACAGTAAGAACATGATACAGCATGAAAAACACAATACACTGGAGAGAGAGACAGTTTTATTGTGCAGAATCTACAGTACACGCCTATATTTCCAGGCTGTATCACGATAAAATACAGTATATTGCAATATTTTTGAAATATTTAATATGAGTCATTTTTGAAATATCTTCCATATAAAATCATAAATGACAAAACGCGTGACTATTTCATCCTTTGATGCCTAAGGAGGGACAGTAATTCTTTGTGTGAGAGATGTTTCTTTGGTGATGAATGGCTCCCAGCAAAACTAGACAAGAACACATTTGTTGATAGTCCTACTGATATCATCGCAGCCACATTATATGTAGCTGACACTTTTATTGGCCTATATAAGTTTATTTTTTTATATTGATAAAGCACAGACCTGAAAAAAAATATAACTTATATTTTATCAATTGCATAGAGACAAACTTTGGAGACCTCGTGTTTGATTATAATTATATGATGTTGATAATTTAATAGGTAAAAGGCAGTAGTGTGTGTATGTATGTGTGTGTGTCTTGCTCTGAGTGAGGGTAAACATTGAGACAAACTGTATGTAGACAGAGCTGCAGTGACACAGCTGCCATGCACACACAAGGCAGACAGTGTGTGTGAGGGGGCAGTCACGAGAGAGAGCGAACATGAGGGTCCAATGCTAAAGGGAATTTCATGCTGAAAGTGAAATCTTACAACATTAATTTGACAAATTATACCTAATGTTGGTGATATTGTCATTAACTGACCGCTCCTAGTTGTGGTGTTGTTTGTTCAGGTTTGAAGGTGACTACATGACCCCATGGTGCTGGTTTCTTATACTGTTATAACAATGGATGTCTGGTAGGTGAAGCCAATGTGGTAGTGCTTTAAAAGTTCAATACCAACGAGGGCCACAAGGGGCTCGCTCTAAGAAAACATCTGGTTCCAGTACACATTCATTTAAAAAAAAGCCAACTTTTCCAGTTTTTTATATATAACTAATTACGATGTTATTTGCTTAATTTTTGCCTCTTGTTCTGTTGATCCTTGTGAAAATTGTTCTCCAATTAATTAGCTTGCCAAAAGGTGCTGTCACTGAACTGGGGAACAGCTGCAGTGTTTGCTATGCTAGCTGTACCTGCTGGTCCCACTTGGCTGGTAACCACAGATGTGGTTATGCTGATAAAGAGATCGATTTCACCAAAATTAGTGATGATACGTTCCAATTTCTAAATGACTCCACTTTGTCCCACAAATGCTAAAGACTCTTTAAGCATCAGATTTGAAACCTTTATCTATTTGACTAATTTCTACAGTAGTCAACCATCTATCTCAGATGTATTTGAAAAAGTTTGAAATATTGAAAAATAGACAGGTACAAGGTGTATGCTAGGGGCTAGAAAGGCAAAGGATGCACAGCAGCGTCAAAGCAACTAGATGGTTTCTTTGCTGAGGCCACTGTTCCCAGAATTGGGACCACTCTCAGATATTGGAGAGATAATCTCCTCTGTTTTCCAGCACTGGCACAAAAGGCACACAAACAACAGCGCTGAGAGTGAGCGTCTGTTCAGCTCTTGGATGAGAAGAGAAACAGACTGAGATGCCACAAGGCAGAGGAGAATAACTTTGTAAAGAAAAAACATGAATCCTCCTAAGAAGTAGGCTTTTATCATAAATTATTCTTTTATCATTTATCAGTAATTGTGTTTGGAAGAAAATGCACACTGTATTTAAAGGTTTTTCCTAAGACGCTAATATTGTTTTCTGTATAGAGGCCAGTGTTTAGACCGATGTTCCAGCCTCCTGTTAGTTTGTGCTTAATGGTAAATTGTGTTTACATACATTTAATTGCATTTTCATATTTACAAAAACTGTCTTTTGGGCAATGTATAGCGAAAATCTTCTTATTGAGTAAGTAGTTGTATATGAGGATAAAAAGGTCTCTAAAAGTGTTTCTGAATTTGCGATTATTCGGGTACTGTGATAGCATTCAGGGCTCAAAGACATTTCATTGTCGTTTGGACTCAGATGCTGCAGATCACTTTCTCCCTGACACAAAGAAAAGACAGAAACTCTACTAAACATACTCTATAAACACTAAGGCATGTGTCATGTGTTGCACTTATTTCACTTCCACAGCAACAGGGAACACTGATGATGTTGCATAACGCTGCGGCCTCAAGTAACATTATTTAAAAGCTTTATTGATGTGGGTATGAATTAATTTTTAAATCTGTTTAACCTACATTTGGATCCTCTGTAGTGTTTCCTTGAGGGCATGAGTCTGTCTGGAGAATATGGGATGAATCAACTGGTACTGAAAGAGACTTTACACCTTGTTTAAACCAGTCCTCTCAGTGTTTATACCGTTATATATAGTAAATAGGGCTGTCAGAGTTAACGGTTAATCGCGATTAGATTAATTAAAAAAATTAACGCGATTAAATTTTTTAATCGCGGCCCATTTTGTCCTCTGTCTGCTGGACTGGAGGACTGGAGTGTGGGACCTCCAGTCCAGTAGGTGGCGGTAAGGCACCTTCAAGTTGGTTGCTACACAAATATACACAGTCTAACATATATCCACAGCTCCATCCATTGATTTTTTGACAGCTTTGTTGTCAACAAATGCACATGGCCATGTATTGATTTTTTTGACGGCATCTGTTGTCAACAAATGCACATGGCCAGGCAGAGACGTAGCAAAGTAAAGGGCAATTTCCACTGGATGCAATTCGTTTCAATTCTGTGTGAGTTTCATGCATCATGTGTTATGATTAGGTACTAGGCCTGCTAGGTCTGGTCTAAAAGTTGTTTGTCTAGAGATTATAACACTTTGGAGTGTTGAAAGTCCAAAGCGCCATATATAATATTTTTAATAGAGATTAATCGCGAGTTAACTATGGAAAAAATGCGATTAATCGCGATTAGAAAAATTAATCGTTTGACAGCCCTAATAGTAAATAATAACAGTTTGTACTGAACTGTCACAGCACTTCTTGATGCATTCACTTTCACACAAATTTAAATATCTTTAGCTCTTCAAAGAATGTATATCCCTCAGACCGCTGATTACTCACAACGATGCTCTGATTGGCCTCTCAGTGATTCTGTCATTCCCTGTTACTTTGTAGTCTGATCATGTTTTCTTACTGAGTAGATTAGTAATGTATCTCAGGAGATAGGTTGTGCACGCTGAATGATAACAATTCATACTCAGGATCTTGTGTTGTTTTCCAGGACCTGATGACCATCAGCCTGCGGTGCCACTTCTTCCTGCCACATCTGAAGACAAGACTCTCCAGTACATTTCAAAGGTAAAGATGAATCAGCAGAGTGTTTTCAAGTGTAGCTTGTTTAGTCCCAACAGCTCTTACTCGCCCAGCAGGGACTCAGCTGCAGACGCTGATGGCTGATGGTGAGTGCAGATAGTTCAACCTTGGCACACATGGATTGCTGAATGGTATTAAACAACCTGCCTCAGATTATGTTTTACATTAGTTTTTATTTCATATTGACTTTTTTCGTTTTCATTTTAGTTTTATTCCATTTTTAAATTAGGTTTTTATTTTTTTCAACACTGAAAATATGTATTTTCATATTCAAGACTTTCATATTTCACATGACTGGATAAGGGTGTAAGACAGACATGCAGGAAGAGGGGATTCTAGCCCTCATGTTATGTTCTGGTCGAATTTGACTGTTTTAAACATTTTATCTCTGAAAAATGTAGTTAATGTGATCAGACTGACCCAAGAGTCCATGACTTTGTCTACAAAGAGGTTTTCAACAGACAAAATGAATTATATTTATTTGCATACAACTTTGTGCTTTTTATTCAACTTTTGTACACTCTTCAAAAATGACCAGCCATTAGAAATGAATGGGGGAACTACAATTAGTGTAAAAAACTGCAAGTAGGCCTACATCCTCATTTGTCAGATGCCATTAGCTCAGATGAATGAGGCATACAGGCCATAAATAACAGATAGAAACTAGAAAATTTCCTCTGGGGAAATTTTGAATGGGCCACAGGGCTACTGCGGGTTGTGCCATCTCTGTCAACATGGGAATCAAACCCACGATCGGTCAAGACAGAGCTGATCAGACAGACACATAATCATCTTTCTATAAGCACTGATATGGAGGAGCTGTAACCACATTAGGTTAACTGTGTGTGTGTGTGTGTGTGTGTGTGTGTGTGTGTGTGTGTGTGTGTGTGTGTGTGTGTGTGTGTGTGTGTGTGTGTGTGTGTGTGTGTGTGTGTGTGTGTGTGTGTGTGTGTGTGTGTGTGTGTGTGTGTGTGTGTGTGTGTGTGTAATCACATGAAGTTACCTGTGTGTGTTAGAGTGTGGGAGAGGAGTGCGCGCTTCCGCGCGCATTTGTATGTTACCTGTGTGTTTTGATGTGTGTGTGTGTCTGTAACTGTAATCACATGAAGCTGGTTCTAGAGTCTGTGTGTGTGTGTGACTATGAGCTGCATCCTGTGTCAGTCTGATTTAGCTGTGTCTGTGTTTATAAGCATTTAAACGAGCGCCAGCTGGATTGTTTATGAAGTTAACGAGCTCTGGCCTGAGAATCACAGAGGTTACCACGGCGATAGGGGCCCCCCAGGCTGAGACAGACAGAAACGTTGAGAAAAAGAGTGATTTTCTGCCTCTGCACTGGTCTCGCAAAAGGCTTACTGTGACAAAACGGTAACTCCTATCAGAACAAAACACAGATCAACGTTGCTCTAAGGACTTCCTGAAAAATTTGGTACGATTTGGTGTTTCTACAGTAAATATTTTGGAGACGCTGGCAGTTTTAAAACATCGGTCCGTTCTGCTTCTCTCAGAAAATATTTGTATTGGAGTCAATGAGGAGCAGAGACAGACGTGGCCGCACTTAGAGGCTCAGAGTTTAAATTCTGTAAGTCTCTCTGATATTTTGAGCACATGATATGAGAGATAACAAGTTTGTCTTACAAATTCTGAAAAAATCATGTGTGTAGAGTGTAAATTGTGGCCGGGCCGAGTGTGGAAAGAGAAAAAATCTGGAGTTTTTCTGGGCTTTCTCCCACTCTAACCGATCACGCACTCACATTCCGTGCAATACACAACCATTGTAATCTCATAATTTCTCCAAAAATGATCATGGTCATTGATCAGGGATTGATCAAAAACTATATGACCTATCAAAACGTGGAGTAATACAACAATACACAAGACTTGTGTCTACTGTTTAAAGTTTAAATGAAGTCTCTAGGTGAAAGTATGCCTGAGTAGTAGACGTTTGTTAAACTCCAATGATTGGTTTTTTTCGCTCTTTTTTTTTTGCCCGTCCCATTGACTTCAATGCAAAATTTTGACTTATGTCGCGAAAAATTCGTAAACTGTTGAGAAAAGTAATAGCATACCGATCCTGATCAAACCGCACGTTTTGATATATAATTTGTCATCGAAAATCGTCCGGAAGATGAAAAAAAATAACTAGGAAAAAATCCACACAATAACAGTAGAGCCCGGGCTATTTCATAGCTGTAGGGATTAGTGCCCAGTGCGATGGCCCGTGGCCCTAATTAAAAACCTGTAATGTTCACAAGAACTGAAGTTGATTAAGAAAACGAATGACACAAATGATGATAATGTATTGTTACAGTTCTATGATGAGTCTTAATAGAACGGTCATTCTTGACCAGGAACACAAAATTGTTTAACATGAAATGAACACAACATGAGGGCTAGCTTCATTTAAGCTCCTTTTTATTTCAATTAATGAAGATGTTAATGTGTAAATGATGAATGCAGATATGTCATGTTCCAGCTGCTTCTCACTGTTTCACAGCAGGACGAGACCAAGGTGTTGCCTATGGTGAAGCAGGAGAAAGTGGAGAGAGATGACTGCAACTTGGACCTCAAGGTGGAAGTGAACATCAGAGCGGAGTGCGGCCTGTCCACAGGTGAGTGTGGCTCTGTCTGCAATTCAGACAGAGTAAAAAAACTGAAGCTGTTTCTGCTTAAAAACATAAACGACTGCACAGGTGAGCCACCGGAAATAGGCTCGAGTAATGAGGTCAAAGTCGTCTTAAAATCACTGAATATTAAGCTCACTAAACTTCAGATATTAATCTGCTCACTGTTAATACCCAGTATGATACAGGCCACACCCTTTTACAGCTAAACCTTGCTAAACCAACTGAGTGAATTGATTTTTGTTGTTTTTGTTTGACTTTTTTCAGTCACTGATTTAAAACTTCATGAATTTTTATTTCTAAACCTTCAAACACAGACATCAATCCTTGGTCTCTGGGGAGGTTTCTTCTTCCTCATTTTTATTTAATGCAGCATCGTTAAGACACTCACATGACTGACAGGGGAGCAGTTGGCCACAATTGTTTTTCTCCTGTGGTGAACACAGTGTGTGCTCTGTGACATTTAAAAAAAAAAAATCAATTGATTTAAAGTTGCTTCAGTGTAAATTTACAACAGTCAAGATTTGCTTTACTTCTTTTCCATAACTTCATTCACTCTGTCCGTCTGCTCCTCCTCAGCCCTGGAGCCCAGTGAAGAGACGCCTCCTGCTGATGTTCTTGACACCAGTATTTCCTCCTCCACTGTCCTTCCCTCCTCTCCGACCGACACTACGATGGACCTGACCTGCAGGCCTCGAGCAAAACGCAAATCCACCAAGCCTCTGAGCAACAGTTTGACGGTCAGTGGAGGGGCGGGCCTGGCCCCAGAGGCCCCTCGCAGAGAGCTCGGAGGAAGCCTGACCGACGGTGCATTGAAGCCGGAGGTCCAGACAGATGATACCACAGAAGAAGAGCTCCATCCCGCTCACCTGCCAACCCCTGTGGCGTCAGACGAGCCGAGCCCCGACCGCCTCAACAGCCTGGGCCTGGACCTGGCCTGGATGCAGGAGCGTGTCAGCCATCTTGGAGCAGCGTACGCAGTAGCACAGATGGGTCTGGGGAACACAGACACTGGACACCCCTCTGCCGCCTTTCCCTCGCAGGGAGGGGGAGACAGTTTAGACGGCCCCCCGACCATGCTCTTCACTGGTGGAGCTCATGAAATGGCGGCGTTTGCTGCCTCCTTCGACATGGCCGCTGCAGCCGCCGCCGCTGCCGCAGTCGTTGCTGCACCACCTCCTCCTCCGCCACCTCCTCCCCCTCCCCCCTCAGTGCCCTCTGCCACCACCACCAGCCCACGGCGGCCTTATAAGAGCGCTGCTGCTGCTGCTGCTGCTGCTGCAGCTAAAGACCCTGTGGTGTGTGCCGTGTGTGGCCGTGTCTTCCCCAGTGCAGCTGCCCTGGAGCTGCACCAGCGGGTGCACACGGGGGAGAGACCCTACACCTGCCCCCACTGTGGAAAGGGCTTCGCCCAGCCCAACAACCTGCGGGTCCACCTCCTCATCCACACCGGGGAGAGGCGCTACCGATGCACACTGTGTGGGAAGAGTTTCATCTCATCCAGCCACTTGAAGAGGCACCGCACCGTCCACACACAGGAGAAACCGTACAGCTGCTCGCGCTGTGGACAGTCCTTCAGCCAGATGTGCAGCGTCCGCAGACACCGGCAGCAGTCCCAGTGCGGCCTGTAGCCTGACCACTGGATCTGGAACTGATCTCCACACAGTCGTTAAAATCCCTTTGTATGGGAGTTCATGTATCTTATATGAGCACGTGCAAACCAGAGAAGGCTGTATCCTGTGATGACATGTAGTTGATATTTGTCCTAGGTCATAGCAGTAATATGTGAATTCTGTTTGAAGGTGGATTTCGTTGTGAGGCCCCTCTACCTTTTCTTCGTCTTTGTTTCAAACTGAAAGGATCAGAGTGAACTGTGACAGAGTGCCTCAGACGGTGTTGATAACACTCAAATCCATTTGTCATGACATGGTGTTGTTTGTGACAGACTCTCTAATTTACATACATCGTTGAGCGGAGGGTCTTAGCTTAGACCAGGTTGGCTGGTGGTACTGTGTACTGTCACTGAGCTGGGTGAACACAGCCTTATATCGAGCACACGAGTGCTCCGTGGTTTTTAAGTAGCGAACCTTGTCGAATTTACACTTCAAGTTTTCAAATTGTCTTACCTGAAGCAGCTGAGATCTAATCTTGCCTCAAACTCTGTGGTTTCACACGTCCAGACACTTCCACACTCTGTCGGCTCGGTTAGCAGTTAGCTCAGCTAGTTGGTTGACTGAAAGAGAAACAGACTCATTCTAACAACTCCAAAGCAACATGAATGCAAAAATACTATACTACTAAATATAGTAAGCAGGTAAAAATGTTTTTTGTTTTTTTTTACACAAGCAAACCCACTAATAAGTAGGTTACCTGCAGCAGCCAAATCCAATAACCTACTGCTACTGGTCCCTTGCCCTCGTCTGTGAAAAAGCTCTGTTGGAAATGTCCAAACACTAAAAGTGCTGTTACTTATTTATTTATGGTTTATGTCAGAAAACTATCATGAAAGTTGTACTTTTTGAGCATCATCAACACATTTTAACAACACTGTGATAAGACTGGTAACCAAAACCACTTTAATCCTGATATTAAATTGTGATACTTTTTCATGTCTGGACCTGGTCTGTATGAAAAGTATCCTGAGATTATTTGCTTTGGAGTTGCTGGGATCTATTTTCTGATGAAGCTGACTAACAAGCTAAGTGCTTATACATGTGTCTAGTCCTTTTTTGCCAATGTAGGCTAACCAGATGTTGGACCTATCTCTGTACTGTATGCTCAGAAATTATGTAGTCTATAGATTTTATGAGATGAAACCACAAGAGGGTTTGCTCTCCAAAACATCAGACTCCTCTTTTGAAGCACTTTAAAAGTCCCCACAACTCTTCCTGAAAGCCAGGGGTGAAATCTGGAGGGAGTGCTGACACACTGTTTGTCACAATGTGTTCATCACATACAGTCCCCTCTGTTGGTCACATGCAGTGTCTTCAGTGAGTGGCCTTCTGCTGTTGAATGGTAAATGTTGGCACTTTGTTTAAATAAATCTTAATGTAGGCCTGCACCTTCTTAAATATGACAGTGTCAAATTAATAGCCCAGTCAGGCCAGTCTCGGGCTCTGGCACAGAATTTAATCTCTCGTCGATAAGACTGATGTTGAGGTTTGTTTTCACTAATTGGCAGTAATGTCTGAATAATCAATTTCCCCTCTCTCAGCTGTTCACAGGCTGAGGCCTGGGGTGTGTAACTGTCTCTTCATCATAATCACTGTTCATTCTCAGAACAAAAGACTGTAAAAAGATGTAAAGTAAAAACATATATAAATGAGAGTCGTGTTCGTATGTGTTGATGTTGGTTATAATTGGCTAAGCTGTGAGCTCCACAGCTATAACAAAAAGTGTTGTCTTTTAGTATTCTTTCATGACCTGTTCCAGTGTTTAAAAATATATGGATATCATTAAACATGTAAATGGTTTGCAATGAACCTCACTGCTCTGTGGGTGTAATTTCTGTGCTGTGATCTCATGCATATTAGGTTCTTTATGATCTAGGAGACACTTCTTTTAGAGTAGTAAGGAAGAGAGGTTAATCTGTTTTAGAAATGAAAAATATCTGAGGCACAGATTGAAGCCTTGGTCTTTGCTCTCTGCTACTTGATCTGTTGTGAAGCAGCTCCTAAATGATTTCATACATAAGATTCAGGAGTCACATGCATTTTCTTCAGGAAATGCATTTTCTAGTCATAATAAACTCTTGACTTTTAGCCCAGTGCACTTTAAATGCAAATATTGTACCTGTGACTCCATCTAAATATGAAATAGTCTAGGAAGGCCTCTCCTACTTACAGAGTTTTTTAGTCAGTTCAGTGAACTTTCTTCACCAGTCAAGTTTTATCTTGTCAGTTCCTTTAATACGTCATCCATGTGTAGCCTAGCTATGCCTGAGGCTGAACAACACAACAACAGACACACAACACATACAATACAAGAGAATAAAGCTAAATATATATATAAATATATACTGTATATATATATATATATATATTTTTTTTTTTTAATAATGAAAGAAAATAAACGACATATTTGATATCAAAAATTTAAATTACTATGAAGTTAAAAAGAGACAACCACTGTGTCCAGACTGATACCTGATGGAGCTATACTATTGATGTTGGTCAAACTATTATTTTCTGAGCCATCAAGCCGACACATGAATCTATACATAAGGTTTCTAAGTACAAGGGTGTATTTGATATCATGACATTATTAATTAATTTCTCTTTCATTTATAAAAGGTAGGCTAACTTATGGTATCACTGCACTTGTAAACTCGTGTGGTTCCTCCCATGGATGTATTACATTACGCGCACCGTCTCGGCAGCGTAGCGTAGCGTCAGCCGGATGTGACGTCACGTGTTTGCGGGTCGAAGCTTGTGAACGGAGGAGGAGGAGGAGGAGGAGAATCAATTTTAGCTTTAGCTTTCTCCTCTTTACCTGCTCAGCTCCTCAGTAAATGCGCTGAATCTTTTTTTTCCACGGTCGTTGTAATGCTCTGACCAGGACTCCGGTGTTTTCCTAACCACACCAGTGGACTAACACCGTGTTTTGTCTTCGTGTAGCGACGGAGCAGCAGCCAGCGAGCGACGGACCTTAGCAACAACAACAATGTCCAGCCGCCTGGCCTTCCAGACGCAGCTGGCCTCCATCATGGAGGTGCTGGCCAACGCCGCGGTGGCCGAGATCTGCAAGCTGGTGGACGACGAGTACGCCGTGGTCAGTCTGCAGATGTCCCAGTGCCAGAGAGAGAACAAGGCCCTGAAGAGGAAGCTGCATCTGCTGGAGCTGAAGATGGCCCGTGGAAACGCCGAGAGGAGGCTGCGGGAGAGCGCCATGAACAGCGGCCGCCCGAGGCTGCTGTTCAGCCCCGCGGACAGGCTCCGGGAGTCCGCACCGGCCGCCGGTAAGAGAGAGAGAGAAACCACATGATGGTTTTCACTTTGTAAACATCAAGAGAGCTAGTCATGCAAATTGTCATGGCTGAGTGGCAAACAAAGCAGAGTCAGTCCACTACTGTTTGTTTTATAGACCTATAAAAGTTGTTTTAATGCTGAAATGTTCATGGTATTTTTCAAAAGCCAAGGGGAAACACTGAATATTATTAATATGTGTGTGTGTGTGTGTGTGTTGTGTTGAGGTCCCAAATTTTCTTTTTCTTTTTCTTTTAAGCTCTACAGTCGAGCACAATTTCTGAAGTCAACACAACTGTGTGTTTAATGTGTCTCACCCCACCCCCAACACACACACACACACACACACACACACACACACACCCCTTATGTGTTGTGATGTGTGATGTCTTTATCTGTTTACCATTGGTTTAGGTTGTGGAGAAGAAATAGGAAACTAGAAAATTTCCTCTCGGGAAATTTTGAATGGGCCACGGGAGCTACTGCGGGTTGTGCCATTTCTGTCAACATGGGAATCAAACCCACGATCTTAAGGTCAAGACAGAGCTGATCAGACAGACACATGATCATCTTTCTATAAGCACTGATATGGAGGAGCTGTAACCACATTAGGTTAACTGTGTGTGTGTGTGTGTGTGTGTGTGTGTGTGTGTGTGTGAGACTGTAATCACATGGTGTGTGTGTGTGTGTGTGTGTGTGACTGTAATCACATGGTGTGTGTGTGACTGTAATCACATGGTGTGTGTGTGTGTGTGTGACTGTAATCACATGGTGTGTGTGTGTGTGTGTGTGTGTGTGTGTGACTGTAATCACATGGTGTGTGTGTGTGTGTCTGTAATCACATGGTGTGTGTGTGTGTGTGTGTGTGACTGTAATCACATGGTGTGTGTGTGTGTGTGTGTGTGTGTGTGTGTGACTGTAATCACATGGTGTGTGTGTGTGTGTGACTGTAATCACATGGTGTGTGTGTGTGTGTCTGTAATCACATGGTGTGTGTGTGTGTGTGTGTGTGTGTGTGTCTGTAATCACATGGTGTGTGTGTGTGTGTGTGTGTAACTGTAATCACATGAAGCTGGCTCTAGAGTCTGTGTGTGTGTGTGTGACTGACTTGACACATAGTTAGTTAGTAGCTGCATCCTGTGTCAGTCTGATTTAGCTGTGTCTGTGTTTATAAACATTTAAACGAGCGCCAGGTGGATTGTTTATGAAGTTAACGAGCTCTGGCCTGAGGATCAAAGAGGTTACCACGGCGATAGGGGCCCCCGCAGGCTGAGACAGACAGAAACGTGGAGAAAAAGAGCCATTTTCTGCCTCTGCACCGGTCTCACATTTAGGCTTAGCATGACAAAACGGTAACTCCTATCAGAACAAAACACAGATCAACGTTGCTCTAAGGACTTAATGAAAATTTCGGTACGATTTGGTGTTTCTACAGTAAATATTTTGGCGACGCTGGCAGTTTTAAAACATCAGGCCGTTCTGCTCCTCTCAGAAAATATTTGTATTGGACTCAATGAGGAGCAGAGACAGACGTGGCCGCACTTAGAGGCTCAGAGTTTAAATTCTGTAAGTCTCTCTGATATTTTGAGCAGATTAAGAGATCAAGGATGAGCTCGTCTACAACCGTGGCCGAAATTATGTGTCTAGAGTGTAAATTGTGGCCGTATGGAGTTTGGATAGAGAAATAATCTGGAGTTTTTCTGGCATCTCTCCCACTCTAACCGATGATGTCACCCACTCTGACACGAACATTCCGTGCAATAGGGCTGAACGATTTTAGGAAAAGATCTAATTGCGATTTTTCTGGCAGATTTTTCAATTTCGATTTGTTTCACGATTTTCTTCAAATCATGTTTCAGTGCAATATACATAATGTACAGTAACATTAACAGATATTACATCATTCCATTCAAAATAAATGTCATTACTCTAATGCAAGAATGAAAACTAAAGTTAAGCATTGATTAGAAAATTATTTATTAAGAAACATGCACAAGTTAAAGACACTACTCTTTCATTTGTGGCTCAGCAGCACACAAATATTTCCTTTTATAGCATTAAACAAAAAAATTCAAACAAAGCAAAAATAGTGAACACAGAAACTCTTAAAGGCTGGTACAAGTCAGGGTGAGGTGCATAACAGCCATTTCTGAAATTAACGAGCAGGTGGTGCAGGTTTCACTGATTGGTTAGCCTGACCTGTCCACGAGCAGCATGCCGCTTCTGATTGGTGAGCTTGGCAGGATGGCACGGAGACGGCATGCATGTGTGAAATAGTCGAAAACAGATCCTAGGTCAGTCAGGAGCACTGAAAAAAATCGCAGCTTTGACGATCACGTGATCGCGCTGTTTGAAATCGCGATTTCGATCAGAAAACGATAAATCGTTCAGCCCTACCGTGCAATACACACCCATTATAATCTAATAATTTCTCCAAAAATGATCATGGTCATTGATCATGGATTGATCAAAAACTATATGACCTATCAAAACGTGGAGTAATACGACAATACACAAGACTTGTGTCTACTGTTTAAAGTTTAAATGGAGTCTCTAGGTGAAAGTATGCCTGAGCAGTAGACGTTTGTTAAACTCCAATGATTGGTCTTTTTCGCTCTTTTTTTTCGCCCGTCCCATTGACTTACATGCAAAAATTTTGCGCAGTTTTTCGCGACTACGTCGCGAAAAATTCGTAAACTGTTGAGAAAAGTAATAGCCCACCGATCCCGATCAAGCCACACGTTTTGATATATAATATGCGAATCGAAAGTCGTCCGGAAGATGAAGGAGAATAATAAAAAGAAGAAAAAATCCACACAATAACAGTAGTGCCCGGTGCGATTGCCCGTGGCCCTAATTAAATACAGTTAAAACTATGACCAAATTCGCTATTTTAAAGTGTGTACTTACTTTCATCTTTCCCCAGTCCAACTGAATTTTCTCTGTATTTTGCGCTTTTTATATTCAGTTGTGACCTTCTTCAACCAATAGTGGGGAACGGCTTCCTCTTGGTGCAAACATCCTGTGATAACTACCCAAGTATGTGGCAGATAATGAGTAGAGTTACTGACTTTGCTACTTGCTGAAATGGATCTTGTTATTTCTGCTTACATCCTGCAGTGAGGCGTGTGGTTAATAATAGCATTTAATTCTCCAGGCTGCAGACACATCCAAAACATTAGATGCACCGGGGCCTTCTAACTGCAAAAAGAGAAACACAAGAGATTGCCTGATAAAGCACTGCAGGTTTTTTTTTTTGGGGGGGGGGGGGGGGGTTACCAAAAAAATAGCATGTACTCGACCAGCTTGAGCAGCCATCTCTGGGCGACTCAGCAGAAACAGGGAGGGTGTCTCTTCTCGCTGACAGACATCACAAAGCCTGGAGGGAAAGTGGTGGACAAAACTCTGATCCGATCCTCCCCCCTCTGCTCCTTCAACCTGGTGTGAGCTCCTTGTGTGGTTGCCCCCACCAGTATCGGATCAGTGTTTTTTGGTGGCCACAGTTGCACATATTCACACATTTGGAAAATATTATAACAAATTCTCATTTCATTTTAGGCTGTTTATCAGTTATTTCTTTTTTGCACAAAGTGAGGCTTTGCTAGTCCGTCTCAAGTCAGCTTTGATCAGATAAGTCTGGATGCTATGAGCAGAAAGACTTGAAGTTTCGGTGGGAGATAAAGCCAGTTTCAGCCTGGCTGAAGATGAAGATGTGTGATCCTATCCTAGTATCACATGTTTCAACGTCTTTCCATACCATACACAGATAAGTCTAAACCTACTGTATGTGTGTGGTGACTATTGGTCAGCCTGGTTCCTGCGTCATAAGCTCTCTGTGTAATCAAGATGAAGCAGAGAAGCGGAAATGCTTGGAGAAAAATAAAATGCACTATATTTTACTATCAACATACAGATGAACAAATGTGAGTGAGTATAGTGTGGCAGTAATATAATTGCAGCAAAGTCAAGTAGCTAGTCTCACCCGGTGGAGCCAGTAGGTCTGCTGTGATGACTAACAGAGAGGACTCCTACGTGCTGTACGTTGCTTAGGATAAAATGGTCTGACACATGAGTACATGAAAAAATAAATGATGTAACATAATGAATCTCAGCTGTAATGTTTGTAGAAATAGGAAATTAAGATAAAACATATGGGAAGTTGTTTATAACCTCTCCTCAGTTTGCTCCCGATATAAAATTACATGGAGCATGATGGAGATGGTTTTGGTCGTGTTGCTGATTCCTGAGCTACTAGAAGTGAGGAATGTGTGGACTCACCAGGTTCTTTAAAACCCTCCCCGTACAATTACACTCAGATGGACTAAAGGTTAAACTCTGGGACTTGAATTTACACCGTATCTGTTCATCTTTATCTGACCTGTTTGTTTTTAATTTTACATCAATAGTCTACACTTCAATATAAAGACAACACATTTCTGTTTTCATGGGAAGATGAAAGGCTGGAATTATCCCACATCCCACCCTTGGATTGTTTTATTAGCTGTTTTTAATAAAGTCTAAAACATCAGCAGCTCTGCTAATTTGCCCGTGCTTCCAGTCGACTTCTAATTGGTGATCTTCAAAGTGGGAATGCGCTGAGAATGCAGAAAATGTGCCAATTATCTACACAACCTACTTTACACAAACCCACATCAAAAAACCTTGGGGATTTTGCTATCTTTTTTTAATAGTGATTTTATATTCAGTCTGTGACCTCAAAAGGTGGAGAAGCAGCCTCTCCAGTGTTTTCATGATGGTTTTGTTTTGTAATGTTAGAACCACTTCTGTATTTATTTCAGCTGTTTGCTCTATGAACTGGAGCAAGACATGGTGTTTCCCCACAGCACTGGGACTCTCCCTGTTTGTAGACTTGATGTTCCTCTGTAGAAACTCAGCCAGTTGGATTGCACAGTCCTTCAGCCAGGCCAGACGTAGCCTCTTGACCTCCGCCTGCACTTCCCCTGTTATAAAGGACGGAGGTTTTGATCCAGATGTTAGACGGAGTCACAGCTGCAGTGCCAAGTTGTGAAGGAGATAACCTGTGTTAAACTTGCTGTAGAAAAGGTTGAACTCTTTGACCTCGCCCACCCCTCTCAGTCCATCACCTGCTTTAATCTCCTCCTCACACAGGACGAGTCGTTCTCAGTGTCATCTGCCACTCTGCTCAAACAATACGTGCAGTGTACAGTAGTGTGTTCCCAGCCAGACATCGGAGAGATGTGATCTCTTCTCTGAGGTCCTGCCAACACTTGAGCTGCAGGATGTTGAATCAGCTGGAGTCTTTTCACTGAGTTATTGGAACATCCTGATAATTATCAGTCAAAGTTGTCCCGCCTGGAAGTAGTAAATCCACAGAGTATTTATATTTTTTCTCTTTTGCTTCTAATTAACATACATACGTTTGCATTTCAACCCAGAAATCATCACAAACACACATCATCAGCTGCTTATTCAGCTGTTGTGCTGAACCTGTTAGCAAATGTCTTCTTATTTAGAGACGGTTTTTTAAACCATCTGTGCTGCCATGAGATGTTTCCCAGAGTCATTTGATTGATTGAACCTTCAGCAACAACTTGTTTGTAATTTTCTCATCTCTACTTCACCTGCAGTGACACTGTTGATGCTGATGCACCGTTTCTCCACACACGTTGATCTTGTGTTTGTCTAGGTGGTGTGTTCGAGCGACAGATGGCTGTGGCGCTGTGGTCAGGCAGAGCCGCTGCAGGGGAAGCAGCCAGTCAGACGGTCCACTCTGACAACATCCAGAGCAAGGTGAGCGCACCACGAGGGAGTCCAAGGGCCAGATGTGTAAGCTATGCAGACTGAACCATGTGAAAGCCAGTGTGACACTTTAACACATCTCTACTCCCAATAAATGAAGTTCAGAGTGAAACAGAGCTAAATATTTGTAGTGATTTTACTAAACTAAAGTAAACTGACGTAAGTTTGTACATCAGTTTCACAGTCAGCGAAATTGTTCCTCCTTGTCTTTCTTCTTTATGTCTGAGAGATTGTGGCACAGACTGTTTCATACAAATTGCTTAATTTCGATTGAGTGAGATTTAGTGTAAATATTTATTGTTTTGTGCATTCGCATAGTTTTAGTCATGAATCTACACAGTTCTTATTCCTCTGGCCCCAGGTGACTATACAGGAACTCACATACTGGGATGGGGCATGTTGGCTGCTGTGGTTTTACTGCAGCCTCAGGAAAATAAAACGGGTCTTAACTGAGTGTGTCCAACCTGTCTCATTGTTCAGTCTCCAGATGTGGAGCTGGTGGAGCCAGAGGACCTGGACCTGAAGGAGGAGAAGGTGGAAGCAAACATGCGTCAAATTGAAGAAACGGAGGAAGACGTGCCCCTAATAGGAGATGATGGTGAGTTTGTTGTTGTTTACCACAGAGAGATTGTTAACACTGCTGGATGTGATTTTAGTGCCAACTACTCAACTAGTTTGTTAGTTATATATCCATACTTAAAGCAGAAGTAAGCAATGTTGAGGAAATTTGTTAGGCAAGATCTGAAATAAAGATGTTGAGATCGACTGTCTTTGAAGGGTTTTATTCTTTGCAGAGAAGGTTCTCAGTCCAGGGTTTCCCGCAGCGCTTTCCTGTTAAGGCGGCCGCCTTAACAACAAAGAGCTACCGCCTAGACAAAAAAAAAAATTGTAGCGATATTCGCCGCCCCCCCCCCCCCCCCCCCCCCGTCGGACGAGTGGCCGCATCCTCTCACACACATACACACCACAGAGAAGCGCGCACGCAGAACAGCAGCGCGTGTTGAAAGCGAAACTTTAATACGGCACGGCGCGTCCTCCCCCGTCGATCGATCCCCCCCCCCCCGTCGACAGGTCAGACACCACCTTAACTAACAAATTTTCTGGGGGAAACACTGCAGTCAAACAGAGTGCAACGCAGTCTGCAAGGAATGGAACAAAAAATACGTTGAACAGAGGAGTTTTGTTGAATCTGTCACAACCCCCCACAAGTGAACTTTATCTTGCTGAAACAGATTACAATGTACACCAAGGTCAGCAACAGGCGTCAAATACATTAGGTGTTTTGGCTAACTTCTCGTCAGCCGATGGAGTTAGCAGCCCCCGCCCTCGTCATGGATCTATTGGTCCTCGTCCCTACGTCACCACATTCACGCGCATCCCTTGGCTGCACACACAGCCCTTCATGCTGTTCTCTCTCCTCATTGGATAAAGCTTGTAGGATACAAGGAAGTATACAAGAAGTTTTCTCCTCGGCTCAGAGCAGAGCAGAGTGACTGACAGACCCGTGTTTCGGACCAAAAACTCTATGTAAGTGATTGCTGTCGGAAGATATAACTATTTAAGACTTACTGTATATTAACACAAAAAATCCGCTTACTTCTGCTTTAAGCCACAATCTGGAACTGCTTAATAGATGATTATACCCTCTCTATATTAAAATATACAAAGCTGGACAGTGCTTTCACCCCAAAACATTCAGCCAGTGTCATTTAGAACTATCATCAGCATAAAGAAGAACAACATGTCCTGGAAGTCCTGAAGTGATGGTGTGGCCGCCCCCCCACGGAGCCCTGAGCTCAACATCATCCAGTCTGTCTGGGATTACATGTAGAGACAGAAGGATCTGAGGAGCTCCAAGATATTTGGAAAAAAAACACTGGTCCTTCAAAAACTGTGTGCAGGAGTACCTACCTAGAAGAATTGATGCTGTTTTGAAGGCAAAGGGTTGTCACACCGAATATTGTTTTCATTTAGGATTCACGTCTCTTTATTCACTGCATTTTGTTAATTGATGAAAAAAAAAAATTAACACTTCCATCTTCCTGAACAGTACTGTATGACAGAATAATCCAAAAATAATCTCCTGCATTACCTCAAAGAAAAACAACAACAACGACAAAACAAACAAACAAATAAAAAATCAAGGCTACAAATTCATAACCTCGCTTTATAATTATATAAAAAATCCTTATTAAATAAGGATTTTTAATCTTTTCTGGTCATATAAGTTATTTGACCAGAAATTATCAAGTCTATTTTTAAAAGAGTTCACTGAAGGAGCCTGCACTACATCCTTTTAAGGAGTTCCCTCTTAGTTCATACCGATTATTCCAAAAACTAACAACCAGCTCCACTGAGGAATCATATTTTATGGACAAGTTTATACACCTCAATCATGCCACCCCTATACCTCCTATAGACAAGAGTTGGCAGTTTTAAGTGCCTTAATCTTTCTTGGTTTGTCATCACATTCAGACCTGGGATTAATTTGATTAATTCTAGATGAGACCTCACCAAAGCTTTATATAATGGTAATGGTAGTGTTGTTGCACTATATTCTGTTGTATGGTACTTGTTATATCTATAAGAATTATTTTAGAAAGGTGTAACTTTTACCCCACTACTACGCTGATGGACAAATATTGTATTTCTGACTCCACTGCATCACCATGAAGCGCTCTTACTTTGAAGCAGCCTGTAATTAGTGGAAGGAATCATGTTTTATTTAGAAAATTTGACTGGCCCTACATGATGTTCATCACAACAGAAAAAACAGGATCAAGTCCTCCACTGTCTGTCATGTTTGAACCTGTCAGTGTCCTTACAAAGTAGAGATGATAGTAAAAAATTGACAGATTAATCGGGGGACCGTTTGAGAGTGTGTAAGCAAATGAGTCTTTATCAAGAGACAGATTATTAAACTGTTGTGTGTTTTCTCCCTCCTCTGCCACACATGGTCTCTCTGAAGGAGTGCTGGAGTGTGTCCCTCGTGGAGCTGCAGGACAGAGACGCAGCCTTGAGCAGCAGGATGTTTCCCAGACGCAGACCCAGATCAGCAGGACGAGGCGCACCGGCAGCAGCAGCAGCAACAACAACAACAGAGGAGCGGAGGTCAGTGACTCCTCTCCTCTCCTTAACTGCGACCTCAGTGCCTCTGTTAAGCGCAGAGACTCGCTGCAGGAAACTGTAAACCAACCCCAGTATATCGATGATGGCAGCAGCGACTCACAGTTTGACATGTTGTGTGACAATAAAAGTGCTAACTCGTTGGTTGAAACGTTTTTTGACGAGTCCTCGGGGGCTGAAGTCGAAAGACAGACGGCATCTTGTTCGTACTCGATGGCAGCGGCCGATTTCCCTTCGACCTCGTCCGGCGTTAACGGCTGGGCTTGTTACAGCGCCGGTTTCCCGCTCCCCCAGACCTTCGGTGACAACGGCCATGCGCCCCATCGGACCGGCCCCAAGGAAAAACTGTTTGTCTGTAGCTACTGCGGCAAAGCTTTTAACCGGCCAAAGAAGGTGGAGATCCACCAACGGGTCCACACAGGAGAGAAACCGTTCAGCTGCTCCACGTGTGGCAAGACGTTCGCCGAGGCCGGAAACCTGAGGAAACATCAGAGAGTCCACACCGGAGAGAGACCCTACAGCTGTGGGCTGTGCGGCCGAGGATTTGCCTGGATAAGAAACTTGAAAACACACCAGAAAAGGAGCCACCCCGAAATGCTAATTGAAGAGGAGATCCTGGAACAGACTGAGGCCGTGATCTGAGGAGTCGGCAGGAGAGACGGACTTTCTGCTCAACAAAATGAACATGATCTGTGCACAGAGCAGATTTCCAAATGTTACACATAGTGGTTAACAAGACGCTTGTCTTATATGTCTTTGTTTACAGAAAATAATAATACGTTGACATAGGGGGATGCAGTTTTTGGACAATGTGAACTCGGTCACGGTTACTTTTTGGCGCGTCTCTGTTTACGGTGTTGTGGTCAAACCGAGGTTTCAGACTGAAAAGTGGAGACACATTTTTACCAGCATACAGACCTGAAATGTGTTGTTTGATTTAACCTTTGGCTATACACATGCATGGATGATGCAAGTAATTTCATTTAAAAAACAAACACTTCATGAGCATTATAAGCTACTTATTCCAGTACTTTACAGAAGACGCTAAGAACTCATTTAATCGCTGGATTTGTCCCTTTTTTTTGTTATGTAGTGAGTGGCAGCAGGACGATGTGTATGTGGGACTGAGTCTTAATAAACTACAATGTGTGTGGTGATGAAGGAACATGTGACAAAGTGACAGACTCACCAATGTGTTGTAATACTTTGGGGAAACAGCTCAGGCACTCAGAGCGATTCACGCACCTGTTGTAGGAGGCAGTGCAAGCTTAGAGGTGCGTTCTGCAATTATCCTCTGACAGAGCTTTTTTTGGAAACAGGTTCTTGTTAATCATATAGTATTTGTCATAAATAGTCACTCAGTATAATGACCACACACTAGAGGTTTCTGACCCAGAAGCTGAGGACATTATGGTTATAGTAAAATGTAAAGTACGAGTGTGAAGCACTGGGCCACCATGAACTCTCACAGTTGAGAAGCATGAACTAATCACACCAAGGTTACACAGCCCAGTCCCGTCATGTATGTAGCAGCTTAGGAAGCACTGACGGATGGGTCTGAACGTGTTCGTACAATTGGTGCCACTCGCAGTGTCTTGTACATTTGGTTGCATGGTTTGTAAGTTAGTCTCGGCCAGTACTGAGTGACTTGGTGTAAACATGGTATCCATGTACAGTATGTAAATGTCTAAGAGCATTGTTATGGTATGGACAGTCATTCTAAATGTAGCACATTTCATGTTTTATAGCGAATATACTACACATTTTATATGCACCAGTGTTTGATTTACAGAATAAAACATGCACCACTGAAGCCCTCTGATTTATTTCCTCAACTTGGAAAAGAATCTCAGCTGAATGACTTCAGATATCAAGATATTATTCCACAATATATACTGTATATTCCAGATATATTTTGAAACACAAAGTGTTCAACACTGTCCTGACTGTCCTGGTCAAGAAGTATTTGCACTTCCTGACCAGGACATCCTTGTTAAATCTCAATGGATCCTTCCTGGATAAATAAAGGTTAAATAAAAAAAATAAAAAACAAAAACACTGAGAATTGACTAAACTGGGACTTGTTGACTACATAAACACTAAATAATCTTTACTTCGCCTCTACACTGGGCGATTCTCACAGATCTGACAACTCAGTAATTACTTGATGGAAATTCTTGAAATCTGGCACAAACCTTCACTTACTCTCTACTTTACTCCCTATATATACATTAGTCCACTACTTAGGGTGTTTTCCATTATGTAATGCTGTCTGAATGTATAGTGAGAATTCTTATCTCATGTATAGTGCACTCATTGAATCCCACAGTGCCTTGTAGTGTGCAGCTGGAGGTCACCTGAGGGAATGCCTTTGGTAAAAACACTCACAAGCTTCTTAGATTTTGGTGGCTAACGGCTACATTTTGGCCTGAGGAGCAAAATATCTCAACACCACAGAGGTAAATCATATGAATTTACTTTGGTGCTGCAAAGATATTGTATAATGCACCTGGGAAACACGGTTTTGGACCATGGTATTTGTAAAGCCCTGGGTAAAGCCTTTATCTCCAGAACTCTTCAAAGGAATCCCTCCAAATCTTACTCTAGTATTCGCTTGGACTCGAGAACCCATTAGATGTTGGAGGTCACAGAGATCTGACAAAACACGATTTCAGCCTTGAGAACTCAATATCTCCATATTACCTTGAGTTGAATTTAGTAAAAAAAAAAAATTCACCGGGACAGGAGGAAAAGCTGTTAAGATTTTGGCATCATCATATCTCCAGCATGGCCACCATCGAAGTCACAGAAGTACAGACCTTTGTATTTTTTACGAGGTTTATTTGATAAAGGTCGTGAAATAAAATGTCCCAAAAAGTACTCCAGAGGGATTTATAATACCAGCTCAGCTTTTGGACCCTGGCATTTCCCTCCAAATTTTCACGTAATTGCCCACTTGGACTCAAGGACGAACTAGTTGGGTTTTGGTTTTCAAAAGCTAAAGGTCAAGTTCATGGTGACCTCAGAAAACACTTTGGCCATTACTGAGGACTTCACACTAATGTTATGACCAGTTAAACAGGGATGTAACCTGTAACAGTCTGAGTGGTGGCGGTAGACCACCACAAAGACGAAGGTAATTCTGATCACAATGTATTGTACTGGGTTATTAAAGCTGCATCAATCAATATTTTCTAAATGGCATGTCACACAAAATATTTCACAAACTAACAGCTATAAAGTGGAGTGGATCCATCTGATGGACACTGACACCACTCAAATTGAACAATCATGACGCTCACTAATGTCACGTGTCCCGTCTCTCTTGTGTGTGTGTGCAAAAGGAGGCGAAGCCCGAGGTGGTGCTGGTGAAGGTGGAGGACGTGGAGCTGGTCAACCATGCCGGCCTCAGCATACAGGAAGGTGAGTGAAGTACTGAGCTGTCTCTCCACCAGCACGGTCGGCCACTTTGATTTTAAAAAGACTAATAGTTGTAGACGTGGACACGAAAACACAGTTTAAAGGGATAGTTCACCCAAAATTGAAATTTACGGGGGGTCTCGGCGTGGCAGTGCATGTCCATATAACAGTTGCAAATGGATACCAACTGTCTTCGTAACAAAAAGACACACCAAAAAACATCCAAATACCTCCATGCTGCTCGTATGTAATGTCCGTCTTGTATTGAAGCCCTGAAATGCGAAATTGTCCCGAAAAAAATTAAAGTCTATATTTCAAGCTTGTTTTGTAGCGGAAGCTTCTCGAAGCTCCTCTTCCCGGTTCGTCAAATTTGGACGAACTGGGAAGAGGAGCTTCCGCTACAAACAAGCTTGAAAAAATTTCAATTTTGGGTGAACTATCCCTTTAATCGTCTATTTCTTTTATTCAATTCATATTTCTAAATAACTATGCCAGTAGCTACAGTGTTTGACTCTGCACCTCTCCGTGTCTCCAGGGCTGGTGGAGTCCAGTACAGACGACTACAGAGGAGTGCTGCCCTTTGAGGAGACGCCACAAGCTTCCACCAATCAGCTGCCTGACCTGCAGGAGTCTGGGGGGGGATTCTCAGAGGTCAGCTATGGCCGTTCCTCACTGTGGACTAATGGGGGGGATAGTTATTGTCATGACAACAGCCTCCCAGGGCCTTCCTCACATTGCGCCCCCCTCCCATACCTGCCCAGCACGCTCATTGAAGCAGAGCCCGGCAGCTCTGGGAGGGGATTGGCTGTTGAAAGCTCCCGAGGCTTTCACACCACCTCTGTGTCCTTTAAGCAGCAGCAGCAGCAGCAGCCGCCTGTTATCGATTTATCCGAGGAGCTGAACCTCGGTCAGGTTTTAGGCACCGCGCAGGGGGGGCAGCCGAAAATGCCCAGGAAGAAGGTTTGCAGCTGTAGGTTCTGTGGGAAAGGGTTCAGCTCACAGGCAAACTTAGAGTCCCACCTGAGGACTCATACTGGAGAGAGACCGTACGGCTGCAGCATCTGCGGCAAAAACTTCTCCCAGTTCTGGAACCTGAAGATCCACAGGAACATTCACACGGGGGAGCGGCCGTACCAGTGCTCGCTCTGCGCCGAGAGGTTCTCTGACCCCAGCAACCTGAAAAAACACCAGAAGAGACACCACACACAGACGTAGAAATACACTCAGGGATGTGTTCGCTGCATAGCCGAGCATGCTGAAGTACTGTTGGGGTTAACAGACAGGACAACTTTTATCATAAATATCTCTCTTTCCCCAAATGACTTCGTAGGCTAGAAGCTAACAAAGGTTTGTCCTTAGTGAACATTAAAGGTCTGTACTGTTATAGCTCACATGATGAACCCTCCTGTAGAGCTGTCTTCAAAGCTGTAAAGTCACTGTCAAAGTGATCACCACCTCCACATATTTCACATTTCTGAGACACGTCAGTGTCTTAAATGTGGAAAAATCTTTTTTTTATTTTTTTTAATTAAGTATATTTTTGGGGCTTTTGCCTGTAATTGGTAGGATAGTTGAGAGAGACAGGAAATGGGGAGGCAGAGAGAGGCCACCAGATTCAGGATTCGAACCGGGGCCGGCTGCAGCAAGGACTGTAGTCTCTGCATATGGGACACCTGCTCAACCCACTGAGCTATATGGCGTCCCAATGTGAAATAATCTGTGCAGGACATTTTAATTTGCAAAGAGATGCAAAGAAGCTTTGCGCCGCTGTTAATGTGAAACTTAACTTGCAGAACAGGATCAGTTCCACTGGCACGTGAAAGTGTCTGGGAATCACTGTAGAGGAAAAGAGTAAAAAGAGAGGCCGTGGCTCAGAGCAGAGCTGGTTGTCCACTAATCAGTTGGACTGACTGTTGGTACGTTCCCCGGCTCTTCCATTTAACATGTATTTATGTCTGTGGGACAGGTACTGAACCTAAAGTTGCCCCACACTGTGAATGAGTGTGTGTGTGTGTGTGTGTGCGCATGTGACTAATACTGTAAAGCACTTTGAGTGGCTGTTAAGAGCAGACAAATATTCACAATGTGACACTGTGTTTGAAATCCTGTTCTTCCGGTGAAAATGCGTTGCCTTTGCTCTTAAAGTGTGTCATTCTGAAGTGTGGCAGTTGTAGCATAAACATATACAGTAATGTATTACTAGCCTTTTCTATTGTGTCACAATTTTGTAAACTCCTGCTCAGTGTCCTCAGCTTGCAATGTAAATCATTAAAACCATAAAAAAAAACATGAACATGAAGTTGTGTTTTCATTTTAAAATCACATTACAAAATTGTGACACAATATTAACAACAAATCAGAAAATGGTTGGAAAACAAAACTTTCTGCAGCACATTATGTTTTTTTGTTTTTTTCCCCTCACAGTGACATTTTGAGCTTCTCTCTGCGTGAACCTTCAGCCACTGAGGTGAAGTGTCCTCAGTCGTGCTGTCAGCCGCAGTTCAAACAGGCAGCTTTCAAAGATGTACTTTAGTTGCATTCAGTCCAAAGTGGCCTCCGTCGACCTCATACCTAGAGGAGACACATAAAATAACACCTTGGACAAATTAAACTGTTCCTTTGTATGAACAATGTGTTTGGGTGATTGAAAGCAGGAAGCTGGAAAAGAGGCTGAAGTCTAGAAACAGTTACACAACTCCAGCTCAGTAACTGCACAGCACTTGACTCTACTTTGAGCCAAGGATGCATAGTTCCTCTGTGTTTGCCCTTAAATGGCACATATTATGGAAATATCACTTTTTTAAGGCTCTTTAACATATGTTTGGGTCTTTGTCTTGCCTTCTGGCCCCCAAAATGTAAGAATTGACAAAAAAAATCTGTAGTTTGCAGGCTCCCTAGGTTGAAATCCATGTGGTTTTATGAGCAGTTCTCTCAGTTGTCTGACAATGATGTAATTAGTTGACAAATTTGCATAATACCACCCCTACCTGGGACCGGTAGAAGTAGTGGGGCGGGGCAAGCAGTGGTTCATTTGCATTTAAAGGGACAGGCGCTGAAACAAGCCGTTGGTGAACCAGGCTGTTTTGAGAGGATGAAAGGAGCTGTGATGTTTGATCCTTGGGGTATTTTGACCAAAGCATGTCACAGACATGTATTTAAGACACCTGGGAACTATTTTAATTTGTGGAAAAGGGGCATAATGGCATAATATGTCTCCTTTAAAGGTCAACAGCTATACAACGGCATGACAGAGATCAGTCTTCACCTGGACCCATGGGCGTCACCAGACCCCTTTTACTGGGGTAGAAATGTACATATAGGGCAGCGGTACACTTTGATGCTTAAAGAATAAGCAAAGTCAGTTTAGACCATAGGAGCCGATACTCTGTCAATCAAAATCTGTAAATAAACTGCAAGCGAGTCTCATTGTTGTGTGGGCATTATGCGCCCGTCAGTGCTTGTATGGCCTGTTCAGGGTTCGAGTGTGTGGTCGAGTGTCTTGCGTGCATATGGGTGAAAACTTAAACGGTATGAGTTGTGCCCCAGTAGAGCTTAATAGCTAGCAACGCTTCTGCCTGGACCCCACTCTAGAGATACTGCTGTGCGAATGTGTCTGTTCACAGATCTCATTTTGTATGAACTTGTGAAAACTTAACTCCAACCTAGTCATCAACACCGGGTCTCATTGAACCCTCTCTCCCTCTCTCTCCCTCCCCTCTCCAGTCTGCAGCCCCTCAACTGACCCCCTTGATGTCAGAAGACTCCAGCAAAGCAGCGTCTGTCCAGCTCAGGGTACCAGACACCAACACACCAGCCAGCCCCAACACACAACAACAACAGCAGCAGCAGCAGCAGCAGCAGCAGCAGCAGCAGAGGTCCAGTAATGGCAGCAGTTTCCCCTCTGACTACTCTCTGTTTGAACTGGAGACGTTCTTCACCCGCTGGGCCCCTGATAACGAATCTGCGTCACCCACCGCCGGCCCTTCGTGTCCCTTCCCTGCTGATAACCCAGCGGAGAGCGACCAGGATGGAGTTATTATCGTAGAGAGCAAACCATCAGTGTCCTCAGCAGCGAGTTTGTCAGCCGGCGGCTCCTCAGTTCACAACCAGCCGTCTGTGCCACAAGGTAACACGACACCTGCTGTTTCTGCTTTCATCATTGTTGCCTGTGTTTGGCTCCTGATTGGAGGATTGCAAATGGATTTATGCTCCGTGGTTATCAGCTCATTGATGTCACAGCAAACTGTGGCCACACAGACAGCAGGTGATGGTTAGAGATTATGTTTCAGTTACTATGGACAAAGATTTTAAAGAAAAATCAAAACTGGAGTCACCTTCTCATTGTTGTCTGCTTCTGTTCATATTTTCTATGACTTTGTTTACCAGAGCGTTTATCCAGAACCATTTGTTGGTGTGTGTCAAAGAATAATGGACCTTGTCTCTCTGCTGAGGGTCAGAGTCTGAGAAAAATATCTTTATTTAAATGACAAGGTGTTCATATCGCAAATGCTGATGTATTTCATGTTTCAGTCAGGGAGAGCGATGTAATGGAAGAATACTGACTCCATATTTTCTATGCTCTGTCCACAGGGACTTCTGCGTCCACACATTTGAAGACGCCGACTCGGTCTTCTCAGCGTCCATGGAGCAGAACTGCTGCTGCAATCAGACTTGGACAGGTTCCCTCTGCACAGAGCACAATGTCCTCCAACGTGGCTTCTGTCACTCTGACTAAGAGCCAGGACAAGCGAAGTGTCTCTAGGACTATGAGCTCCACTGCTGCTCCACAGGCGGCCTTATCAGTCAGGGGCTCCGCCGCAGTGTTAGCAGGCATCGAGGCGGCCATCGCTGCACAGCAACGAGCCAGTTTTCTGGCTCGCCGCAATAAATACCCGACTGCCAGCACCGTGCCTGTCGATCGCCGCAGGAAAAGCTACGTCTGCCGAGCCTGCGGCAAGGCCTTCTCCGGCCTGTCCAACCTGGAGGCCCACGAGCGCGTCCACACGGGGGAGAAGCCTTTCCGCTGCAGCACCTGCGGGAAGCACTTCTCCGAGGCCGGGAACCTGAAGAAGCATCAGAGGGTTCACACCGGAGAGAAACCCTTCAGCTGTGACCAGTGTGGGAAGAGGTTCGCCTGGATCTGCAACCTGAGGACACACCAGCAGTCGGCCACGGGCTGCGGAGCGCAGGGCAGAGCCGGGCTGGGGTTGGGACCGAGCTGTGGGGGACAGGACGCTGATGCTGGTTGTATTTCACACACGTAGGCTCGTGGCCTTTGGTGTTAAATGGTGGAACAGTAGCAATACTTACTTAATACTGTGTCTTTCATACCCCTCTGATGTTTTGTGTTTAATATATGATGAAACACTGTATCACTGTTAGTACTCAGTTTGAGGACCAAACCAGGGTTTTGAATGCTTTAGTGTGTTGACTGCAAAACTTGAGTGTGTGCTTAACCTTACCACTGACCACTGACCATCTGGACTAGTGCGAGTAGATTATGTCATTTTAAGCTTTGAAAGCAGTATCCCAGGCAATCACTGATTTGTTTTTTTAATAGAGCTTGAGTTATAAAGTTGCAGACACTTGAAACTTATAAGTAAAAAAAAAACCCACAAACACTCACACATACACACTCAAGACTGCCTGGATGTTTATTATTTAACTAAATTATAAACACTAACATTTTTAAACCAACAATGTTAGGAAGTAGTTTTTTAGGAATTGTGGGACATGTGGTCTTATTTTGAGATAATAATCATTCTACAGGTGTGACAGTTTTGATCACACTGTACACAACCTCTCCACGAGCCTTTGTTGTTGCCCTGGTGTGGGAACCACTGGATGAAATATTTTTCTTATTGTGAACACATCAACTATGTGTCAGGTAATTTACAGAATAAACATTTAATGATGCACAAATAAAACTGTTGTCCTCATTCCTCACAATATATTTAGAAATCTAGGTGGCAGAGTTTCTACTGGGTTGCAGTTACACTATCTCATGCTGATAGAGCTCTCAAAGTCATAATTGGCACAATAATGGCAATATAACAACAGAATTATCTATACAGCGGACTGGATTGAGTAATAATATAGTTTTTGACGGTATAGGTTACATTTTTACACATAGGCCTACATAATATTTACCTCAGTAACAAATTAATTTCCACATTATAATAGACTTAAACCTTAAAGATACTTTTTGTGGAGTTGAACCACAAACAGATATTCATTTTGTCACTTTCTGTGTCTTTTGAGGAGACGCTGAACAATTTATTCACAACAATTAGAAAGCTATTAAAGATATTAGGTTTCATAAACAATCTTTTTAAGTTCACATATAAAAAGCTCTCAATTACTACTCAATCACTCTCCAAATTACACTTTTTAAATTGAATTCCCTTAAAAACTAAAGGAGAAAAGAACAAAACAAACACACTGAACATAGATTTTGATGTAGGCCTATTCTCTTTGTACCGCCTGATATCCAATGATTAATTGTTCTATTTGATCTACAGATTTTTATCATTTAATCTCACTATACTGCATGTTTTTTGGCGTTTTTTTCTTTTTGCGTATTTGATTTGATTCTCTGTTTGTGTAGGCTATGTGCTATGTCCGTACAATTTGTTCAATAGAAAACGCGTATATCGTATCGCGTAGTTTCTTTTCTGGGCAAATTGAATCTTAGGCAACCGGACTTGTAGCTGTCTGGGAAGACGCTTCGCCTCTTATCCAAGGGGCTTCATCAGTTCGTACGCATCAAGTCTCACTAGTCCGCACCATAGGCTGTAAAAAACAGGTCGGTCCGCACTAGTTGGACGCGTAGTTTCATATTATCTGATACATATAGAGTTGATTTAACTAAATCGGGAGTGCATAACAGGGTTACTTCATGAAGCAATACTCGACAGTCCAGTTCCTGGTCATGAGCAGAAAAAGGAGCAAAACACTTAGCAGAGGATGGTTTCGATCCATCGACCTCTGGGTTATGGGCCCAGCACGCTTCCGCTGCGCCACTCTGCTACGCCTCCATACCGCACGCACTCCTCATTATATAGTCGGCCTCGCCTCTCCATCCGGCTACATGTAGCCTGAGTGTCACTGAATGGGTGCAAGCTAACAACAATAGTGCAAAACTGTTATATTTCAACGAACGAACAAGGTACCGACGAGATTAACGAGAATAACATCGCGACACGGAGCACACGACGTTTCTCCTACTGACCTGGTGCAGTGTGTGGCCTGTTCCTACCGCTGTGGCGTGAATCAACTCCCAGTCGTGAGAGTTTGTGGCAGTTCTCGATCCTCTCCATCTCTGACTCAACTCTTTCACTGTGGCTGTTGTAATAAAGGCAAAAAAAAAACGGCCTGAAAATAAGTTTTAACAATTGCTAAAATACGTTTCTTGAAACCTTCTGTGAAATTCTCTAAACTGTAACGCAATAGCATACAAATTTACCACATTTAGTGGAGAAAAACACATACATAAATAAATATTTTGATTAAAATCAGTGTGGGCAAAAAGTGCATTTAAAGTGCTTACACTCCTTTCTTGTCGTGTGCCGAAAGACTCATCCCTGTGTTACATGTAATTTCACCCTTTGCCACTAGAGGACACTGCAAGCCATGGTATATTTACTAAGTTAGTGTTGATAGACAGAACAAACACATTGTAACTCAATTGTCTTTATTTTAATTTTAAAAATATCTTATAATTCAATCTTCACACCTCACAATACAACACAGTTTATTTCAAACACCAAGATGTGAAACCAGATAAAGTTAAATGACAGGGAGGGAAAAGCATAGACCCAGGTTAAGACGAGTTAAACATGATCTTTCTAATACAAAGCCATTATTTACAGTGTGTGGTGGACTGTCTGCTCTCTCAGGGACAAAAGTGATTTATTCACTTTATCCTAAAAGTTTAGGATCAGGATTATCTGCTGATTTCTAACAAATCAACAAGTCTGTAACAGACCTGTTGGTGTTGGTGGAATAAAAAATGAACCACAACAGCATGACCAACCCTTTAATTACTAATGTCTCTGACTGCCTGATGACATTGAGCTGCAATGTATTGGTGTAGGGAAGAGGATGAGCACTTCCAATACACTGCACCTTGCTCCATTGCAGCAAATGCAGCCTACTACTTTCATTACATGTATGAGAGAGACAGAGAAGTCATCGGAAAGAAGGCTTCACACTAACCACTATGACCAACTCCACTTGTCAAACAGAGGGAGTTACACATAAAAATCTGCCTCTGAATTAAGTGTTACATGTTGGAGTTCAGAATGAGTCGAAGCTAAACTACTGTGGATCTCAGACAGAGATATGGGTCGTGTGGGAAACTAGATAAGAAAGAATGTGAGTCCCGGTAACTCATCTGGTAGAGCACATGCTTTTAATTTCGTCTTTGTTCCAGCGGCCATGTGTGTTCAAACATGTTTGAGTCCAGCCCGCACTTCCTCACTGTGGCTGAAATTAAGCCAAAAGCCTGAAGAAGTAACTTCTTTACATCTGGGGTCTTCTTCAGTAAATACAACTGAATCTACAGTTCAGTCTTTGTCTTTCACTTGTCTTCATATGTTTGGTGATTTTGTTGGATGACATATGATATTTGACCATAGTCTGTCAGACATATATCGAGGTCTTGCCCTAGTCTTTGTTTTAGCAGGTTTGTTTCAACTCTTAAGAGGTCTCCGATTGCAGCGCCATGCTTCTTGTGGTTGTTGCGTCCGATTGAAACTTGTGAGTTTTTCAGCAAATGATCTCTACTTCTTTAACGTCCTCGTTCTGCTCCTCCTGTTCCTGCTGCTGTATCCCGTCGTCCGCATTGTCAGTCTTCTCCTCTACTTCTCCTTCCGTTGTGCCGAACTCAAGTTCTCCTTCCCCCTGCTGCCTCTGCCCCCGGCCCCTCCTCCTGTCCTGCAGGGCGCAGGGCAGACAGTTTGCCAGGAAGAGGACAGCGGAGAGACAGACCAGAGAGAGGACAGCGCCCACGCCGACCTCCAGCTCTCGAGCTCTCTGTCCCTCGTCATCACCCTCTTCCTCCCTCTCTACTTCCTTTTCCTGGCTCGGGGAGAAGTACACCGAGCTCTCCTCCTGGCTTGGCATCAGCACGGCTCTTTCCAGGTTGTTCCAGCTGACCATGCCTCCATACCCCACCTCGCTCCACTTTCTGTTGGTCATCCTCCTGCTCACTCTGTCGTAGTAGTCGCTGCTCACGTTGCCGCCGTTGTCCTCGTCGAAGTTCGATGTATAGACGTTGCTGTCTGACTCAATCAGTGTGTCTGAAATGTCAAAATCAAACTCCTCGCCCTCCTCGCTCTTGTCCCCTATTGGCTGCAGGAAGCCCAGGTCTAGGTTCACTCTGATCCAACCAGAACCTCTCGCCAGCCTCCTGGTCCCGCCTCTTCCTCCTCCGGCGTCCGTCCAATCGTTGTTGCCTTCACTGATGAAGTTGGAGTCGACTGCCTGATCATCGCAGGTGGAAACCAGAAGTTCTGCTTGCAGTAAAGGTCCGCCGCCATCGCCCTGCGCAAAGATGCGCTGGTTGGGGCCTGGCGTCACCATGACTACAGTTTCAGCCAACGAGGAGAGACGCAAGAAAGAGGGAAGTTCACTGAAGGAGGAGAGGAGGGAGGCGGTGTCGTCGCTGAACTGAAGCCAAACACTGATGGATGCCTCCTGCAGGGACACAACAGAAATGAATGTAAGTCTCTGATGTTCCTTAGTAGTTAGCAGTCCCCGCCCTCGTCCCTACGTCACCACATTCACGCGCATCCCTTGGCTGCACACACAGAGAGGACCGCCCCTTTATGCTGTTCTCTCTCCTCATTGGATAAAGGTTGTAGGATACAAGGAAAGTTTTCTCCTCGGCTTACAGCAGAGCAGAGTGACTGACAGACCCGTGTTTCAGACCAAACACTCTATAGAAGTGATTGCTGTCGGAAGATATAACTATTTAAGACTTATATTAACACAAACATTCCACTTACTTCTGCTTTAAACGAGTTCCCAACTTTTTGCCCCCATCTTGACCTGTTTTTTTTTCATATCTCACCTTTAACCTCTTTTTCTAAGCGAATAACTCATCAGTGTGACAACAGTCCTGTTGAATTTTGCACCCTGGTCTCTAAAAATTAACCGTGGATAAACTGTATGAAGAATATTTCTTCAAACGTCACAAGTGGCCACTCTCTCACCTGGTGGTGGTGGTACAGGATGTTGTAGGCTGTCACTGTGGTGGTGACGATAGAGGGGTGAGCGGGGCTGCCTGAAACCGACATGCCGAGGCCGCTGACCACCTGTACGGACAGGTCCGCAGGGGTAACGGGGTCAGAGGTCACAGTGATATCACATCTGCCCAACGCACCGTCCCACTGCTCAGAGACGACCTGAGAGAGAGAGAGAGAGAGAGACTGTGATGACCCTCAGTAACAGGCGACCTTCAGCCGAATTGATAAACGTGTTGCTCCTACATGTAGTGATGTCTTCCCGGGCCGTAAACCAATGAGGGTGTTCTGGGCGCCGAGGAAGGCCACTTGAGGGTCCTCGACTCTCAGCCAGTCACGGACCAGCTCCGTCACATCCACGAACCAATCAGATGAGCCCAAGAGATGTGTGGTTCTCCTGCGGGGGTCCTGAGCTGTGAACTGAGTCAGGACCTGGATCGAGGAGCGCTGATACACCGGCATGCACCTGAAGAGTCAGGACGCACATCAATAGACAGCGATAACATAATTTATCACGAAGTGGCACAGTGACCTTGGATCTCAGAGTACAGATAAGGTGGTGAGCCTCAACAGGGCTTCAGATAGATAGATAGATAGATAGATAGATAGATAGATAGATAGATAGATAGATAGATAGATAGATAGATAGATAGATAGATAGATAGATAGATAGATAGATAGATAGATAGATAGATAGATAGATATCATCACGCTCGTACCCGTTCTCTGTGAAGTGGTTCCAGCCACTGATGGCGTTGAGAACGGGGTCTGCCAAGGACACTCGCAAGGGCACTGATGGAGCCCACACCTCCAGACAGACAGAGCCGCTGAGCGCTCCCAGATGAAACTCCACCACTGCACAGGTGTTGCCCAACCCCGACTCACTTCCATCCACGAAGAGAGTGGAGCAGTCACTGGACACCTGTGATTATGGTGGAGACGGACGAAGAGAAACAGCTTAGTAAGCAACACACATCTCTGTGATTATTTGTCGGCAGGTTAACCATATGATTGGTCCTGTCTAAAGTCTAGTAGTAAGTTTTTCCAGGTTTTTGTAACCCTTGTGTGTTGCACCTTGATCGCGTTCTCATTGGTCGAGTGACACGTGACAGCGGAGGTGACATCTGACACCTTCCCATCACGGCTTATCGTCAGCACAATGACAGGAAGTGACACTGGCTGGTTGGTCAGTGTGGCTGTGTTGATGATCATGTTACTCTGAGGACAGAAAACAGAAAACACACACATCCAAAGAAGAATTAAGTCTGATTAAATTGATTTGAAAGGCTATTAAGTGTTCAACCTTTGGTTTGGGAATTAATTAATGCATTGAAATAAAGGAATGAATGAATGAAGTACCTCTGTGATAGGAGCAATGCCCAGGATGTGTCGATCAGTGAATGAGAAGATGCTCACTGCTGCCCCTTGTGGTGATGGGGGATTACTGCGTCCAGAGTACTCCACCCACCAGTTAGCCGACACGGTCATGGCCACACCAAAGCTTCGCCTCAGTCCATCGACCGACAGGCACACCACCTGCTGAGGGACAGTGGGACTACAGAACGACAAAAAACAAAGATGATACAGATACAAAGAACTAAACAATAATATACAGGTCAACAGCAAGGTGCAGACACAATATTTACGTCACCACCACAGTGGAGCTTCATGTACTTTATGGTGCTTCTTCAACACATCAGACTGAGGTGGGATCAAACCGGGACTCACCTGTGTGTGTGTTTGAGTGTGCTGTGTTTGTGGCAGAGGATGGAGACCACATCGTGTTTGGAGCCTTGGCTTCTCTCCAGAGTCACTGCCCACAGGTCAGAGGTGAGAGTTCGCTGGGCCACCATCGCCACCAAACCTTTCTTCACCTTCAGCCTGAACACACACACACACACACACACACACACAGACATTCAATGTAAAACTACAGTTTGCAGGCAAACATCCGGCTTCGCTCTATTATCCCGTGTGCTGCTTACCTTATCACAACAAACTCAGAGCTGAAGTTGGCCCTGACACTCACAGACACCTTCACCGGCTGTCCAATCAGGACTGGGCCCCGGTGGTAGCGAATCACAACATGGGAGTCCAAGCTGAGCTCCTCCGCCTCCTGCTCATTCAAGCAGGCTTCCTCCTCCTTGGTCCTGCCGACCTCCTTCTCCTTCTCCTCTCTCAGCGTCACAGCTTTGATGTGGAAGAGCTGCCTCTGGGACTGAGCCGCTCTGTCCTCCACACATCTGGATGAATGTTCAGGAGATGAACAGATGTTCAGAGAAGTCAGCGAGAAAAAGTCTTCACATGTTATTAACACACTCTCTGTGACGTACCCAGTTGCTGTGTCAAAGGAGGAGTAGAAAAGCTGTATTTGGTTTCTCATGGGACCCCACAGAGATCTGAGGGCCCCAGGAGCATCCCCATCATCCACTGGG
Organism: Trachurus japonicus; assembly: GCF_045865225.1. NCBI lineage: Eukaryota > Metazoa > Chordata > Actinopteri > Carangiformes > Carangidae > Trachurus > Trachurus japonicus. The sequence goes on from NC_140907.1 coordinate 20,694,823, forward strand.
TGGTATCTGAAGGAAGAATAAAAGTTCATGTGTTACCCACTGTCACCCATGCTACTCCTCCACCCTGAAGTCAAAGGCTACACAGCAAAACTCACCTTTTTGAATTAGCTTTGTGTGTTTTATACTGTTTTATTGCTGTTTTTAATTGCATTTCACTCTGACTTTGCTCTATTTTATGATTTTTAAAGTGTAAAGTGTCTTTGAGCATTTGTAAAAGTGCTTACAAATAAAATGTATTATTATTATTATTATTATTATGGCTCCTCACCTCTGTGAAGGAGGAGTCACACGCTGGCGGGTCACAAAGTTGCTGTGATAATGTCCGCCCCGCTGCCGTCCACGCTTCTGCATGCGGTTTTGATTGTGGCTGTTGATCTGCCGCTTGGCCAGATCCTGTTGTGATTGGTTGGCATTTTGGTCCTTGAACCAGTCACTGGGAAGAGCCAGAGTCACCACACACAGCCCCAGAGGAGGCTGGGAAAAGGGGGACAGATTAAAGCAGGTGAAGGGGACGGGGGTGAAATGAAAGGCTGCGAGACTGAGCCTCACCTGCGTCAGACAGGAAGCTTTGTGCTCCTCTGTCTCCTTGAAGGCGTGTAGTGTGATGCAGGAGCTCCTGCTGCTGGTGTCGCCCTGCTTGTGGAATAAGGTGCTCACCCTGAACCTCTCCTGCCCTCCCTCATCCCTCTCCCTCTCTACGTGCTCCGAGAGGAGGGAGGCGGACAGAGGGGGGGAGAGAGGGAGCACAGTCTCTGATAGGAGCTGTGGGAAGATGCAGAGATGTGGCTAGTTAGCTTCTAGAGGGCTTAGTGTCAAACCAGCAAACTATTTCACTGTCGTTTTCCTCTTACCTGTCTAACTGAGTAAGGGCCAAATGAGGCCTGTAGACCCGCTCTGGGGCCCCATTTGGGCGGTGGCACCATGAAGAGGCTCTGAGAGAAGGAGAAGGGGCTGGAGTTGGAGAAAAGAGGGCCAAGCTCTCCCTGAGACAGAGGGAGGAACTGCCAGGGGGAAGGGACCACTGACATCTGAACCGGCAGGGAGAGAGGGAGCGGAGGCTGCAGGAGGGATGGAGGGACTGAGGGAGGAGGACACAAGGAAAGAGGAAAAAGTGTGAGTCAGAGTGTTTAGAGACTGAAGCAGGTTACTAGGCCACCTTATCTCTCATCTTTTACACCTGTGGGTGCGGATAAGTTGCCATTGAATCGGCTGGTCGAGTTTTGGAGTTTCCCCATTGGCTGTTGCTCTTTCAAAGTGACTTTACTGTGAATAAAGATGGATTTAACATCTGTGTGACATCAACCAGAGGTTTCTGAAGAGCAGTTTTGAATCCCCACCTCTAATACCCTGGTAGTCCAAAAAACAGGACTTCTGCGCCGTGCAGAGTTGAGACTCCCAACTATTCCCCAAAGCACCCGCATCATCAGTGACACTTTAAACCTCAATAACATGTAAATAGTTAAGTTACATAAAGAGAGACCAAATCTGTTTTTGTACCATGCTATGAATCTGGTTATTTCTGTTGTAAAGTTGGACGTTTTTAACATATGAGTCTTGGGGACTGAGTCACTTTTGGAGGCTGACATACATTTGTATCAGTGGGTGTTGTTCACAACCTGCAGAGCTGCCAACTTACTGTAGTGCATTTGTCACTGGGTTCTCAAAAAGATACTGCTCATTCATTGAGTGATTGCAGACATGCAGTTACTCAGAGCATAATGCATTATTGTCATTTGGCTCAAGGGAGATGTACAGCTCTGTATCATCAGCATAGCCATGAAAGTTAATGTCCCCGATGATGTTATCAAGTGGAAGCCATAATGAAAAGGAGGGGACCTAGACAGCTTCCTTGTACAACACCAAAAGGCATGCCGTATTTCATATTATACATACACATAATATCTCTAAGACTGCCATAGCATTGTCTCTTTTTATTAATGTATTGGAACCAGTGAAGAGCATACTACACCCCTAATGCCCCTCCCTCTGATGAGATGTTGTCTTCAACCTGTTGAGTCACACACACAAACATCCACGTGAAGACTCACCTGCCATGCAAATCCAGAGCAGCAACAGCATACCATGTCCTCTCCTGCCCCACCACACCCCAGACCAGCTGTCATCCGCCATTTCCTGTGACCTGAAGCAACGCAGTGTCATGTGACACAGTGAGTACAACATTATTCTGCATTAGACATCCTGCGGAACAGGACTAGCCAATCATACACGGGTTTCTGTAATCACAACCTCTGAAGATAACAAGGTGTTTTTTGTTGTTCTCATATCATAACTAAACTAAAACTAATACTCTTATAATGAATGAAGGTATAGCCCTTCACTCGGTGATAATAAAACTCTAGGCCCATTCATTGGCTCCTTCCTTAGCGGGTCTTCATCAGCACATCTAGTTTTTGACGGACAATGAAATTAAACTGTTAAATCAATATCAGCAGGTTTTACAAATCCTGGCTTTAAAGTTGTAGTGTGTGTGTGTTACATGTCTGTTAAATGTAACACACAAGTCATTAAATGAAATAACACAACATTGATTAAATTAGATCCACAAATCTCTCAAGATATTTTTCAGTAGCCTATTTGTTGTTTTCATGACCAAGGCTTTAAGTGCCTTCTGCTGTGGCGAGGATGCGCTGTATGTGCCCTTTTTTTCTTTTTGCCTCTGCTGTCTGTGACTCTGTGCATGCCACTGGGTGGAGCTAATAATTGTGTCAGCGATTATCCCTCACTTGCCGGTGCCTGCATTTGACTTGGGAATCAGTGTTTTTGTAATTTGCTACATAGAAGCTTTAACACAGTTCAAACTGAGCACATTTCAGCTGCTAAAGACCATGTAACATAAACAAAAGAACAAGCTTTAGTGGCGTGGAGTGTTTTGTCAACCAGTGTTTCAAAGGTGGCGTGTATTTTAATTTTTATTTTAATGTTTATTTAACAGGGACAATACATACAACATTGCCACAGAAAATGGAAAATGCGATGCATATAAGACATCTAGCTTCAGCTAATTTGCAGTCTTTGTCCCTGGTCAGGCTTTGGAATAGGATAAAATATACTGAATACAATAAATGCAATAATACAAATACAGTGGATAATACAGTTCAAACCAGTTCAAGCCCTCAAACTCTTTACTAATGCAAAGATGCAGCTGTTTCACATGGATCGTATATGTCCATGTGGGAGCAAGTCTCCATTATAAAAAGTTATAAGGATCAGCTCCAGCTTCCAAGGTTAAATCTGGTTGAGTCAGAGGTCAAAACCAATCAGGACGTACTAATGTGCAGCATCAACGAAGAGCCTGTAGCAGCCAAGGTGGCCAGTGTTGCTGTGCAGCAGTGAGCAATACACAAAGACTAGACAGCTCAGTAACATGCACTTTAAGACAAAGTAAGCACCATCCTCACTCACAGCCACATAGTGGACACAGTGTAAAACACCAGCTCGTTGCAAACAGCAAAAGATGTATTCTGCAACACACCAAAAAAAAAAGATTAAGAAAAAAAAGAATGCTAGAAAATATAATGCCTAAAATAACCCCCCCCCCCCCCCCAAAGAATAGCTTTTTAGATAGATAGATAGATAGATAGATAGATAGATAGATAGATAGATAGATAGATAGATAGATAGATAGATAGATAGATGTTAGATTTAGTGTCCAGTTGTCTTTATACTCCTCCTACTCCTCATCACATAACAGATTCATTAATGTTGGTCAAGCCATCTGACTTGAGTCAAGTTGTGACTCCCACAGCTCAGATCTGAATGTATAGATGCTCAAAGGGTGACAAAAAGCAGCTTAAGCACTTTAAGACAGGGAGTCAGATATTCTGAAATATTTACAGATTGTCACTGTGACTCAGTGAAGAGGGGTGGTCCTGAACCCACCTGTGAATTCACCTGCTGTGTTAGTTTATGAAAAGCACATGAGCGTGTTATAAAGCATGCAATGCAACTGCACTCCAGCTGGGTTCATCACTGGAAACACCCCAGACTGTTGTTGTCTGCAGTGTGTCGGTGTATCCGATTGTGTTTTGTGAGTATTTGCAGCTCAAATCAAATTGATGAAGATGTTTTCTTCATTTATCTGTGTGTCGTCTGTTTGCATGTTTTCATGTGTTGCTAATTATGTGTTGAGCTCCAGTCTTGACATGGTGTCTAACTGTTTAGTTACCGGCTGCCAAAACATGTGTCTGATACAATATTAGCTCAGTGATGATAAGAAGATCAATGTGGTGGATGGTGATACATGTAGTGACTACAGTCAGGTGTCCTGGTGCAGAGGCCTTGCATTTGGACCTGAATCTCTGTCTGTCTGTCTGTCTGTCTGTCTGTCTGTCTGTCTGTCTGTCTGTCTGTCTGTCTGTCTGTCTGTCTGTCTGTCTGTCTGTCTGTCTGTCCGTCCAAAGAGCAGATCCAAGGTCGTTTTAAACCAATTAGAGCCCATCATGCAGCGTCACCGACAGACACTCAAAATCAGCCAACAACATTACACACACACACACACACACACACACACACACACACACACACACACACACACACACACACACATAAACAGTCAGACAGCTCAAGTGGGAGGGAAGAGGTGAATTTGAGACCCAAACAGCAGAACATGGAGCTCAGAACAGAACAGAACAGAACAGATGTGTTTCCACATGGGATCAGTCCCCCTGAACAGGTCACATTACACCATGAAGTCCGCACACTCACACACAGACACACGCACGCCTGTCCTCCTACCCACCTGGATCTGTCCTTTTTAGTTACATCTTTTCGTTGAGGTGGACTAGAAGCAGGTGTCTCCCTCTGTCCGCGCTCGAAGCCACAATCACAGCCTCCAACAGGATCTAACAAAAAACACTTAACTGTATTTTTCCCCAGTCTTCTCTCCCGCTGCTGCTGTAAACCTCCACTCTGTCTTCGTTCCCTCTCTGTGCCAGATTCACACAATACGGATTTATGTGTTTAAAACGGTAAATAATCCCCCCACCCTCCCCCTCTACTTATGTCCCTCCTCCCTCCCCCTCGTTATTTATTATTTTTTCTTATAGATTTCTGCTTCTTCCTCAACGCTTTGTTCGCTGATCTCTCTTCTTTTCTTCCTCAAGTCATTTTTACCAAAGCCTGGGGCACTTTTTTGTATCATGTTGTTTGTGTGTGTGTGTGTGTGTGTGTGTGTGTGTGTGTGTGTGTGTGTGTGTGTGTGTGTGTGTGTGTGTGTGTGTGTGTGTGTGTGTGTTTCATAATGTGTGGTTGGTGTTTAACATAATGTGTCCATCACACAGTAGCTACAGTTGTGTTGTATAATTAGAAACTGTCTGTGGTTCAGTGGTTATGCGGCCGTTGTGCATTAAGATGATAAAGTGTAATTTTGAGCTTGGCACTGTAAATCCCACTGTGTGCTGAACTGGACATGTGTCACGTTGGGCTTTATTTAGTGGTTTATCCCGTGAAACATGAGTGACATGTGATGGCAGCGCTGACCGGAGGGTGGCCATCTATTTTTATGGCTAATACATGGGTAATTGTCTTGGTAAAGTGATATGATAATTATATATTTAATGTTTATTCTATGTACGTTTTCCTAATTGTGGGGGACAGGACTGTTACATGACTTGTTTAGATGATGGGAGAAATTAGGTTTTGAGTCCTCTTCTTGTGAACCCAAAGCAGGTGGTTTTATACCTGTAGAAAATTCAAAGCAGCATATTTTCCTCTTCTCTTATGTTTTATGTGAAGTGCTGATCCAAGAGCAGTTATTCAGTATTTGTGGCTCTTCGATTCAGGATTCAGGGTCGTGTCCTCGTCTCCTCTCTCAGGTGGAGCATGATGACAACAGGTCAACAGGTCAGAGAGAGAGAGTATAGATCTGAGGTCAGCACTACTCCTACCTTTTACCTATTACCACGCACACACACACGCATTACATATTTGTGTGTGTATGTGTGTGTGTAGAGTGGTAATAGAGCAGCAGAAGGGGCTTAGGAGGACAATGGATCTGACACCGAGAGGAGCTTAACATAGCAGAGACAAAAAAATGAAATGCAGCCTCAGTATTCGACTACACAGACCTCCACCCACTCCACTACATCCACACTGTTCATATTCCTGCAGCACAGCTCCGTCCTCCATTGCATTACTCACAGTGTCCTCGTAGTGTTGCAGTAGTAAAGGAGTAATATCAACATGGTGCACAGTCTTCACACTTCAGCAAAGTCCTTAACTCTAATAGCTCTGGGGTCACAGTTTTCCAGGGGCCTTGAAGGCATCTTGTCCAGTTGTCAGTTTGTCTGTGATTTCAGACGTGATGGTGTTTGTGTCCAGCTCAGGTAGGTGGTAGGTTATGAGGTAATGAGGTACAGGTTACGAGGTTACTGGTATAGTAAACAACAGCACTATAGTTAATGCTTACAAGATCTGCATACAAAGTTGTGTTGATCGAAGATGCAGGTGTTAGATGAGCAACTGAGAAAATATACACAGGATATAGACACAGGATAACACTTTAACAGGAAACCTCTGTAGGCAACACCAGGTGTAAAAATAGATTATGAATTAGGATTATTAGGTTGATTCAGCAACAAAGACACAAACCACCAAATTAGGAAAATGTGGCTAATTTGGAAAATGCTAAGAAAAGTCCCTCAGGGTAAAGATGGAAAAATTCCTTTGTAGAGAAACGAGGGGGACACCCTGAGGGAAAAGCCCCACAGGGTCTCATCCAGATTTCATTATTGATCATCAGAAACAGCCTAATTAGACAAAACATTTCAACTGCAGTGTTAAAACAGGATTCACTTAAGATCACAGGTGCTGTAAACAGGTCTTCATGTTGTATTGGTTGATTTTTTGGATAAGGAGACATCAATCCAACCCCTGCAATAAACACGCAGGAAGAAGGAAACGGTGATTGTGTCAAGAAACTAATAGAAACTTGTCAACAACCTCCTCTCACCTGACTTCTGCCTCCACAGATGCTGATATTTAGTGGAGTCTATTCATCTCGTGCTTTTTCTGTGTTCTGCAGCATCAGCTTCATTTTCCTGCGGTGTCTCCTGACCCACTTTAGAGCATTTCATTTGCTCACTGTCCGTCTGCTGCATAAAAACACTGATGAATGTTTGACTGATAATCCCCAATTACACTGCCTTTATCATTTTGAGGTGCTGGCTGCTCTGTTAAAGCCGAAGAGGCAGAGACAGCAGAAAGCAGGCGGGACGCTGCCGGTGGTGTCCCTCATTGGACTGTCTGGTTGGCTTTACTGAGGCTAAAAGCTAATCATGAATCTCACTCTGACTGTTGTGGTTTCTATCTCTGGCCCACTGCTGCCAGTCCAACATCTTGATATACAGTTAATTCAGAAAGTCTTTGGACTCATTCACTGTATTCACATTGTTGTGTTGCAGCTGAAACCATTCAAAGAAATGTTCTTTTATATTTATATTTACTTTATATAAATATTTAGACCTTAAAGTTCAGTTTCTTCCATTTCTGTGGATCAGATGTTTCTACAATTTGATTGGACATAATGTGGAACGCTATAAGGTCTCACAGCAAATCTTTTTGCCGTTACTCAAGACTTCTCTCAACAATTATGACAAAACTTCTCACAAGCGGGTTAATATTTTCTATTTTTCTACACATCCTTGTCTCTCTCTCCCTCCCCTGTGTCAATCCCTCACAGGATAATCTGCAGCTGTAATCTGCAGTCATCTGTCATTGTTTCTCTGATGGGACATTTGCAACGAGGCCAGATTATCATCTCATACCGTGACCTGACCAGGGAGGATGAGGCAAAATACACCCACTCACTCACTCACTCGCTCACACACACACACACACACACACACACACACACACACACACACGTAATGTGTTGACCATATCTGTATTTCATCCTGTCCCCTCTGTACCTGTGTGTGTGTTTGTGTGTAGATGGCCATTAGACATACAAACAGCCTACAGACAGTAAAAAAAAAACAAAGAAAGACAATTTCATTTCAATACAAGGGTCAACGCCCTAAAAAGCAAAACAAAAAAAATTAAATTATGCAATAGAAAACTGCGCACACGTCAGACTTATATCTTCAGAGGAGACATTTTGTCAATCAATAATCTGTTTCACTTGTAGTACTACTGGATGTTTTAAGACAAACTGTATTTTATACATGGTGATAGCTGATAAATCATATACACACGTCAACCCAACCTGTAAAAGTTTATAGGACTGTTCACCTTCGCCATGGCAGCAGGTGTCAGTTTTGTAGTTAATGTTAGATTAGTTTAAATTATCAACAACAAACAATTACATTGTCATTTGGTAACCAAAAAAAAAAATCATACCAACACCCAGTATGATCAAAGACATCAACTCAGGTCCTGTCATTTTATATCTTTAAATCATTAATGTAGTGCATGTTACTCATCACCGACTCTTTTGGGGGAGAGAAATGAGGCCACAGAAAAACTCAGGCCCGTACTTTGAAAAGTGGAAATGGCGTCGTCAGCAGGCGAGTTTCCAGAAAGTTAATGAAATATAGAAAACATCTGCACAGCTGCAAAAAGTGATAAGTGTTGATTTTTGTCCAGACTTTTTGTCACAAGACTAAGGTGAAATGCAAAAATAATCTAGAAATGTAGAACAGAAATCCACAAAGCTTCTTCTACTTCCAAATATAAAACTTCTCAAATGTCTGTTTGTCAGTTGTAAATGCTTTCCTTTTATTTGTAAATGAATTAATACAAAGTCTTCCTGCATTCAGAAAGTTTAACATGTCTGGCACCAGTTGGTCTCAGGACGGTGGCTGTTTTACCAACCAGACTGAAGAGACTGCAAGACTGAAACTGTTGCGTGATGATGAGCAGATATTCACCCACGACCGTGACATCACACCCAGACAGAGACAACAAGAGAAAGTGGGAGGAGGAAAAGAGGAGAGGAGACAAATGAAAAGAACAAGGAGGCGAAGGAGGAAGTGAGTAAAAGAAGAAGAAGAACGGGAAAGAGGAGACATAAATAACACAAACAGGAAGTTGGTGTCAACGGCAAAGGAAGCCACATCACTGCACGTTGTAACCACCTTCGTCTCTCACTGTCTCCTCCTCCTCCTCCTCCTCCTCCTCGCTCTTGTCTTTATTCGCCAAAACTTTCCATTTAGTACCTACTTGAAAGGCAACAAATCAGGTCAAACACAATGCAAAAGTTCACACATTTAATCACAAATAAACAACAGCAACAGAGAAACAGACCAATGTTGACCAGACGATGGGTCCAGTACAGAGAGACGTCCTGAGATTAGCCTAGCTTAGCACGAGGACGGGGGGGACTGCTAGAAACATCTCCAGAGCTCTACACGCTGTAGCTTAGCTGGGCAGGAACTTAAGAAGCAGTTTGGGATGCTAGCAAAAAGTAGTATACTTGAAGTTCATTCAAGTATGCTTGAGTATAAGTATAAATATAAGTAACCTATAGCAAGTATACTATAGACCATGTACTTGTAGCATACTAACTATTTACATACACTTGTGGGTGCCTTCTTCAGCTACCATAGTGGGTAGGGCCTGAGGCCAGGAGCAGATGTCATCAGGTGGTGCGCAACCTTCACTGAGTGTAGAAAGTATACTAATTTAATACTTATTCGAACTAAATTGGAACATTTTAAGTTTATAAAAGTATACTTTATAGGTCATTTTAAGTTTACAAAAGTACACTTTCAAGTATACAACAATACACTCATCTGTACTAAGTATATACTTCTAGTCCACATTTTAGTTTATTGAAGTATACTTTATAAGGTCATTTTAAGTTTACAAGTAAAGTACACTTTCAAGTATACTGCCTCAGTTTTAGTATAAAATTAGTATACTTGTAGTGCACTTTAATAAACTACTTTTTGCTAAGGGAAGTGCTGCTAAAAACCCAAAATATATGAACACAAAGTACAACAAGTGTGTTTTCACAGTAAAGTAATAGTGCCAGACCAGTAGCATATCACATCGTAATATACAACTTCAGTCAGGGTGAAACACTGTAAACACTGTGAATACCATCAGTGCAGTTAACACATGCTAACACAACGGCTTCTACTGTGAATGGTCACTTTTACATAATCTTAAATAATGTCTCAGTAGGTCAGGAGTGACGACGACAATGACAATGATGATGATGACAGTGACGACGATGATGATGGTGGTGATGATGATGATGATGATAATGAGGCACCTCAGTAGTTGCAGCCACTGTTCCTGGCAGACGAAGGCTCTCTGCTGTCACTGACTGCCAGTCGCTCCAGAGCTGATTTGACAAGGCACAGGGAAAGCAGCCATATTTAATTTAACTGACTGTGTGTGTGTGTGTGTGTGTGTGTGTGTGTTCTTGTACATGCTACGTTGTGAGGACCGAGTTTTTAACCCACAGAGTGAGGACATTTTTGGGAAGTGAGGACATTTTGGCCGGTCCTCACTTTTTCCAAGGGCTGTTTGAGGGTTAAGACTTGGGTTAAGACGTTAGGTTATAATTAGGTTTAAATTAGGTTTAGAGTAATGGTTAAGTTTAGGCATTTGTTTTGGATGGTTAAGGTTAGGGTAAGGGGCTAGGGAATACATTATGTCAATGACATGTCCTCACAAAGATAGATTTACAAGGATGTGTGTGTGTATGTGTGTGCATTACCAGGGTAGGACAGTCTCTTCTCTCTCTCGTCGTTCTTAACAGTTTTCCCTCGATGGTACGACACTGACACAAACAGAAAGGGACAAATGTTAAGATCACACATCTTACTCTCGTGTTTTGTCAACAAATCTCATGCACATACTCAAACAGAGGCTGTGTTAGTCAGTACAGTACAGTGTATGTGTTGAGTGGGTGCGTGTGTGTGTGGGTGGGGGGTCTCACCACTGTGGCTCTGTGTGGGTCCAACCCAACGGCTCTGCCTCCTGTCTGAAACTGAAAAAATGTAAACACTGCAGTTGTAATTGATAAGTGGCAACTCCAGGAATGAAACCACAGACTGTGTGTGAAGTAGACAGATAACATCCACGTTTTATAATTAGAGCTAATGTGAATTATTGCACTTTTTATTATTGTTATATGATAATTATATTTGACTTGTAACACAATAAACGTGTATTGAAGAACACTGTATTGTGCTGGGTTGACATCTACAGACAAGTAATACTGTGTTACTGAGTAGTGAAGTAGGCTATAACCCTAACTACCCATTTAGAAAATATAAAATCCAAAAAACAAAAACAAACAAAAAACATTAATGGAGCTCCATGTTCTGGGCTCATTTTATTCTATGTAGTGTGTGATGAATGCTCAGTAGTGTCTTTTATTCTATTTTTGATTGGCTTATGTATGATATGAAAAGAGACAAATAACCAAGTCCAGTTGCTTTTGACTTAAATTTCTTTGGGGATAACGATGACCTGGACAAATGAGAATATTCACAGGCCTATGAAAAGAGAGTTTGATTTTGAGCAGAGATAAAATTGTTTTGAGATGTGTGCGTGCGTGTGTGTCAGATGTTTGGTGAAAGTAGTTTGACTACTGAGGTTTATTTTCACAGTTTTAAGAAATCAAAGAAGATTTCCAGAAATGTGCTCAATTGTGAAAAGTGTGAAATATCCCATCCATATTCCATTCTATTCTATCCCATCCATATTCCATTCTATTCTATTCTATTCTATTCTATTCTATTCTATTCTATTCTCTGATGTCAGGGTGACAGACGTCTTCGAAAACAAGTCTTTCTTGGACATAATCTTTAATCTGAGAAGTCTTAATCTGAAAATGTGAGTAATGATTGTGAACTTGTGTGCGTACACTTGTGTGTGTCTATTGTGCATGCGTGTGTGTGTGTGCGTGCGTGCGTGCATGCGTGTGTGTGGGTGGGGGGTGGGGTCTACTCACATCTCCTCTGCAGTGCTTCGACAGTGGGCCTGGTGAAGCGGATCAGTAAAATAACCAGCAGCGCACAGCAGAGCAAAGCAGTCACCACTTTGTAGGCGTGCAGCTGTCCCTCAACATCTGGCTTAACTGGACACACACACAGATGTAGAGAGAGAGAGAGTCATACAGTAAATGTAGCTGCTGCACGTGCTTCAGTAGAAGTTGACAAAACCTCATTGAAAATATATTTTAGTTGTTGACTTGACTGTTTTTTTGTATTTTTACTTTGGTAAAAGTTTAATAAGAAACATGGCTTAGAGAAATCAAGTGTCTGAAGATGAAAGTACGTTATTTGTGTTAGTGCTGAAACATCCAGACAGCACCCAGAGTTTATTTTACAGTGTTGCACTCAGTAGGCGGAGAAACAAACGTGCTACACCACAACATGATCAGTGTGTTTAGATCACACACATCCTTGTATACTGCATCATGTTAAAACACTGCTGAGTGTAAAATGTCAAACCACAAGAGCACTTGAAATAAGATCATTTACACAGACTGTCACACACAGCGACACACACACTGCTACTCACACACACACACACACACACAGTAGACGTACCTGTGCAATTAACCCTCAGCGTATTACACACATCCAGCTGTGCTCCATCCTCAGAGATGCTATAAGCCTTCTTCATCAGGCCTCTGTCCCATTTTAGCGGACCTTTACAATCTTTCCTCTCACACGCATCTTTCAGAAAATTCTTGGCCTCAATGGTCGAGCAGACAAGTTGTGTTGCATGTTGTGAGGAGGGGGAGGAGGGCTGATAGAGGATCACGTCTCCGACACATTGACTCTTCACCCACTTGACTGTGAGGAAACCCTGGACAGGTAACGGCTTGGGTGTAGTGGAGATGGCAGTTGTTGATGCTTGTGTAGGGCAGAAACAGGTGGTGGTGGCCATCGGGGTGGTGCTGTTGGTGGTCTCAGTGGGTTTGGTAGTCGTTGTGGGAGCTGGTTCAGTTTGTGCTGTGAGACATACATCAGTTACTGTGGTGACCAAGACAGACACAAACACACTGGACTGGAAGACGCAACAGGTCTGAGAGGTCACATCAGTGTCATAAAACCAGGACGGCGTTAAAACTCACAGTGTGTTTCCATTTCCTGGTAATTCTGGTAAACAGGACACGGATGAATATAATGATATATAGAAAAAAATTACATGCACTTTGTTTGCAACTCCATTTGACACAGAGAAGATCAGCAGCAACAACAATGCATAAAGAAAAAAATAACACAGAAATATTAAATAGAAAATAATACAAAAATCATGAGTAAAAAATATCATAACAATGATTCATAAATGTTTAGAGAAAACAAAGACGTGGATACAATCACAAACAGTCTGGTGGTAATGTGAGCCTGAAAATTTTATATTAATAATTGCAGTGATATATATGGCATTGAGATTGTATCTCCTTGTATGTTGCCGTTTATGTCACCTATAAGATGATTTTTACTTTCACATGTATACTCTCGCTACATGATCATACTTTCACATTTATACAAATACACATCATACAGTTTGTACATATATGAATACTGTAAATATCTATATGGTCTGTACTGCCGGCACCGAAAGCCGCTAAACCGTGTTTTGTTGTTTCTAAAACAATGACAATAAAGTTCTATTCTATTCTATTCTATTCTGTTTTGTTCTGTTTTAGTCTTTTCTTTTCTTTTAGTTTCTTCTATTTATTGTTATTATTTATTTGTAGAATAAACAAAACATTTCATGTACATATTTATATTACTGAATTAATTTTACATAGAATTTTTTTTTTTTTTTTTCTTATTTTACTTTTACTGCAATATTTTAGCCTCTTTATTCTCCTGGTACATTTTTGATTAGATTTCATTGCTCATTGACATCTCTTCCTGTTTTATCTCTGACCTCTTGGTACACGGGACGACAACGCACTTAAAATGTTCTACATCAAGCAAACATACCACAACAGATATTGGATTGTTTCATTAGGTTTCTTTTTAAAAAGCGTCTCATTGTGTTTTTATTGCTGACCCCGTGCACAACAGCAGATGATTTTTCTAGTTTGTGTTCCCCGCCGCCTCTCTTAACTAGCCGCACTGATGTAAATCTAGTGTAAGGTAACACACACTGATTATATATGACTATACCGCACACAACCTCACATCAAGTAACCCCAACTATAACTTAAAAGGGTTGGAAATACACTTCTCACACAAACTTCTTCAAACACTGAACATCCACAGAAATATCCACAGAAAAATTATTAAAACAAACACAAACAATGTATTTCTTACTACAGAACTAGGCAGTGTATGTGTATGTACTGTGTATGAAGGCAACATTTCATATAACATAAATTGTTGCAGGGTCTTTTAGTCAGTACTTGAGATCTCTTCATCCTACACATCCATCTCACTAATTATTTGTTGTGTGTGTGTATGTGTAAATGTGTTTAAATCACAACACGTATCCATAAAAGGAAGGATGTTTTACCTAAAGCACCTCTCAGTCACAGTTTCAAATGTCACTGTCTCTATTCAGCGCCGCTGTTGGTGGTTGGATGAGTTTCAGCGGCATGGATTTCAAAGGCAGTGCAGTCAAAAGTGAAACCCTCTGCAGGGCGACCTGCCACTTACTGCTGAATCTGAAAAAGTGCTGCTTTAGTAACCACTGAAGATTTGTTGTTTTGAGAATTGGCTCAAAGGAGTCAGCGAGCGGCCTTTTTTGTTCCTGTAACATTAAATAGTTTTTGTTATAAACAGCAGTGTGCCCCAGACGAGGTTATCACTCAGTCGATAACCTGTTCAGTGCAGAGCTCATGAACGCGAAAGAAATTAAGTTGTCAATATTAGTGGCGCGGTTCATTTCAGCACTAAAACTTTGAGGTTTGGTCGGTTTATTATCATTAGTGGCTGACAGCAGAAGTGAGTGCACTCCTGCACTTTTTATTTTTTATTTTGAATAAATAGAATAACTGAACATACTCAATAAATGCTCTACAAACCAGACGTGTTTGCTGTGATATAAATTGCAAAATGCATAATGACTTTATATTTCACGGTGAAATATTATCTGAGGTCAAGGAGTAAAATATTATATCATTTTGGTAACATTCGTAAAAGTTGAGTGTTTTTAACAGAAGATGCTGCAGGTGTTTTTAATGCCAGTGTTGCCGTTTTTTATCTTATGTAGAAATAGACTATGAAAATGATCAATCTCAAACTTTAAAATAAAATGTTGCAGACTGGGGTTTAACCAGGGAGGAAGAGCGACTAGCATTAAGTAATTGTAAGAATGATAAAATTTGTAAAACTTTTAAAGGTTGTATGTAAAAGTTGAAAAAATTGCAAAAGTAAAAAGATAAAAATAATAATGAATGAATGAAAGAAAGAAAGAAAATATGAAATTGTTAAAAAAAATAAAAATAAAAATAAAAAAATTGTAATTGTGATAGTTGTGAAAGTGACCTAATATTATTTGCAACACCACATAATAAAAGTAGTCTGTGCCGCAGAGTCACCACTTGTCAGAATTCAATTGCACTATAATTATTCATGTCTATAATGTTGTACTTATTCATTACAATAAAAATTGCATTTTCACTAAATATATTTTGACGCTAATTTAGAAAATTCATTAACTCAGTATTTCTCAAGCAAATAACAAATAAATAACCGAGTTATTCATTAAATTGCTTTAGTGTTTTTTTTAAATATTTAAATACTGAATCACTGGAGTTGGTGGAGCGCCCGCCCCATGTGTTGAGGCTATGGTTCTCACTGCGGGTGACCCCGGTTCGAGTCCCGTGTCGAGCGGCCTTGTCCTGCGTGTCATTCCCCCCCTCTCTGTCTCCCATTTCCTGTCTCTCTCTCAACTCTCCTGTCCATTAAAGGCGAAAAAGCCACTAAAAATATACTTAACGCCGTTTTTTTCTACAGTAGCAATAAAATAATGTTGTCCGGGACTGTTGTAGAAATTCTCAGTTGATGCATTCAACTAAAAAGAATAAATAAAGTTGTTTGTGAAATGACAATGACATCGTCCCTCAGCAGGACGAGGCCTCTGTGAACCCGGTGGACGGCTCCATTACCAGAGCTACCTGAGTCAGACACTACAGGTGCACGGTCGACGCTGCAGCAAACACAGTCTTCATACAGTTCTTCTCAGTTCTTGTGGGATGTGATGTTTTTTAAACCATTACTTGTAGACAGTTGTTTGTTTGCTTTTTTTAATCTGCTGCGGCTCAGAACAACATCATCCACTGCAGTGTATCATTCATTCTTCACGGCTCGTCTTATTATTACAGTCTAATAATAAACCAGTGAGGGATTCAGTCTCTGCACTGTGAACAAACACAACGTGCACGTAGTCTCTTTGATACAGGAACAACAGTTTACTGATGTGCTCCTCAGCAAAGCAAAGCTCAGCCTGAACCTGATCAGCTCCCAGTATCATCAATAAAGGACCGGAGCTGACCTCCGATTACATACGGGCTCAGAGCCGCTGCAGGAGGTAAAATCACCACTAACAGTGAGTCTTTGTTGGGTGTGATCTTATTGATTTCCTCCTGACAGTATCCTGCACACTGGGCTGGTGCCTTCACCACCCTACAGCTCTGATTATTGGTGACAATCGTCCACAGTGGCATTTAAATCACCATTATACCCCAGATACAAGAATACGCATAAATGTAAACGGTGTTATGTGATTTTGTATTAGTCAGTGTCTGCACACAGATGTGTAAACTTTGTCCGTGAGGTCTCAGGGTTCTCATGCTGCTCTCTCTCTTTCTCTTGAGACATAACGTAGACCTTTGCCTCATGTTTCCCGCCACCTCTGTGAAAACACGTTTATTTAAAAAAAAAAAAACAGAACAGAGATGACAGAGTTGGCCTAATGCCCTAAATGTCATTTTTGAATGGTTGTGCTCTGTTCAGTGTCCCAGTAGGGTGAGAATCGACCAGCGTAAACAAGGCCTATACACCTGCAGAGTTGCTGTTTTTTGCAGTGACATCTCAGTAGGAAACCGATGTCTTTCACTGCCTATTTACAAGAACAAGCCTCAACACTGGCAGCAGTGTTGCTGTAGCTTGAAGCCACTTAGGGGCTGATACACTGGCTCACTGTAGTGTCTCTCGTTCTGTGAGTGGAATATTTTAATGCTCACAGTTACTCATCTTAACATTAAAGAGTTCAGTGCGTCCATAAGTCCTTAAAACAGGGATGTCAAACATATGGCCCTCGGACCAGAAACCGGCCCGCCAGAGGGTCCGATCTGGCCCGCCGGATGAATTTTCCAAGTGTGAAAATTACATAGAAGACAGAAGAGACATGATGTTGTTGAAATATCATGTATTTTTCTCAAGAAATTTCAGGTTGTTCATATGTTTTGTAAAAGGACAGTTCATTGAATATAAATATTTTAATAACGCACTTGTTCGTCTTTGCACTAAAACAAAGAGAAAGATTTAGAGTTCTCATATTTATAGGTTATAATGTTATTATTTTACTGGCCCGGCCCACTTCTGCTGTATGTGGCCCCTGAACTAAAATGAGTTTGACATTTGACAAACTACCGTATTTTATTATTTTATACACTAACAACATGGCGTGCAGTCAACGAACTGTATGCGCTCCTCCCTGAAGCAAGACTTGTTTCCTTCGTGCATTTTCCTTCGTACAACACAACAGTGCGTACTATAAAAAAATTGGTGCATTTCTCACACCCACTGCTGATGCAGCTGCCAATTATTTTTTTTACAAAAGCTGAAATGTTACTGTGCTTCAGCGACACATCGCACAGCAGCATGAAGTTAAGTGCAGAGTTATAGTAATGTGGCCCATGGGGTGTCATATAGCTCAGTGGGCTGAGCAGCCGCCCCATATACAGAGGCTACAGTACTCACGGCCCTGGTTCAATTCCACCCAGCGGCCCTTTGCTGCATGTCATTCTCCATCTCTCTCTGTCTCCCCATGTCTTTCTTCAACTGTCCTATCAATTAAAGGCCTAAAAGCCTAAAAAAAAATACTTAAGAGTGGGGAGGCCCAGTGACCTCCCCACTCTTTCTCTGAGACGTCTGTTGAAGCTCTAATTACCGTGGAAACGTGACTTTTGTCTTGAGATGCGGTGTTTAGGCATTTGTTGTCATTTACGTTATTACAAAATGAGGGATGCAGGCCTCACGCTGCAGATTGAAGCATCCTGGTGAAACCAGCTTCAGTCGATCGGCCCCTCCACTGTACCAGAGTGGTCTCACTGAAATCAGTTAAAACTATGAGTGATCGAAGGGCCGGTGTTATTATGGGCTGCATAGATGCAAATGTCTATGTGATGAAGTTGACTGAGTTTCCTTTGGCCGCCCTGAGAGCTCAACACACTGCAACTTGAGAAGACAGAAACACAACACAACACAAACAGATGCAGAAAACATCTTCACCAAATGTGCTGCAAATACTCCCAACACAGTCAAATACACAAGCTGCAGATACTCTTGTGTATATGTTTAACAATACGTCCATGTGCACTTATAGTTCAATGCTCTAAAATGAAACAAAAGGTGTGGATTGGGAGTTAAGGCTGCAGTCAGGTACAGGCAAGATGGCGGCGGCGGAGCAGCTCATTCTGAACTTTCACAGAGGTATACACACACAGTCTATGGTCGTAGTAACTGACCATGTTCATCATTACGCCACATACATGGTGTAGCACTGGCCGACCAAGAGGAATCAGCTGGGTCCAACCTATGGTGGCCCTGAGAGCTCAAAACACTGCAACTTCAGAAAACATCCAAGATGGATAACTTCCTCCTCAATGGCACCCAGGTCAACAAGTTTAACAATTAATTTCCAGGCCTGTCTAAGTTAACCTGAACACCATGAAACCACGGTAACAATCAATGACACCCGCATGTGCTGATGGGAAAATATGGCTCATAACTTGTTTATTGTTATGGAGAGAGCAGTGAGAAGGGAAAGAGTTTTCAGAATCACTCTTCATACGCTCTTGTGATTGTTGAATTCATCTTAAAGACATTTCCTGCTCAGGGTCGTGGAAAAAGTCTTAATCTACGTAGAATTCACTGGTTTAGGATGGTGAAGATTAAACCACTGCGTGTGTGTGATGGGTGTATTTAGAGGAGACTCTACCTGAAGCATGATTGTGTGTTAAATCTAACCCACAGTCAAAGTGTGTACGTGTTTGTGTGTGTGAAACCAGCTGCTGAGCTACAGACTGAAGGTGCTGCGAGGACACGTTCTTAATTCCTGGTCCAAACAGAAACTTCTTCACGTGTTTTACACCCAAAACTGTTTCTCCTCGTGTGTCAAATAACTGTGTGTTGTCAAACATTTTGTGTCCATTTGTGAAGCCTAACAGTGACGGTTGTCCCCCTTTAATGTTGTCACGCTTTAACATTGTGTGGCTTTTCAGTTGCGGCCTGATATCCTGGCATCTCAGCGGGTTTGGATCAGAGTCCTCAGTGTTTAGTGTTTAACCAAAAGTAACATGCACTTACCAGCAGTCATGAGAAGAAGAGCTGAGACGGTCACAACAGTCCTGAGGTCCATCACAGAGCTGATGAACGACAAGTGGAGGGAGACGACAGACAGTCTGACAGACAGAGACAGAGCGAAGGAGAATCAAAGACTCCAGCAACAGAAAAACTGATGTGAGAGGAAAGAGTGCAGAGGTGTAAAACTCCTCTCTCTCTCTCTCTCTCTCTCTCTCGCTCTATGTATGTGTGTGTGTGTGTGTGTGTGTGTGTGAATCACTTCATTCTTCTTCCCTGACCTGCTGTTGCTGCTGCAAAAGTGCAGATTTCCTCCCTTCAAAGCGAGAGCTGGGTGAAGACAAGCAGAAAAGGGGTGGGGAAAATGACAAGTGGTGATAAGAAGGGAGGAAGGAGGAAGAGGTAGGAGGAAGACGTGAAGGGAAGAGTAAATTCAATTTATTTTTCAGTATGCGTGTGAGTCATGAGCCACATGAACACAGCGTGGAAATAAAAATGCTAATTCACAATTCAGCCCATAAATAATGAATAATATGATAATATTACGTACATACACACCTAGCACACACCCACGATACGCGCGCACACACATAGTATATGTGTGTGCGCGCGTACACGATTGAGTTTAAGGTTCTTCTCTTAGTTTTTGGTCTTGGGCCGTCTTATCAATCTGACTTGATTTTACATTATGAACCATCCTGGACGCTGAGGTCCCGTTGTTTGGACACAGGGCTGCAGAGAAAAGCAGGCACCTTTTTAATTTGGCTATTTCTTTTTAATCGTTCTTATAAATCCCTTTTAACTAGTTATTTATGTTGCTTTAATGTAGATCTTACAGTCTGAGGTTGTTTTAGGAAGGGAAAACATTTTAGGAATAATATCTTAAGCCTTAAAAAAAACAGTGCTGCTTTTAACTAGTGTTGATTTTTCCTGCTTTCTTTTAGATTCTTGCTCCAGTGTTTTCCTCATGGGGGGGCCCTCCACACCAGGAGTTGAGACAGGGGTATTGCCCTGGGGGTCGTCCTGGCCTGGACGTCTGGGGGGGCACTGCCGTGGCTTTACGGCCACGGTGTGAACTCTGTCCCCTTGTGGTCGTGGCCTGTGAGACTTCCCGGTGTGGACGGCTCAATGCTTTCCTCACCTGGATCCTCAGTGACCAGCCGAATGTCAAAGAGCGTGTGTTCGCGGCTGTGTGCATGTGTATGGGAGGGTCGGGGGTTTTTTTTTTTTTTTTTACATGTCAACCACTTTGTGCTGCATTTCATATGTATGAAAAGTGCTTTAATAAATAAATAAAGTTGGAAAAACACTTATTTTTTCCAACTTAGACCATGATACCAGTTATTTGTATTTTTTTTCCTATTTCTGAGAAAAAAGAGAGGGAGAGAGAGAAAAGGCATATAGAGGGTGAGGATGATTTGGAGCCAAGCACCATGATTTAAACTTGTTGTGGTTAGGATTACTTCTTCAAATGTTTTAAATCTTTCATTTTTATTGTGTTATTTTTATTATAACGTTATAAGTTTTATTTTATGCATTTTAAGTATTTTTGTTGAAGTACATTCAGGTCTCTTCTAAATACTCAGATTTTATCTCTAAAATAAAATAAATAAAATAGAATAATAAAGATAGAATAACATGTCAATGTCTTATGTCCGTGATGTACTGTTTAAGAGCATTTAACACAAATTTCTAAGATAGCAAAGTGTTGTGCTTACAATTTATTTTACTTTATTTGAATTCATTGTACTTTGAATATTGTACTGTTTAGATACATTTTGTGACCATTCACATTTAGGTAAAACAATGAGACACAGTCAAGGAACTTGTCTTCATTTGTCATTCAAAGAACATCAGAAAAGAGAAAATCTTTTTTTTTAATAACACACACACACACACACACACACACACACACACACACACACACACACACACACACACCTCTATATGGACATAGGGGAAAAAAAGAAAATTCATGAATGAGATAGACAATTTCCAAAACAATTTGGATGTCATACAATACTCATATTATACAAAAATAAGACAGAAGGAAAATCTAGGCGGTGTAACACCGCAGGTTCAAATCCAACCTGTGGCTCCATATCATCATTTCTACCTCTTTCTATCGAACCCATTGAACCTGCTGCTCCTGTGAAACGACACCACACAGAGACCGAGAGCTGGACCCAGACCCGAGGAGACCATGCAGGTCCAGTCACAGTCAGACTGCTGAAGACCCCAGCCGGGTGTCATGTTCACTGAGCAGGACCTCGTGTTTCCAGCCTGCTCTCTAGAGTGGGACCTTGTTTATGTAGGAAGAGTGACACATCGCCGCGGGGTGAAATATTTTCACCCCCTGACTCATCTCAGCTTTGGCTTCTTCTCCGTCAGCTCCGTCACTCTCATTCTCTCTCATCCTCCGCCTCTGTTTTTCAGCGGGCCGTAGACGGCAAAAGCCCCACACACTTTCACCTCCTCCCCCTCCTCCTTTCTACTCTGCACCTTCTTTCTCGTCAGAGGCGTTGCTCGTCAGCCAGGCTGCTCCCTCTGCTCGAGGAGCCAGAGGAGCATCTATAAGCTTGACCTTCAGCCCAATGGGTGGGCTGCTAGTCTACAACAAGCCCACTGGGTCAGATATCACCTGACAGTGAAGCATCAGTCAGGACGACCACCTTGTCGTCCACAACCTCAGGCTCCCAGCTTCACCGTCTCTTTCTCGTCTTTATCCTTTTTCACAGAACTGACATGCTGGCTTTCAACCAGTCATGTGAACAACACTGTTACTTTTCAAAGGGAAATAATCCTTGTTTTATTTTTATTTTTGCCTGGGAAGTGTGCAATAACTGATGTTCTGTTTGTCTGTTTGTTTGTTTTTCCTTTTTAAAAATCTTTTACTGGGTGTGCCATGAGTGTGTGTTAACATGCACGTCTCAAACTGTCTTATGTATTTTAGGTATATTTATTGTCTGTGCAGCCTTTACCATGCACTCGAGTCCACAATAAATTTCCCACTGTGGGACAATAAAGTTTATTCTATCTTCTATCTATCTTTTTCTGCTGTCATTATTGCACCATGAGGATGTTGTTGTGACCAGCTCCTCCAATTCCTCCACCATCTTTAAGCTTCAGCGTCGAAGCTCCAGGGAAGGTCGACGCTCCTCATGGTGATCCACTTCCTGCTGAGGTCCGTTCCTCCTGTTCCCAAACGACTGTGTAATGTTCACAACTTTTTCTTCTCTTCCTTCATCAATCAAACCTTCATCAAAGACACCATCAGCTGGTTGTGAAAGAAGAAAGAGGAAGTTTGAGTTTACATTTACACTGTAGAACATAAACTAAAACTGTTTGGCTTAAATAACAATTAGAAAAGGTGAGACCACAGACTGAAATTAAAATCAGAAAAGTTCATTTAAAAAAGTAATTAAAATGTTACCAACAAATGAAAACAGAAACTCTTAATTAATTACAATAAATGAGAAAATCTTCTTTAGCTGGGAAACCTCGTACACAAGTAATAAATAAAGTAAATTAACAGAATGAAATATTCTGCCTTGTGATTAAAAATATATCAAATAAATGTCTTGTAAGAAGCTCTTGAATGTGTAATCTGGACGACTTAAAAGGTTGAAAAAGTTTGGAGAGTTTTATTTTACTTGTCCTAGTCCCACAGTGTGCCGGGTTGAATCTTTTCCTCTCAATATGATTCAAAGCAATGTGTCACTGATGATCGATCGCTGACATCGGTCACAGCTCTGAGGATGTGCAGATGTTCCAGTCTGACTCAGTCTCAGACCTGGTCTCAGTTAAATCTCACCTTCAAAATATGAGGCAGAGTTTCTTTTTTTCTAATAGTTTTGTATTCTCTATCAATTAGTTTTCCTCTTCTGTGGTTTCATACATTTTCCTTCTTTTCTTCTGCAATTTTCCTTTTTGGCAATTCATTTTTCAATTTTCTTCCCTTAGTTTTACTTGATTTTCCTGTAATTTCTGTAATTCTCTTTCTCTGTAGCTTTGTTTTTTTTCCGGTTTTCCTCTTATTCAGTTTTATTTCTTTTTCTTTTTTGATATTTTATTCCATTCTCTTCTTCTGTTGCTCTAAACAGTGATTTATATCAGTTTTGTCATATAGTTTTCAGTTTTATTTATGAAACAGCCATTTACATGTATAAATTATGTATACCTTTTAGAAAAAAAGAACACATTCTTTCATTTAACATGCACACATGCATGTATGTATATATATTATATAGAAAGTCACTATATGTAACTATATTACATTCAAATATTCATATTTATTATGCTATATATTATTACACATTTGCAATTTTATACTTTAAATTGTTTTTATATTACTTATTTAATATGGGTAGTTAATAAACTTTTCCTTCGAAATTGACATTTGACCTCAAATGAATAAAATAATATTAAATACTAAGATCAGAGTGTCAGGTTCAAATTGACGCAGTCCTTTTCCAACGTTACTAAAACGTGTAACTTGTTTGTTTGTTCTGAGTGACGTTGAAGTGGAAGTGAAAACTCACAAGTTTTAATTTAGATCAACTTCAGTTTAATTATTCACAACCCAAAAAATGAAACAAAAAAGTATCTTTAACAATCTACAGTCATCATCATAATCATCATAGTTATCATCATCATCATCATCATCATTATTATGGAATTCGTAGATATAGCATCTGATTGATCGTAATAGCTCTGGACTGGAACATAACGTCTGTCTCCCTTGTGCTTCTTCTAAAACACCGACTCTGTCAGACTGTCGCCGTCTGTGTGGGACGCTCAGGTCCTCGAAACAAACCCGCCACATCACATCACATCATTCAGGCTGGACATGAAGAGTTTCAGTCTTTATCATCTTAACTGGAGTCGCCTCGTTGTGTCCATTCAAAGCCACCTGTGTGTGTGTGTGTGTGTGTGTAAAGGGTGAAACACAGGTGACAGAGGAAGAATGAAGTGAGCAGCACCGGACTCGGACTGAGTGAGTGAGTGAGTGAGTTGGTGCCCTCGTGTGGAGCGTGCACCATGACGTGAGCTCTGCTGTCACAGAGTCAGACCTGCAGATGGGGCTCTTGTTTAGTTGTGTGTTGGTGGTGAACAAGGTCTCGGCTTGCAACCTCCTTCATAAAAAGTGTTGTTTCCTTTTATAGATCTCACTATAAACTGGAGGTTGACTGATCGTAGATGAGCTTTGAGCAGAGGTGGACAAAGTAAACAGCTCTAGAACGTGAGTTAATATACGAAATATGACTTTGGTATTAGAAAGTACATGACAACATATTGTTGTATTGGTCCACATTTATAGAACCTAAACACTTTGAAACAGCCCAGTGGATACACCGACTGACTGCACAACCTGTAAAAGAGAAATACCACCAAAAAAATAACGCCTCAAATGAAGTACAGATGCTTTAGTAAAGTAGGCTACTTCAGTACAGTAGTCAAGTACAAATACTTTGTTATTACTGTCCACCCCTGTCTGTGCTCTGTTTGTTTGTAACCTACGACCACGTGTTCACGCTCTGCCACGGTCTGCAGGTGTTGATGTTAATGGTTTACAGTCAGGTCAGGTCATGTGAAGAACAGAAGGACAGCTGTTGGTCCAGACCAGAGGGAGACCAGCTGTAACTCCGCGCTCAGACCGACCGGCTTCCTGAGGGAGCAGCGGCAGGCGGCTGTGGGCGCGGCTCAGGCGTGGCGACAGAAAGCAACAAGCACCTGTCTGTTATAACATCAACAGCTTAGCATGGATGCTACTTCAGGGTTGGTTGTACGGTTTGATTTGACCGACTGGTTTCACTGGTGGTGATATGGGAAGGCCAGAGCTGTCAATACTATCAAATACTCAATCAATACACAATACACAGCTGTAGTTACCTCCACTTTTTGTCTGTTGTTTCTCAAATCTACACAGTGATTTTGACATTAAAGGTCCATATAGTAGAAAGGCGGGTGTTTTCTTTGACAATAAACCAAATCTAATCTCTGTATTGATACTACGAATGTATCAATGCCCCAGTTAGAGAAATGCAAACAGCCTGTATTCAGAAACTAAGCCTTGAAACCAGCCGTCAGGATGTATGTAACTTTGTGATGTCACAAGGCAGTAACCGCTCTCAACCATGCCCCAAGCCCCACCCACCTGGGCCCACCATCCAAACCATGCAGGATTTGCTTCCTCTGAGTGTTTACCTGATATTTGTTTTAAGTTGTTTTAACTCAGGAAGGAGTCAGCCAATGAGAGGAGTGTAGAGCCTCCTCTCTGACCTGTTGTTGCTAGAGCTCCTGGGAGAAGCCTGAGAGAGATGTAAAACTACACCGAGATGGTTTTTGGTTCTGAAAACACTAATATATGTATCTTCCTATGGGTCAACAGTAAATATCGCCATGACATGAAACCTTTAAAACACACAATCTAAACATCTGCCTCCTCCAGCAGCTGAACTCTGTCGTCCCACTGTCCCAAGTCCACTTCATCCAAAACCAGCTGCATGTGGTCCCGGTCTGGAGACGACGGTGCTGGTCTTCATCATGTTCTGGGTCGTTAACGTTGCTCAGTGAACAGTCCTACTTCCTGCAGTGCACTGTTGTCATGGTGAAGGTCTGATGGTGCTGTTGTGACACAGTTCGTAAAGACAAAGGGTTTGTCGTCGTCGTGCACCTGGAGGAAGCGTTTCATTTACTCCCACCGCTGCAAGAAGAACGATGCACGTTCACCGGTCTCCTCCTCCCTGATTAAGACCGACTGGGATGTTTTACAACCACTGACCTCTCGTGTATCTGAGAGCCGTTGAGATGCTGCCACGGAAAAAACCATGGGCCAGGTGCATAAATGATGCATATAAACAAAAACTATGTATACGCCATAAATTTGCGTTCATAAACAGTGTGTTTTTTTTAAAGTAATCCAAGTTATGTGTTATATGTTAAAAAAAAACAAAAAAAAACTTCAAAGGGTTGGGATTTTGTTGCAATAATAATTTTACTGCACATAAACAGTTTTTTTTTCCCAATAGATGATCTTTATAGCAAACTTTATAGACTTTTGCAGTGATTGTACTGAAGTCAACTGATGCACATTTTTGCACATTTTCACATTTGAAACTGTTTTTCTTCCTCATCACAGACTGTGTGTCTTTTTTTTTAATCCAAATTGAGGAATTAAGGAAAAATGAAGTGGGAATGAGGCTTGTTCAATTACTCAATGACTCGATTAGCAAAACTGGACCATTCAAATGCACAACTCAAAAACTCTGACCAAAAATAATTTCTGATTTTGTGCGATCACATACGTTAGTAGTCACGAATCTGGGTTGAGTTTTATGCATTTGGCCTCTGGGTCTCGTTTCCCTTTGTTTACATCAGTGGCTGTGGTGGATAAACTGTGACACAATGAGTCCCGAGGAGAAAAACAACGGCGGACGAAAGCTCCATTATTACTGATGATGACCGACACCAGGAAGTCTCTCATCAAATTAGTAACACTGGCCACTGCTTCATGCTGCAGAGGCACTGATGATGGCTCCTACTGTCCTGGCGAACAGTACGTGACATGACGTGGAGATGACATGCTGACAAAACCTGTGTGTTGTGGTGTCGGTGCCTTCCCTTTCTCCCCTCCCTCTTTCTCTCTGCTGACTGCTGTGTGGTTTGTCTCATTGAGCTCCTTTCCTCCTCTGCCTTGTTGTGTTTATGGGAAAAATAAGAGACAAAAACAACATTGGAGTGTAAATTAGCACAACAGTACTTTAGTGGCTGGGACGACCAATTTTTTTTTTTTTTTTGATTCACTTCAAGACACAGAAACTCTGACTGTGACGACTACACTGGCACTTAAGATTGACATAGTTAGAGCACCACAGATTCATGTCCCACCTCAGTGACGATGCTGTGAGCTGGGGCTGGGATGCTACGACAGCAGCTAGTGCTAGCATTAGAAAAGTGCTCTGAAGTCACAGGGAGTAGATGTGTGAAAAAAAAACATAAAATAATTTAGAGAGGCGGTATCTACTTCTTAAACCTCAGAACTGAAACCCCCCCCAATGATTAGTCATTTGAGTCGATTCAATTGACACAGAACTGATCGGCAACCTTCATATTTTCATCAAACCCCATTAAACTGTACAGAGCACATGTACTCTCACTGATAGTGTGAACTTATAAACTAAGACAAGTTTCTTCTGGTTATCATTGTCAAGCATCAGGTCATGTTCAGCAAGCAGGTGATGGAGAGGAGGAGGAGGAGGAAGAGGAGGAGGAGGAGAGTGATGGAGAGGATGAGTGGAGGAGGTGGAGGAGTGTTGAGGGGGGAGAGACTTACAAAACAAAGGAGTGAAACAGTTCGATTGTGTGAGTCCTAGAGTCACTGTCTCTACTCGTCGTGTTACTAGAGGACGAGCCGTGGTGCCGCTACCTCCCCCGCTACGAACCCACCACCACCACCACCACCACACCGTCTACACCATCACTGTTCAGGCCAGCGACACACTGGATGTGTGGTGTGAGCGTATTCATTTTGGCCACATGTCCATAGATAAGAGTGGACCGGCGTCTTGCCACATGAAATACCCGACGATGAGGTCATATTCACATCGCACCAGCAACATTACATGAGACAACCTCCGATATTGTTTTCTATGTCTAGGCTGAATCTGAATATGACACAGACACAGTGAATAAATAGAAATATATATCTGAACCATTTTGAGCTGCATGTGAAGACAGTGACGCTTTGACGTGTGACGTTTTATATTAATATACTATGACGACAGAAAATCAACAACATTGGAGTCACCTGCAAACTCTATATGCAGAGACGGAGACGCAGCCGGTGTGGACACACACACACACACACACGCGCGCGCGCTCCAGGCCTGACGTAACGCCTCAAACACAACTAAGACTCATTTCCTGTCTCTTTGCACTAAAACAAGTTTATCGGTCAACTACCCACGTCCTACAGGTCAACGGACCGCTGAGACTCTGAACTATTTCACTTCAGTAGGTGTCGGGTTTGTTGTACAGGTGGGATCAGACCATGCGTTTCCCTTTACCTGTGAAAATACAGACTTCCCTTTCAAATGATGTTAACAGTCACTGCCTCATACACATCCATGCGTCATTTCCACCTGCATGGATGTTTATGCAGAGCAGCCAGTAGAGGGCGGCTCAGAGTCAAAGGTTTCTGACAATGAGACATGGTAAAGATTTACCTCTAGATAAGGAGAACACGAGAAGCAATTAAACACATAACACAACCTCGCCCCCTTGTGTCCTTCATGCTCATGTTCATACTTGAAAAACCGGCTACGATTAGATTTTGGAAAACCTGGAAATGAACGCAGAGCTTGGGCAGAAGGCTTCGTCTATTGTTGAGCATTAATGAGCCGTCAGGTGTCTAATGAGTGTAGCAGCAAACATCTGCTAGTCCTCCCTTCCCTTCGTGCCTTCTCTAGCAAGCTGTTTGTTGAGGAGTAAGCAAACACAACTAACTGACAAAAAAAAAAGCTGCCCACCTGTGCAGCTGCCTTTTTTTATTTAGATAAATGAATGGAGACACAGCATGGGGCAGGTTTTAAAATTTTAATGCTCTACAAACGGCATGGGAAGCTTTGTTAAAGACCATGCATGTTTTTTTTTTTGAGCTGCAGTAGTAATCATTTTATAATGACAGACAAACCCACACACCGTTGCTACCATGCACTGCCGAGTCCTTCAGCACACCGTGTTGGATTTTTTAACCAAGCCCCGCTCTGTTCAGCCTCTTTTTCCAGATGTTGCAACAACTGTAAAAGCCTGTCTGTTGCTTTGCTCAGCAGAAAACAGCAGACAGACACAGTGAGAGAGCAGTTGGTCGACACAGTGGAGCATTTAGCAGCTAAAGAGCCCGGGGCCCGCTGCACAAAACACCTCAAGTTTTTTTCTATTGAAGGATTCATTTCTCCTTTGCTGAGGGAGTTAAACTAAAGTTTCCCTTAGTTTTGTGCAACTGGCCCACGATTCCCTGCAAACCCTGCATCTAAAAACAACCTAATATAAGAGCTAAGGGTGCACAATTTAAGAAAGTCTCATGATTAGACTTCGATTCTCGGCTCCACTATTCAATTCAACATCGACTCTCAGTTCAAAAAACCACTGATATGTCTTTTATTTCTTTTATTTTTGTCGCTCTATATGTCCAAGTTTAACAGTCCGACTTTGTCATGCCTCTTAATGCCTGTTAATGATTCAATTCACTGTGCGACTCTGACGCCTTTAGGTTGGAATGTTTTGTTGTGTCAATAACATCTATTGATCAATCAATCAATGCACCTTAAATGTCAATATGACAACTTTGACCATTTGATTTGTTTTTAATCAGCTCTCTACACGACAAAGTCTTCACTGATGATCAGACCTTTAAAGTGTATGTGTATGAAGTTGCAGATAACATGAGTCTCATCGAGCTGCTTCTTCCCCTCGACGTGATAAAATACGTTTCCTTCGGCCACACGGCCTCGCTCATGCCACAGCACCTGAGCGCAAACCAACACAACACCTTCTCTCGACCTGGCAAGAGAAACTCATGTCAGAAAAAACTGTGAATCAGCGCGTTACAAAACTGAAGAATATGAATCAGTGTTTAGGAATTTTTATAAGTCGATTTTGAACTGGTAGAGACAGAATCGTGATTTTTAAAGTGAAATATTTTCTTGCACACCCCTAATAGAAGCCATTCACTTTTTACCTTTTAAATGTGCTCTGTGACCCTCGTGGTCAAACCGGGACGCAGACCCTCCATTACGAGCTGCTTCTCACGAGAAACAGACGACAACTGGACACTGATAGCGTTAGAAAGACTGATCACTGTCAGGGGGGGGAGTGCACTTGTGTGTTTATAAGGTTTTTTTTTCTGATTGCCAAATAGCAACACACACACACACACACACACACACACGCACATACACTCACACTTGAAATGGATGAGGAGGAGGGAGGAAGCGATGCACAAAGGGGGGAGGAGTGTGAGTGTGTGAATGGTCAAATACAAGTGTTTTTAACATTTAAACACAACGCTACAACCTGAGACTAGTGTGGGGGGAGTTGGTGGGTCGTAGGGTGACGGAGACAGGAAAAAGGAAGGAGAGAGAGATCAACAGACTGATATTTAGAGAGAGAGAGAAATAGTGCAACAAATAGAAGTAAAGCGAGACACCTCTTAAATCTGGGAGACGGGAGGAGGGAGGGTAGAAAAGGTAAAAAGACGGGGAACGAGAGAGAGAGGTGGGGCGGGAGGGCGGGAGGGCAGGAGGGAGGGAGGGAGTGAGGACAGCAAAGAAGGGAAGAATTGAGAAGAAGAATTGAGAAACAGGAGCAGTAGTGCTTTCAGGAGTACTGCTGAGGAACTCCGTATCCTGGTCTGTAGACGGGTCGCCCCGTTGGTGACTGAGAATTGGAATAGGACGGCCCGGCGGGGTAGCTGTAGCCGCCGTAGCTGTAGGAGGCCGGATAGGGGGCGGTGCTGCTCTGGGGGTGGCTGGGGGTGTACTGGCCGAACGCTGAGCCGGGGTGGGGGGTCGGGAAGGAGGGCTGGGTGGGGTAGGGGCAGGCCGCCGCTGCAGCCGGAGGCCCGAACGCCGGTCTGGGGCCGGGGTAGCTCCCTGCCCCGGGGAAGGGGGAACCAGAACCTGGGAAGGGCGGGAACTGTGAAGGGGGATTGGCCGGGCCTGCTGCCGCTGCTGCCGCCGCAGTGGGCGGGTTGGGCGGGGTGACGGGGTAGGGGCTGTAGGGGAGGCCGGCGGACGAGGAGGACGCCGGCTGAGAGGTGTTTTGGTAACTGGAGGACTGAGGTTTGGAGTTCGGCAGCTGCTGATTCGTCGTGGTCGATGTCGTCGTCTGTTGGTTCCATGGCGAGGGCGCGGCGGCTGAATCCTGGCCGATGATGCCCGCCGATGACGCCATGGCAACGGGATTGCCCTCGCTCCTCTGGCGCAGGATCTCCTGGAGTTTCTCTATCCGGACCCGTCTTTTGTGAGCGAGGGATCGCAGCGAGAGGAAGCGCTCGAGGAAGGAGTCCAGCGACAGAGAGCCCTCCAGAAACTCATCAGCTAGAGCCTGAAGGCGCACACACACACGCACACACACGCACACACAGGACAAGGGAGGGAGAGAGAGAGAGAGAGAAGGAGAGGTGGTTATTGCTGAGCACGTCCCTGCCCAGGAGGAGGAGCAGTCTGCAGTAAATAAAGGAAACATCTCGGTCTTTGTACCGTCAGAGTTTGTTGTGTCAGTGTCGCTGACGTCAGAAGTGTCACAATGGCGTCAGACAATGGTCGGTCACGGGCCGTTTGAGCTCCGTTATTTGTCTGTGTCACCCGCACTTCAAGGTGACGCACAACAGAGTGTCGCAGGAATGAGCTCTAAAACCTTTACAGTCTCATTGTGTTTCTTACTAATGCAGTGTTTCCCATTATTTAACGAGACTATGGCGGCCCGCCACAGTCTCGTTTGGGTCCGCCATAGTCTCGTCTCTCACAGAAAAAATATATATATTATTGTGTTTTTTTTTAACAGTGTTTCACCATCTCTCATCTCATAAAAAAAAAGTATAGTTGGTTTACACCCACCTCTCACATAGTTCTTCTGTATTAAGTCTTGTTTTCAGTATTAAAAACAACTCATGTCTTCTTTCTCATTCAAACAGTGTAAGACCTGTATGAACTGTAACCTACCTGTGACTTAACAACAGTTTGCAATGCGTTGTAGGATTTGTGTAAAAGTGTCAGTATAACAAACTGTTGTTTGTTGTTATGATCCAACCCTGCCCAAACATTTGACACCTCATTTGTGTAGCCTACAAACTCATTATAATTTGCTGAGACTTTAAGTGAAATGATGAGACTGTTAACTGAGAATAACGTACACATTTTCTTTTTTGTGTGTGTCTAATAGCTCTGCACTGACCTCTGACTCTGCCTCTGTTTTGCCGCCCTCTGTCTGTAGTCTGGTGAAAAAGGCTTCTGGAGACACCTCGCCCACCATCCCATCTGAGTAAAAAGAGGAAGAACAGGAATAAGAGTGACAGAGAGAGAGAGGGAGGGAGACGGAGAGAGAAATGTTAAAAATACATCACAGCAGGTCACAGGAAAAACTGGTTTTGTTCACCGACAGACTGAAGACACCTGTGTGCAGTGACATCATTAAAAACGTGATTGAGACGATTAAAACGATCAAAAAACAGGCTGTGATAAATACAAAAGGTCAAACTTGACTCGTCGCAGGGAGGAAAAAAGTCTCTCGTCGTCATTCACAGAGGAGGAAGTGAGGGCGGCGCTCGATAGGAAATGGCAGCAGGCCTGGATACTGTCTGTCAAAGGCTGTTAGACAAGTGCATGCCTGAGATAAATCACTACAGACTTGTGGCCCAGCTACTCCTCCACCGGTCGAACACGTACTCGACTGGACCATCTACAGTTTGCACACAAGGAACATAGTGGAGTAGATGACGTCGTCCTTTTTAGGCCCATTATCACTTGGACGAGCCACGTGAGAGTTATATATCTGGATTTCTCACAGGACAAACCAACACCCTGTTGACAAGCTCAAAGGTAAGGGGGGGGGGGGGGGGGGGGCACTGCTTCTCATCGTGGATAACCTGACAAGACGACCAGAGTACGTCATGCTCAGAATGAAACTGTCTCAGTGACAGTGAGGAGCAGCACTGGAGCGCCACTGGGGAGCTGCTCTGGTCCTGTTCCTGTTCGATCTATATACGACAGACTTTAAACACAACTCTGACCACATCCAGACGTTACTTGGATGACACAGTTATTGTGTGGTGTGTGTGTCAGGAACGGGCTGGACGAGGAGTACGGGGATCTAAACAGTGGCCAACAAGAACTGTCTCCTTCTCAACACGACCACGACCAAGGAGGTGGTCACTGACTGTCAGGGGTCTTGGCCCACCCTTCAGTCAGTCAACATACAAGAAAAGCACACTAAGGTAGTTTACTCTTATAAAGAAATACTGAGGTGTGGACTCTGGACTCATTCAGGGCTGTTGTTGACAGAATATCTGTTTCTAAATGTTGGACTACATGAAGCAGGTCTGCCTTGGTTGAGCTTCTGACCTTTGGAGTGAGCAGGACACCAAAGTACTGATTACACATCTTGACTTTGTTGGTATTTCGTTAACTGCTGTTGTATCTAATGCCCCTTTTCCACTACACAGTTACAGCACGACTCGCCTCGCCTCTTTTTAGGTCATTTTCCATGACATAGCTCCTCCTCAACGTGGGCGGGGCCGTCATAGCACGGCGGCTACGGTCGCATCGTCTAATCCTCTTCTTTCGCTCCTCCCGTCAGCTCCAAACACACTCATCTGCACCTCGATTGCGGACCACCGTGTGGTTTTCTGCGCAGTACAGATCAGTGGACGCAGTTGCCAGTGTGTTTTCAAAAATAGCTGGTTCGATTCTTGTGTGTGTCGGATGTCATGCTTGCGACTCTTCCAGTTACGTCACTCTGGCCAATGAGTGGCCGGCAGTCGGTTGACATCATGTTTTAGTATCGGCTCAGCTCGCCTGGAAACTCAGCCGAGGCGTTACTAAAAAAGTACCAGGTACCAGGTGCTATCCAAACGCAAAAATAAATTTGTAGAGTTGAGTGGAGCCGCGTAGCGCTAGTGGACAAGGGTCATATACCTGTTACAGACTTTACTCATGGACGCCCTAAAGAGCTGGAAGTAGAAAAGGTGAGACAAGACGACACACAGATGTGAGGTTCTCCAGATCAACATCTGTTTGGCCCATTCCTCGACCTCGAGAGTCAACAACTACATCAACAGTCAAACCTTCGTTCCTCAGAGAGTGAAACTCGCATCAGATCCGTCTTTTGTGTACGAATAGCTGTCAAACTTAAGTGTTGACAATCGACATTGTGGTTGTATTTGTCGTGACCGCACCTCTCACAGAGCAGTGTTGTCTGTAGGTTTCTCTGACAGCCTCTAGTTGGGAGTATCTCTCCACCAGCAGCTCCTTCTGTGTCTCCAGACGCGGCCTCATGTCCAGGTTCTGCTCAGCCAGGCTGCGATTAGATGCCAGTGCCATCTCTCTCTCCAGCTGGATGTTCTGTATCTGGAGGAGGAGAAACCACAGGCGTCAGTCGACTTCACAGTCAAAGGCACTTAGTGAACGCAGACTGATCATCAGAGCAAATATCATTTTGTGATATGAAACACTGGGTATCAAACCTCAGTGCCATCACCAGGTATCACAAGAAGACAAGTGGTCTGGTTTGCTCTGTGACCAAATGGTTAGTTAGGGTTAGGGTTTTTCTGATTTAATGATTTAATTTAATGAATGATTTAAGTTTTAGACAGTTTCATTAAGCTTAAGTTAATATTAGAGAAATGGTTTCTTGTGTACCCACATACATACACTTATAAATGTAAAAAATAATAATAATAATACACATAATGAAAAAATGTAACAATAAGTGTAAAAAAAATTGAAAGCATTTTAAGTTTTGATTCAAAGAAAAAGTAAGAAGATTTAAATCAGAAAAACCCTAACCCTAACTAACCATTTGGTCACAAAACAAACCGGACCACTCGTCTTTTTGTGACACCTGGTGATGGCACTGAGGTTTGATACAGCAAAACAATAAATAACATACAAATTACTTTGTGTAATGATGTATATATATATATATATATATTTTTTTTTTTTTTAATGGTTTTCATCCTCCTGGTTAAAAAATTACAGCAAAATAAGTATCAAGACATTCTGCACAAATGATTGTCTAACAGTGATACTGTGGTTTACAACCAGGGATGACGCTTTTATTCCATGTGGAGCTGAGAACTGGTCACATATTTGGTCCAACATAGGAACAGAAACGAGAAACATGGGATTAAAATTCAGCAACTCGTATCCGTAGTGGTCTGTATTGTAACACAGCGGTCTGTACCTATACCCAGATGTCATGCCAATGTGTTTCCATGTTAATGTGTAACCGTGTTATATTTATGATCTTGATATGGTTACTGTATGACATTTGCTGTAAACAAGAGCCCTCCATACACAACCACTCTATAAAACATCTATTTTGTTCTTGCTGTTGTTTTTTATTCTCATTCTCCAGCAGCTCCAGCTGCTGTCAATCAAATACAGACACATCACTCCAGCTGTCAGCGCTCTGAAGTTTAGGGTCCATCTTTGCCTCATCTTTATCTCTACACACTTATAGAGTTTCTAGTTTATCAGGCGACACAATCAGTCCACTGAAACAATAAGTGGTCTGACATGGCCGCAACCAAACCACATCTCTGAACTGAATGCTGAGATGCCAACACACGAGTGACAAAAACTGCAGTTCCTCTTCTGACCACTGGAGTCTGACTCCAGCATCGAGTCAATCCCCATGTTGAAACGTCCATCTTTACAGTGCAAACAAACATGTTTACAGCCTGCTACAAAAACTTCTTTCATTCATTTATGACTACTGCACAAGAAGTGAATTTTATTAACTCATCTATTTACATTTTATTGAGGCTTCTCTCTGCGTGACCCGTGAATAAAGGCATACAGGACAGCCTCTTTCTGCTTATCTAAACACACAGCTGTGTGTTTAGATAACCGATCTCCATGTAAGTAAACACTCTGGTCTACAGTCAAATTCTGATGTAAAGGAATATGATGGTACAAGCCACAAAACCAAAATCCCCACCGCCTTAGTATTTATAAACTTCCAGTGAAAATGAAAGTCAAAACATTCGACCTGACATCGTGACTCATCACATCTCAACACAATCGCAACACCTGCCAAAGTACAACAACCACTTTTTTTGAATGACATTCAGCCCTTAGGAATCAGACCACATTAAGGGAAAAAATTAAATTTCAATAATAAAGTCATAATATATCAAAAAAGCATAATGTTACAAGAATATAGCTGTTATATCTTAAGGATTAAAAATGTAACATTTTCATTGGCAGCCTGATCTACTTCTGGCAACTACTGTTAGTCTATCAACACAATTTCAACGTATCTTTTCAATAGCCTGATGCTAATGATGATGATGATGATGAGTGAGCCAAAAGATGAAGCACCTCCTTGATCGCAGGGTAATGAGGATCTATATTCCTCATTTTAAAACTTCCAATGTCTCTGAAACAACAGTCAACCTAAAAATCCTTCTTTATTCTCTTCGATCATTACTTTATTTCTTAAAATATATATATTTTTCTTGATGTGGCTTTTTTACTCGCTCACACTAATTAGCAGTAGCTACAACAATTAGCACCAACCCTGGACCATAAATATACACAATGTCTTTATTAATGAAACCAAAGAGGCCAAGTTAGAGGGCATCACCCGGCTTAGACAATGGATCGTCATGGCTGAAACACAAAAAACATGGTAACTAAAAAGGTGTAAGTCCTTCTGCAGCCCCCAAAAATGGTGTTGAAAATATGTGACCGGAGATAAAGTTAAACCGGTGAGAGTTTCTGGTAAAATCCCAACTGGATCTCTGTTCTGAGTCACTGATAACTCCCTGGTTTGATGAAAAAGCACTGTGTTGTTTTTAATCATTTGCTCTCATCAAATAAATCAAAAAGACTTTTAATGGCAAGTCAGATTAATTTTTAACCAGACCTGAAGCAGGAAGGAGTATGTTGGGACAGGTTTCATCCAATTTTCTTTTTGATATAAAGCCATGTTTGGGATTCACTTATCTAACACATCACTCCAATAAAATTGTGTGTATAATTTTAAATCTATCCTTAAAAGTATGTTAGGTGCAACTTAAGTTTTTGTCCAGTCTAATGTCAGTCATAAGGACACCATTGGTGATAACAGTTATTTTATATAACATTTTGAAATGCTGTCTTGTAATTATTGATCTGCAGACCTTTAAATGACCTGGACTATGAACTGTGTTTATAACTGCTGGTCACCTGTTTTTTCCCCTGGGGGATTAATCAAGTATTTATCTATGTGTGCGTCTATCTACAATGTGACTTTAGTAGAACTGTGACCAGTTCAGTTCCTGAAGTGTTTTTCTCATTCTGGAGAAAATGTGGAGCATTTAGTGGCATCAAGTGTTGAGGTTGCATTTCTAACCAGCTGAATAACACTCCCCTCCCTCCTGTCTTGTGAAGGTTTTCAGTAATGAAGGTCATTGTGTGTTAAGTTGTTAAGTACTAAAATCAAAGGCAACAAGGAGAAGTCCAGTTGCCTTCAGTTTTAGCATTTTAGCCCCTCCCTCCTCCGTTCCCAAGTGAGTAGGAAAATCTATGGTAGCCTTCAGGGAACATAAAAACACAGAGAGGATCCTCCTAATCTAGGCATGAAGGCCTTTTGTAAGCTAATGAACACACAATATTGTCAACTGATGAAAACATGATTTTTTATTACATTATATCATATTTCTATATAATGCCCTCAATGATAGTTAGTGAACATAGAAAGAGGGCACTCTACTGGCCTTGTATATTACAGTGACCAGACTTCAAGCTCTGAGATGTCCTGTTTTCTCCATCATTAGCGTCCGGTCCTCTCATGGAAAATTACCCAGACAGACGGTGCTGCGTTCAAAACTGTTCACATTATGGCTATTAACTTGGATAGAAACTGGCCGAGACTTCAGCTGCACGTCATATTTTCAGTTTTCTCCACAGCGTCAAGGAAAGTTGCATGTTGATCTAAGCCAAACAAGCTCTATAACCATCTTTAACTAACATGCATAGTCAATGGAAAAACTGAATGGGACTTTGACTGCAGATGCCCGAGACACCTCCCAACTCTATTTGTTATGATTATGTTATGTTTTAACTACAGTCTGCCTTTGACTGTGAGCAGTGTGTATTGTATTATGCTATACCTAATGAACACTAGGAAGAGTAGCTGCTGTGATATGTTGGCGTCATGTAGTCTAACTCTAAGCAACACTGAAATGACCCTAGTTAGGTTCAGGACTTGAAAACCAAGCCCCAGACGTGGAGATGGAAAGTAAAACATTATTTATTTATTTTTTTACCTCATCAGACTCCAGAGCCATAGACTCCACCCTCTCCGGGTTGTCCAGGAGCTCCTGTAGCTCTGATTGGTTCAGGTCCTGGAGCTTCTCCATTTGATTTGCCAGGATGGCTGTTTATCACAGAAAGCAGGAAACTGAAGTTAAGAAAAAAAACGGTGTTTGGTAACAGAAAGTGGACAGTCATGCCTAACTTCTGCATTAAAATCCCCCGAAACCTTGAGTAAATTATTATTATTATTAGTCTCTAACTTATCAGGCCATGGTTTAAAAAAAAAAAAATCAAAACAAAGCAAAACCATGTCACCTACTACAACCACTCCGTTGTAAAGTTTACACCCATGTAAGTTAACATGTAGCCTACTATTTCTCTTAGTAGTAGTAAGACATGTAGACAGTTGGCTAGCAGCTAGTTAGCATATTAAAGTCATCCCGTAGATACAACAGAGGGAAGTGAGAGACACAGCAGCCACCGGAGCAGAACAAGCTGCTGTTCACCGAGAGGTGAGGCTGAAATAAACGAGCTGACACTTACACGATGCTAGCAAACCAAATCCCGCCTGACACTGCGCCGTGGTGACATCCAACACCACCTCTCTGTTTCCTCCACTCACAGCTGACGTGACACGGCCCTTTGGAGATATCCAACCGGCCCCTTCACTCGGTCCTCGACACAAACACAGACCAAAAATAAAATAAAAAAAACAGCAGGTGTCTTCTCGTCGTGGCTCGGTGTGGACCGACGGTTCCGCGTTGATCGATCCGACGACAACAACAACAACAGTCGGTATGATCGCAATGTCAGGCACTCGGCCACCGTCAACTTCGAGGGAAGCCCAGCGGTTTGACGATCAAAAAACGGAGCCCACGGTGCCGTTGGCCGGTCCTACCCACCACTGCCGCACGCCTCTGTGTCCCGGTGAACCTTACTCAAACAAACACACGACCGCGGTCGACACAGCGGTTTGGAAAAGTGACGAATATTCACCAAAAATAAGAAAAGTTTCACTCCTCACTGACAGAAACCGCCGCCATTTTGGGAACCAACCAAGTCCCCCTTGTTTTGAAGGGGTGTTCGGACGAAATTAAAAATAATGCAAAACAGCAGCGCTGAAGTGAAACAATACTCTGGAGTCATACACTTTAAATAGTTTTGGTTTACAAATGTATTTCGCAGCAGCTGTGTCAAATGTGGTCGTTGTCATTTCGCTGTTCCCCCACACGACGGGGTAATGGTGGAGTCCTGTGTTCAGCTGGTATAAGGGAAACCCCTACAGTATGTGACGGATGTTCCAGTCCAAACTGCCAGAGTCGCTCCGCCACTGCACCGTCAGTGGATGAACATCCGGCGTCAGCCAATAATGTAATAACCACCACCGTTAATGTAATAACGATCAGTAACTTCATTATTTTGTCTTTCTGATTAAATAAAAACAAACAACACAAACATGCCCATAATATGATAATGTATTATGTTATTGACTTGTTATAGCCAGGTGTGGGCCCATTCCCGTGACTTTTTGAGCATGATCAGGTCCTCAAAAATCAGTCCAGCAGAATAATGGCAATCTCAGCAACAACATTTAGTAATAGAAACACCAGAAATTGAATTCTACTGTAAGTTGTGGGCAGAACTCATGAATGACCACTGTTCAAGCAGCAGTGAATGCAGCAATAAAGCTTGACATAGCCTAAATGTTTTAGGGGAGTGAGACATTTTGTAGGTTTTAGTAGCCTAACAGATGGAAGAATTTAGCTTTCTATTGGCTCTTGGTTACTGTGGTGACATATTAGCCCACTATGGACACACCTTCATTTTCACAGTGATTAATGTTTTACATATTCAAATGGGACCAAAGAAAGGAAGATCGACTGCGTTCGCTTGCATTAACGCTGTGTCATTGTGTCCACACTCTGAGTCAAGAAGTAGCCTAATAAACTGTCTCCACCACTGATGGTGTTTTTCCATCGTGTGATGTGTTGTCATTTTGACAGAAGTGTTTCCACTGCAGGTGTTTGGGTAGCCAAATAAGGAGCGGCAAGTAGCCTACAAACAGCACAGTATTAACAGGCCTGGAGAGCTTGGTCCTTTGCTGTGTGTCATTTGCTCTCTGACTTTCCTGTCACTCTCTCTCAATGTCACTTTCTGAATTAAGGCAAAATAACTTTAAAACACTGATGAACCTGGCTGCAAGACACTAATGCTTGGTGGCTTTTGAAATTAAAAGCATTGAGTCTCTGTAGGTTAGGTGTATAGCCTAATTTCACTTAAACCTTACAGATCAGGCCACTGAGGACACAAAACCCCCAATTAAAGTCTGTTTGGTTCGTTGGTAGTGAAACTGATGTTATTCGACACATTCCAGCCAGTCAGAAGAACTACAATGAATAATGTACAATTTTTTTATTAAAATATGTCATCGTTTTTTACTGTTATGAAATCAACATTACACTGTCGTTGTAAGACTGATGTTCCAAAATTACAGTATCTGCTTCATGTAAGTGGTGCGTGTGTGCGTGCGTGCGTGTTTGTGTTAGTCTGATTTGAGTGCCTTGAAGGCGGAGACAGACAGGAGGCAGTGCAGGACCACAGCCAAGGTGTCATATAGCAGAAGCAGCACAGTCACGGTCCAGCAGTAGGCCTGAAGGAGAGTGGAAACACATAATACACACGTCATACACTGAAGAATGATGTGACTGAACTTACACTTTATAACATATTTCATCCATGTATATGTGTGTGTGTGAGTAAGAAAAAAGAGAGGAAAAAAGAAACAGAGATTTCATATATGACTAGACACATGACTCTGCAGGGGTAAGAATAGCTAATGGATGGATGGTTGTTTGCCAGGCAGGTGATGATAGAGATCACTGGGTTTTTGTCTAGGCCAAATCATCTCAGGTTTGGACATCCAGCGCTTTTCCAAAGTGTTGCAAGCTGATTGGAAAGAGGCAGGTCCACCAGAGAATTTGTTGTAGCATGTGAATGGGTTTTTCCACAGCAGGGGAGTTAGCACAGGAGAAACTGCAAAGCTTTATAGTTGCAGCAGAGCACCGTGTAGGGAGTCTATGGTCCCAAAAAATGAGCAAAATGATGTCATTGTGACCGACAGGGCAGACATGTTATAACTGCGTTATGTAAATCTATTGAAGTCTTGCCTATCTCAAGCAGTGCCTGGGGCTTCAGAGCTGTCTGTAGGTGGTCAGTGCTTTCTTGTTTTGCTCTTTTTGCTCCCTGTTAAGTTGCTTCAAGAATCAGGTAGCTGAGGCGCTTCGGGAAAGGTTGAGAAGTATGTTGCACACAAATAAATAAATAAAAAAAGAAAATGAGAGAAGAAAAAGAAAAGAGAGGAAAGACAAAAAAGACAAAAAGTTTGATGACTGACCTTCAGGTGATCCCCCGGACAGTCGTATTGTGAATGTCTGTAATAATAGTCGTTGGGGAAGGGTGTGCACGGCTCTGCAATTTTTACAGTATTGATGTTGTAGCAGTACAGACCAAAGGCAAGCAGTGTCCCCAGCAGGCCAGCCACATTACTGTACGCACAACCCTGAAGCTGTGGAGGACAGACAACAGACACACAGACCCAATGTTCACTGATTACACTGTGGTGAACTCTGAAGAGCAGATGTTCTTCATTTTGATGAACGGTCAAGTCTCCAAGAAGTTTTAGGTTCAATATGACTAATAACTTGATGTGGTTGCATTAAGACATCACATTTTTAACATGAGATTTTACTCAATACAGGAAAATTCAACACTGGATGAACTAAAACTAAATGTTTAGCGTTACAATGAACCAATGAAAATCTCCAATGAGCCTTTGGTTTAGGTGGTTATGTTGTGGACTGACCAGTTGTCTATTGGGGTTCCTCTCAGTGGCCATGGTGAGTGATCCTCCTGCTACAATCTGCATCACACACACACACACACACACACAGTTAGTTCATCTGACTAGGGCAAATTCACAGCTCTGTCAGTCCAAACATGCTGCAACGATTTTATCTGGATACAGTATGTGTCATGGTTCTGGTCTTGGCTCCAGGTGTGTTCCCTTTCCTGCTGTTATCTGTGATGTTTTGCCCCCAACCTTGTGTTTCCCGTGTTTCCTGTTTGTGTCTCAGGGCGTGGCATTACCTCCAGCCCCAGCAGTATGTCAACAGTATCTCACAGTGACGAGGCCTCTCTAAATGTATGTTTGCTTCCTCGTGGTTCATTCAGAACACAAGTCTAATCTCATCCTCCTGCGACAGGTTTCACTCTAATCCCAAACTGAACAGTTGTTTTGCAGAAGACCCAGTCTACTTTCACCACTGCATTTGTGTTCTGCTTTTGAGTCCAAGAACTTTTAGTTGATTAAAAAGATTTCTGCCTGTCTGCCTGCTCTCAATAACCCAAACTGACAAAGTGAAAACACATTTTTAGGAATATTTACAAATTTAAAAACCAAAACTGAAACCACTTTACAAACTTGAAATACACTATTTATGATTAATCTTATCCATTTATAATTTAAGCAGCCAGAACACCGCTTTTCTTACAGTTGTAGTGTGTTAATCACACACGTTTTCTGTCTTTCTCTCTGCCACCAGGAGGGAAGCTGAACGCTGTTGCTCTGAGTCACCAGTGGGGGGAGCTCCAAAGACAGGAATGATTTACTGTAACGCATCTTGTCATGGAGGATAGGAAGCAGCTCGATGGAGACTGGTCAGCATCCTTATATTGTGTAGGTAGGTAGGTAGGACAGACAGACAGACAGACAGACAGACAGACAGACAGACAGACAGACAGACAGACAGACAGACAGACAGACAGACAGACAGACAGACAGATGTTGGTAAGGATTGATAAGGAGCTACATACTAGAATTCCTAAGACCAGTGGCAGTATGTAAAACTTTGGCATGGCTTGATCACTGTAGGCGAGTGGGACAGCCAGCACAACCTGGAACAGCCCCAGGAGGATGGTCACCACCTACACAGACACAGAGATCTGGCGTCACTACACCAATTAACACAAATATATTGGAAGTTAGACTTTAAATTCAGAGAACAATGAGCCGTATCCTGATCTCACCGCAGCAGCTTCCGGGTCAAACCAGGGCTTGAGGCGATGTAGCCTGGGTCCAACTGCTGCAGCCATCCCCTCAGACGGCATGTTGCTGCAACACAAACAGGAAACTGAAGTCAGACACAACAGGAGATGTTTTTTCACGCATCGAAGCAAGCTTTAGATTGTAGTCAATCATTCCTGACTTCTTCAATCCTTCCTCTTCAAAGAATAATCACTCAGTCTTCTCATTAACAGAAGGAGTGCATATGCAAACTTCTTTTAGATATTGGAGATCTGTGGCTACTGAATACACCCTCATTAAGAGCAAGCTGTTACCAATACCTTATATTGTTTCCATCTGTAGGAGGCGCCACACACTTATATTTTATACTATTATTTCTATAACATGCGCTTCAACTGATAGCAGTAAAGTCTGGTAGCTCTGAGTTTTTACTCAACCTTTGCTTTATTTTTGTTATGTTGTCTTATTTTGTCAACTACCGGATCCTTCTGAGGGGAGAGGAGCATTGAAAACGGAAAGTCTGGAGAAATACAGAACATCCTTTGTACCTACAATCATTAGGCTTTTAAATTCTTCTCCAAATGGTAGATGAGCTGCCAGAGAAATTAATTTCCCTTTGGAGATTCATAAAGTAATTATTGTATCGTATATTTCACAGAGGAGCCATAAAGGATTCTGTTACACCTCGTTATATATTCATTTCTGTTTTATTTTGAAATATTTACGTGTTTTGTAATTTTGCCTTACTACTCAGAGTTTGGATTTGTCCCTCTCTGTGTTTGAATTCACGAGAGTCAACAGAGAACAGCATTCTCCGGTTGGATGTCCAGTTTCTGGGGAAGCAACTTCATACCCACAAAGCAGTAGCTTTTCAATCCACTAGGACCAAGTAGCTCTGTGCACTCACCAACTCACAGCAGATGATTGCCAACCCAAGTCTTCAATCTCAAGTGACAGGTAATTTTACTGCTCCCGCCTGATGCATAGAAAGCAGCAAGCCCCACATCACCCACCAATGGGCACAGCAGGGACTCAAACCTTTCACTCTTTTAGGCAAAACAACAGTAGGTTGGGCAACCATGCGCTGACTTGAACAGAAACTCTTTGTCCATACTTTCCAGCAG
The DNA here is from genome assembly GCF_045865225.1 of Trachurus japonicus. NCBI lineage: Eukaryota > Metazoa > Chordata > Actinopteri > Carangiformes > Carangidae > Trachurus > Trachurus japonicus. Next base: position 20,739,524 of record NC_140907.1, read on the forward strand.
AATAAATCCAATGTCACAGGTTATTCTACCCTTAGTTGTTTGAGTTTGGTTGCTTCAGTCAAATGGAGACCACCCATCCACTTGGGTGGGCAGTGAGTGACTAAAGGGGTTAAGGTGCATTTACTGTGATCAGCTTGGATGTTTCCGGGCTGGATGCCCAGTCAACAGCTGGACTCATCAAAACAAGAACATCTTCTTTTCTCCTGCTGTATCTCTTAAGTTGGCTGATTTTGTAGATGAAGGGGGAGGCAAAACTTTTATGGACTGACAATTAGTTTGCCAACTCCATCTCTGGATAGAGCCTCACCCTTTTGATACCTTAAAAAATTATTTTAGAGATGGATGCTGGGGTGGAGGGGTTGTGAACTGTAAGCAGTAGCAGCTGCCGCAGCAACAGCTTTACATGACAGCAGAGTAGGAGAGTGAGCACAGCACTGACGGCTTCATTACACCGCCACGGTTCAACTGCTGCCTTAGATTTATGTTGTAGTGATGGGGGAGTGTGATGTGAGTACTTGCAGTGACTTGCAGAATTCACTTCATTTCTCTCAAATGATCCTGAGATGTTTGGTTTGCATTAAACAACCACACATCCCCACACATCAGCTCAGCCTGCTGTCAAAACAGCTGGGAACCTCACCGCTGGCCTCACAGACTGTTCCTCCCAGGCTCTCACAACATCACGCCTGACTATAAAAGTCTGTTTTAGGAGGGGATATGTGTCATGTAGTTGAAACTGCATCATGGTGCATAGCAGTCAGTTATAACACCACAGTGCAAACTGTTGAAATTTGAAATTTGAACTTAAAACTTTGCATTGAACAACTTAGTGATATAGCGATTTTCTCTGACTCTCACATTATGTAAAACAGATAGGAATCAAATGGTTAATAAAAAAGATTTTTTTCATACAGGGCTAATGTTAACATTTGACAATGATGCTTTAAATGCAAACCAAAATCACAGACAAAGAGGACCAGACTGTCGAAGAAAAGATGTTAATAGACCCCAAAGAACAACACAGACAGGCCACATAATCACGCCACTGGAGAGGGCAAAGGACAGCGGGAAGCCAGTAAAACTAAGCGGCATGTGTGTTGTGTTTGAGCAATTGCATTCATGTGCGTTTCTCGCCAGTGTATCTGTTTGGACAGGGAGGAAGGGATTGAGAAATAGAGGTGCAAAATGAGGTAGTGAAAGAAAGAAAAAAGGAACGGAGAGAGAGTGTGTTTGAGTGTGTTAGTTCATCAAAACCACATGTCAGAATCCTCCTAGGAAAGACAGGAATGCTGCAGGATGAGAAGCAGATGTGGACGGAGGAGGATGAGAGAAGGAGGAAAAGGGCACGGAGTAAGAAAAGAGTGGGGGCTGCATAGGGGAGGTGGGCTGTTGGGGTGATGATGAAATCTACTGACAAGGCCATGTGGAATGAGGGGAACATTTTGTCCTTTACTAGTCTAAAACTCTTAATACATGCATCTGGCCACTGTTGATTTATTTTCACTCATCTGTCTGGTTATCAGTGTGGGTGTTTTGGTTGGAGAGCAGGCTGAACAATAACTGATAGTATGTTCATCCTCTTCAGTTAAGAGTGAAAATAAAGGACAAGAGGGTGTACTAAGGCTTCATGTTTCACAGTGCAGTGTATGACATACAGGGTATGAACAAATAGACAGGGTTCATGTGAGTAGACAGGATAAATACAGCTTTACCTGCACGTACCCCTCAAATGATATTTGACAACAAGTGGCAGCAAATTGTCACAGTTTATTTTACGTATACAAATGTGTTTTTGTCAATTGAGGTCTTAATTTCACTCATGTTTTCTGTCTGATGGTGGGGATTATAATCTAGGTGACAGACGAAGCTTTAAAGTGTAACAGATATGGAGTTCAGTGTTTCCCACACATAAACTTTAGCTACTTTACACAAACATGGTGCACACCACCCATATTTGGCCTATTTGGGAACAGACCTGAAAGAAACACTGCAGTTAATCCCATCAACAACCCTGAGCTAAAGAAACCGTGACATGGATGCAGAGCTGGGGCTAAAATAAAGCCGAGGAGATGGAGATACAAGCATTTTCTACTATTGATCCTCATGGGAAATGTCAGGTCCCTTACTAACAATTGCGATGAACTGAAAGCTCTTAAGAACCAGTGAGGATATTGTTGCTGGAGTCTCATTTAATATCATTTAGTTTCACCATAACCGTGTTAAAAAAACAACAACAACACTACAGACTGATGTCTGGATTTACCCAACTTCACCGCACTACAGGTGGACAGACACCAGGAAATGTGTACAGAAGAAAGGTGGCTTTTGCTTTTGAACAACAAGGTGGTACAACCTTGGTCATATCACGGTGAAGAAGAAGAAGGTTGGGATATTAAATTGTTTGCAGTCAGTCTTAGACCTGACCTGTGTAGTGATGAGTGACTTCCCTCACATTGGCATCACTGTTGTTTTACATTGTGTGTGATGTCATTCACGAGACTGTTGCAGGACTTTAGATCCAGCACCTTGATGTATTCACTGCATTATCAGGGAACCATGTCACTCTCACCTGTCACCTTTATACTGCAGCATGTCTGACCTGAACACAGTGAGACTGGACAAGCTGGTTAAAAAGAAAAGGCTGGGCCTGTGGTTGACAGGACTCACTTAGGACTGTTGTTGAGAGACACACACAAAGATGCAGGACAAACACCAACCAGCCTCTGAAAAAACTCTGGCAGGTCAGAGAAGCAGCTACAGCAGCAGACAACATCTGATCTCACTGTCACCAGACTGTACAACACAAATGAAGGGGCTCCTGTACTGTTTATTATTACCATTGCTGTCATTATCCTTATTATTTCTAATGAGATCAATTGACAAATTAATTTCTAAATAACACTGTGTATTCTGTATTCTTTGTATAGGCTACCCTGTTTGATTATGCACAGGCATATACCGATCAGCAAAAAACAAACATTAATCTGCGTAGACATGGGGACTACAGACCGTTATTGCGTGTTTCATGGGTCGATTTGAGAAACCGGATTGATTACTTTCACAGAAGGCGAATTCAGTGATGCACCGTCACATGAACGAACTATGGTTCAAAAAGTCATAAACCCGACCTGACAGAGCATCAGCAGTGGAGACAACTTTCTCTTTGGCTTTTTGACATTGAATACTCAAAACACTATCTGACAAAGCGGAGGGATTACTCACCACACTTAAAGTTTTGCAGGCAGGCTACTTCAGGTGGCTGTCGACGATATCCAAGAGGGTTTGTGCGTAATAGCGAGTAAATGGTCTCGTTTACTGTCATCCAAAAAGAAAAAAAGAAACAACTGTTAACGGTAGAAAAAAAATCCCGAAAACAAAAAATGATTTGTGGACTGCACGATACCAGGAGAGGAAGTGAAGGAGGAGCTCCGGGTGTCTGAGGCGCAGAACAATCTCCCCCTCTCCCACAACAGAGAGAGGACAGGGTGGCGCGGTAAAAAAAAACAGCTGAGGAGTTCAAAAGAAGAAATATATACATATATCAACTTTGTTCAGAGAGAATTTTAAAAAAAACAAGGTAAGAGTGAGACATTTTGTCCTTCTTAATTCCTAAGCAACAGCCTGAAAGCATCATGTGAACATCGGAGTGAGAGAGCGATGTGTGTGTGTCTGTGTGCGTGTGTGTGTGTTGAGCCTGTGTGTAAAGCCTATTACAGCACATTCAGCAGGGTGCAGACCAGTGGTTTGCAGATGACATGTTTCATTTATGATGGAAAACACTGGCGATTTCTCAATATCATAGTGTTTTCTAAATCTGTGGTCCAAGTCAGAGTTTGCGCTACACAATCACAGTGCGTAAACTGGTCAGCAGCACTTGTACCCGTGCGTGATGCGCATTGTTATTGTGCTGCTTCAAGCTGTGACTTTAGTCGTGCCAAGATGATGGCGTAGTAGTAGGCTACACTGTAAAAGTGCTTTTGATTGTTGTGCAGTAACGTGCTATGCGTCGTTGTGGGCATGCAAACTGTAGGTACTGTGGTAGAGTGGGACTGTTTGTAGTTCCTTTGATCCTTCCTCTCATGATAGACATAGACAGGGCCTTTGCTAGTAATTCTGCCCCACCTGAAGTGGGCTGCCTCTGCCTGCCCCCCTGACCTTTCATCATCACCTTTTTCAGACTTTAAATCTTTTTTCTTTTTTTTTCAACCATGACAATGATGGTGAGTGACAATAACAGACAACTTGCATGTCATTCTGATTTAATATTTATCCACTATGTTTCATGAAACATTTGGGTTTCTTGTTTCTAATGTCCAGGCATGTGAAAACGTACTATAGCCATGGGTGAGCCTCATGTATTGATTCAGTAAGAGACAGTGCATTTTATTTTTCAATATAGGACAATCTAGTATTTTATACAGGATGACCCAGTAGTATTATCAGTTAATTCGTCATGTTGAATCATGTTTTAGACCATTTCCTGTGTAATTACTGTATGTCATAACAAATGTGCCTGGCCAAGCCCAAGGCCATGGGGCCTCAGTTCTCTCCCAGAGAGACTGGGTGGCTGCAATAAAATAAAAGCTGCTGCTGTTGCTTCTTCTTTGCTTTTTTTATTAGCTCTTTTCAAGAACCAATACAAGACTTTTTATATAATCTCACTTTAACTCTTTGTTTTGTCTCTTTGTATTGAGAGAATTGTCATCATCCTTCTATGCAAATAGCCCTGGACAGAACAAAAAGCTGCTACCATTATGATGCAGTAATCTACTCATTGTGATTTATGAATTAATTGTCTCAGATGTGTCCAACTGCATAAAAATTGTGGTAGAGATGGTGAATTCACACCAAAATGTAGATGCTGATCATGCATAAAAAATGAAGATGGCCACAAATTGAGCCACATGAAACTTCATCATATGATCATGAGTTTGAGTGCACTAGGTCCGTTTTCCAGTTTCAAATGGAAGTTATATGTGGTTGTACCATTTTAGATGACGGTCCCTGGTTGGTATATCGACGGATGTCCAGTTGTTTCTTTGATGGTTGAAAATTGTAACTTCCTCAAAATCATATTTAAGTGAAGAGAAACCAGTTCAAAGTCAGATTTAGAACAGAGATATATGTACCGTATTGTATAAAGTTAGATGTCCATGTTCTTTTGGTTAAAACATTTATATTTTTAAAGAAATACTCAAGGAAACATAGGATTTTAGGTGCCAAGGCCAAACCCTCTCACTGGTTCACCAACTAGGAGAAGCCTGAAAGATGAGAACAAACATGGATCTTTAAAGTAATATAACTTAATCTAATTCACTGCTGCTATTTTCTTGCTTCTGTAATACTGTGTATTTCCCCACTGTGGCTCTATGAAAGAATATATTATAGCATAAACCCTTTCTTGGCATCATCAAAGACGTCAGACAGGATTGTTTGTGAGAATATCTTCATGGAAATGTTTGCAACACCTGTGCTTCTCCTGCTGTGACAATGAAGATGTAGAAAGGTGAACTATGCCGTTGTTTTCAGGTGATGGCGGTGACAGTTTGCAGGGATCTGACGGTGCAGGTGCAGGAGGACGTCAATGTTGTCAAGCTGTCTGACAGACAGCAGGTCCTGAAGGCCGCCATCCAGAGAGGAGAGCCTAAATGTCTAGGAGTAAGTCCAAAACTCTCTCTCTCTCTCTCTCTGTCTCTATTTTCACTCAGTCGTTGCCTCCTGTAGACGTCATTGTAGACGTCTGTACACCGAGCTTTAGTTAAATACATTTTTAAAGAAAATCTGGCCACTACTGGGACATTTTCTTTTTCGCTCTTCTGTCTTTTAATGCGACGTGTGTGTATATGTGTGTGTGTGTGTGTGTGTGTGTGTGTGTGTGTGTGTGTGTGTGTGTGTGTGTGTGTGTGTGTGTGTGCACCAGGTGAGTCAGGTGATGATGGGACTGATGGTCATGTCCTACTCCCTTCCTCTGCACTTCACCGAGGCGACTGAGGTCGTCAGCTTGGGAGTTCCCTGGTGGAGCGGCCTGGTGGTGAGTCTGTCTGTGTGTGTGTGTGTGTGTGTGTGTGTGTGTGTGTGTGTGTGTGGGTAGGTAGTATAGCGAATGGATGGATGGATGATATCATGTGAACAAACTCATAATATGAGGTTCAGCGTTCTGGATTTCACTTTATAATGTCATCCTAATGTGTCCTGTGTGTGTTCTCAGTTCATCACAGGAGGAGTGGTCGCCATCATCCTGGACAAACACTGCACCTTTAAGACTGTGAGTACCAGACACATGTACTTTCTATTTTAAAAGGATATTTCAACAAAGTTGCCCATTGCCATAGTCCCTTTAGTTTTAGGAGTAGGTTTGTTACCTTTAATTGTCGGAGATGCGGGCTGACAATCCAACAACTCCAAAACACTCTTGTGGTGTTGTGACCTGCACATTCACCAGGCTATGAGATAATAAGGGAAACGAGACAGAGTTGTTTTCGAGGTAAATACATGGGTAAATGCAAAGCCACCGATGCACGTTCCTGTCGGGGGCAGTCGTTTTTCGAGTCAAGAAGTTTTCAGCACAACACCAGCTTTGCATTTGCCTCGAAAACAACTCTGTCTCGTAACGTTACATGATTATTTCATAGTGTGGTCAATGTGCAGGTCACAACTTGTTTTGGAGTTGTTGGATTGTGTATTTAATGAGTTTTGAGGGAAACCAGGAAACCCCATGAGCCTCCGTAGCGTAGCTCTGAGCAGCTTGCGGCTCTGCCCCGCAGATCTCAAAACAACTTGCACCGACAATAAAAGGTAACGGACCTACCCCTAAGATTAGGGACTATGGCAATGGGCCAATTTGCCAAAATGTTGAAATACCCCTTTACAATAGAGGCGGACGATACTCACCTGGTATTTCACAGCATACTGGGGCTGAAAGCATCAAGTCTCATTCCTCCAATCAGAAACATGCTTAAATGATGACAATTAGTCCCTCCAATAGGAAAACAGAAGACACACTCATCATCTGTTCACATAATACTGTTACTATTCTGTTTAAAAGATGAAATGTTGTTTTCGTGGTAACAGCTGCAGGCGTGTATGATCGTGAGCTTTGTGTCCACTGTGGTGTCAGTGATGGCTGTGAGCATCTACTCCGTGGACTTGGAAAGGAATCTTGTGTCTTCCTGCGACAAGACGCAACCTGACAGCTGTACCGCCAAATACGCCGCCATGGTGGGTGTCAGCTTTGTTGACTGCTGCAAGTGAGAGATTTCAGTTGTGATTTTATAAACCTGCGCCCCACAATGAAGTCAGGGGGTCTGAAAACTGACGGTCAGGGCGGTCGCCAACTGATGCTGCCATTGCAAATGTAAAGATGATATTTGACTTAAAAAATTCGAAGGATGCCCGTGCACAGCGACGGTCGAGGTGCCGGTAGTGTGGCGAAAGAGTACAATAATTAGAAACAAAACACAAAAAGTAACTGGACTGCTAGTATGCGGTATGTTCCCACTTTTTGTGTTTTTTTTCTGGGAACATACCGCATACTAGACTGGGTTAAGACTTTCCACTTTTTGTGGGGGGTTTTTCTAATTGTGATATTTGACTTGTTCTCTCATGAATGTTGTAACATTGTGGTACTGAATTAGATTAGATTCACTTTTGCCTTTCACAGTTTCTTGTATCTTATCTTATCCTTTCGTGTCGTGTCTTGTCTAATTTCACACAGTTAGAACAATATGATATTGTTTAGATTGTGACACACTCATGCATTTCTTAATTTCTTAAAACACAGTAGCTAAATTCCTTCCTGTGTGTGTGTATGTGTCAGTGGCAACAGTTATGCGTATTGTGTGTCCTTCAACAGAAGCTGAGCAGAGGAGTGAAGTCGTCCCTCCTCCTCTTCACTCTGGTCCAGTCGGTCGTCTCTGCTGTTCTCTTCTTCCTTCTCTTCAGACAGAGAAGAAACTTCGGACAATACACTGTAAGGCTCTTCCTCTTCATTTACACTGTCCTGTCTCCAAATCACACATGGTGCTTACTGTGCTGTATTTCCACCTCAAACATTGAAATGCTGCAATATAATATGCATGGGCTGTAAAGCAAGCATGGGTGCTGACTTTTAAGTGAATAGTAAAGTAAAAGTAACTTATATTAAGCATGCATAATACACAAAGATGGTGAACTAGTGTGCTTGTATGAAACTGTCCTCTAAGCAGGGTGTAACTAGGGACTTCAGTCAGTGATGGTTGAAGTTAAATACTGTAAACATAGAGCCTGTCTCACCCCATCCAATTATTATTCATTTGTATCCCCAAAAGGGGTCAGTCGGCTTTTATTAGCGGGTTTACCTGCGTTGGAAAAAACCTGCTGAAGTTGTGTTTGAGTGTGAGCAGTAATCAGCACCACAGCGAGTTGGACAGTTCCACTTTACTGTGAACTACTGTATGTGTTCATCCCATCCTACTGCAGCTGAGGCTGCGAACATACAAGGTCACAAGAACAAAAATACATGACCTAACCCTAACCCACCAAAACCAGCAGCTTCTACTGTGATTGTGATACAACTGAAAATACAAAGAGACAAACACTCACCTGAGTTAATGTGCTGACATCTGGTGATTGCTTACATCACTGAGACAGATGTAGCAAGTCTGGCACATACTCTCATTAATAACTTTGATTTTGACCTTTCAGAATAAAGTAAAGGGTGTCTCTTTCAGATTCACTCAGCTGACCTCCAGCTGTTGCGTGATACAGTTGTGAGCCGTTGTTCAGCTGTTGAGCAAATGTAGCGCCAAAGGAAAGTGCTGTTTTGATGGGAAGATGAAAATATTCTAAATGAAGTGAACATTAAAATAGACATTGGATAGTTTTGGTGGGCGTCTTTGAAGAGCGTCTAAAACACAGCTCCGTGCACAGCAGCATTGTTCATGCCAAATAACACCAGCTACCCATTTAATGGTCTTTTGCCCATAAAGTTGGAATAATTTTGTTTTCAGACAGATTCTTCTTTTTATTCCTATCATAAAGGTTAATTGTTAATTTGAGAAGATATGCACTTTAGCTATCGAGAATAAATCACAATCATTTCATGAGACGAGGTAAAAAATATTTTATTCCAACTTCATGGACAACCGTGTTCATTGCCGTGTTCTGCACAAAGACACACAATAAGAGACTAGTATAGAAAAGAGGTCAAAACGAGGTGTTGTGACTCTCACAGTTCACAAGTCTGAGTGAGCCCAGTGCTTTGAAAGGAGGAAGTATCATTTCCTTGGTTTCTGCTTTTCTCCTTGGCATCAGCTCCACATGCATGTCAGCGTTTAGTTTTCTATGGTCTCATCCAATAGCCTTACCTTCCCTTTCTGTGACATCTAACATTTAATATTGTGTCAGACATTTAACACTTAATATTGTATCAGAGCTAAATGTGCAGATGATTTCACTGTTGATGTGAAACAGCTGTTACATTCAAACATCTGCGACAACCGAGCCACAACATTGAAGCAATAAGATAAAATCCAAACCAGCGCTTATGTAATGAATAAATAAAATTTTCTGTTGACTAATGATGATCTATTTTTGATTTAAAAACGTTTCAATGGTTTACTGTAAGATTTTTTTAAAAAAGTGTAATATTATAAAATGATATTGAAGGAGTTGGAGCTCAGCTCAGTTTAACCCTTAAGAGCTTAAATGGATCATAAGTCTCTGCTTTATAATATGCGAAGGAAAGCTGCTGACTCGCTCTCTTTTCTGTTTATGATCCTGTAGTCTCTCAATCAAGGTGCTCAATCATCCCCACAAACACACATACTGACTGAAACGAACTGATCTGGACCAGCGAAGGTGATGGATCATCTCTCATCGAGACAACTGATCGGCCGATTATAAGAACAGGAGAGGTGATGGGTCAGATGTCGTTCAGATTGAATTTGTCTGTGACTTATCCACTGTGCTACATGACCTGTTGTAAAGTGTCAATCAAAAAACAGAGCTGCAATAAAAGGAAATTAGCAATAATCATTCAAATGTGGGGGAAAGATAAGGTAGAAAGCCTTTTTTTTTTCTTTGCAACGTCGAGAAAGTTAATAACAAAGTTAATGACCAGTGGATGAAACAAGATGTACATGGGGACAATTACAAGGAGAAGTAGGATACTTACAGTATTGCATGTTCTGCTTGTAATTGCTCCAATGGATCACCGCCCATATGCAAATGTGAAAATTAAAAATTGGGAAACACTTTATTATATTGACCTGTATTGTCATACAAATATGAATGTATATGTATGTATGCTTGTATTCCAGACATATGTTATGTAAATACAGTATATCCATCCCAAAGCTTGTGAGTGCAGAGTCCGAACATCAGAGACCAGAATGTACATAAAATTCAGAAGAAATGAATAAGAAAAATATATATAAACATGCAGAATTTTAATGAATTTTCATAGCCTATATAAATTGAATATTTATCGTGAACATAAGGTCACAGTATGTTATATACAAAGATTAATGCACATTAGATATGTATGGATTTTGCTATCTATATCATATTTCCATAGTAAGAAAATTCCCAATATCACCACACTTGATGTCATATATTGCATTTCTGCATGGTCAGCAAAAAGTTCAGTGCAGGTGAGGAGGAAACCTCCGCTCTTTGTCCATCTGCCACACTTGATTTGAACTCTGAATGAATTATGTTCACAGAATCACAGGCACTGTTTTTAATTTTGGTTCTAAAAGACACGCTCATTCATTTGACTTGTTATAGTTTTTGTTTATTTTATACTAAATAAAATCATGTTTTGAATGAATGAAACCCACATTGTCCAGTACACTGTGTGTGAGGAATCTACAGCCGAGGCAGGACAGAACAGACTTTGCGGCTTTGGTTCACACACAACTCTGCTGGTTAATTCTTTTCAAGGCCACATGTTTTAGAGCTTCGTGCAAAAAGTAGAAACATGTATTTTCAATTAATGACTGTTAAACACTTACCACACAACGGTTCACAGTACAACCTCTTTATGTGGCTGTTCAAGCAGTGATTTGCAGTAGTTTTAATAGGCCGAGGTGATAATAATCTAAAAAACGGATTTGAGAACATGAGGGTTTTTCAGATGAACTTTTTCTGCAGAGAATGCAGAAAGTGAAATACTCCGAAAAGAGAGAAGGAAGACAGATTCTTAGGAAAAGCTAAATGGAGGATGTTGAAACTGATGCTGAATTTGCATTAATGATAAAGATTGCAATATGTCCAACTTCCTGTAACGACTGTGATATGTTCCCACACCCGGCCTGTGACTCACCAACTGCTCTGCATGTAGTTTCAGCCATACAAGCTGTTTCTCTATGATTATCCACAAGTCACATTCCCAGTGAACACATTCCTCTGTTTCTGCAGCGAGGCTCCGTGAAGAGCAAAAGACTCTCTGTCTCAGTTCGTCGAGGGACCGGGTCCTGGCCTTGTCCCGCTGTTGACCTCCTCTTCCGGTCCGTCCACAGAGCGCTCTTTCTTGGTGCAAAGGAAGTTGGGTTGTGTGGATGAAAATGTCTCAGTATTGTGTTCTGTAATTTGTCTGCCTGCTGCAACAGAAGAGATACACAGAGTTTCGCATGTAGCACTGTAACAAAAACAGAGCCATAGAGCTACAGTGCTGCTGGTATCAACTCTTGTTTCTCTGAAATAATTCACTTGATGCTCATCTCCAAGTGAATACATGTGTCAGGGACAGAGCTGACAGAGCAGAGAGACACAGTTAGTTTTTGAAGGCTAATTCTCCTTATTTTCTTACTTTTGTTTACAACCCCCCTCCCACCCCCCAAAAGAAGAACAATAGTAGTATTAACAACAACTCTTGGCCCATTAAGGAGGTCAGAACTAAACTGAAGCACAAACAGAAAACGCATAAATAACATAAACTGACCTCCTCCCAGCTACTCTGAAACAGGTCATTCAGACACTGGACTGTGATGGCTCTATCGCAATTTCATTGTTGCTGGTGACAATTACAGTAAGCAAAGCCTGTGAGCTAGTTCAGGCAGCCAACTCGAGCTGCGCTGCTTCACTCACATGACACGCCTCATTCAATCACACACATCCTCCTAATTTGGTGCCAATTACCCATCGTCCTGTCAGTGACACTGCTGCCTTGCAAACAGCCCGCTGCATTATCTCTGCCCCCTCCACCACCCCGGCAGCATCCACCTGCAGGCTCCAGGGGTTAAGATGTTCCCTCATCACTCATATTCTCAGGGAGCGATGAGGCCGGAGCCTTGACACCAAACTCTGAATGCAAACTGAAGCTGCAATAAACATTTTAACCGTGAGTTGTCTGACTGAACTAAACACAACCATTTAAACAAACTACAATTACCATATAACTTGTATTGTAGCGGACCACATTAACTGAGGAACTACTGACACAAATGAACAGAAATATGGTAATAAGAAAATATCAACCCCTCCTGCAATGCTGGAGGAACATGGTGCAATCCAGTTAGTCATCAATACCAATGAAACAGGTCTGATGGCGTCTGATGGTCACCCAGGCAACTGCAGCGGCAATGCCCTCAGAGAAAAGTGAATTCACTTTACAGTATTTTTATATACAGACTGTATGAGTGTCGAAATGAAATTAAATGAAAAGAGTTCCCATCCTTTCTTCGGTTGAGTGTGTAGCCACCTGCTGTAACTTCTCCAGGTGAGTATCTGCTCTCTGTTTGATTTGTCAATGAACCCTGGGTGAGTAAAATGCAAACATTAACTCAACCAGAACAACAGGGAGGAACTTTGTACTGACCAGACGGTGACTTTGGGAGAGCTCCACTTCATTTGTTTATTCAGACACATGGAGCCTTTCACGGCCATGATGAAGAGGAGGAAGGCAGACACCAGCCGGCAGCACTGGTTAACACTCAGTGAGAGTCGAAGGACATGTCCATATTCCCAGTTTTAGCCTTGTACTCATCTAAAGAGCTGACCTAAACCTCAGACGACCAGGCCCATGAGATGTTTCTGTTTCCTCTACAGTATTTGTAATGTATTGGAGGATACTATTGAGACTTGTCTGTGACTTTGCTGCCACTGCTTGGATGTTTGGTGTATCACAGTCTTGTAAAGTTTCCCCTCTTCATGTAGCCTATGGGTTGGTCTCTGTCTGGCCGTTATTTATTTTGTTGTTTTGCCTCATCATCAGTTCTGTTCCCAGACATAAAAATGACCTCGTGTTCATTACGCTTTTCATTGTCTCGTGTCCACATATTTTTCTTGTATTCTTGGCCACCGTGTGTCGTTAACTGTCCTCAGGCACCAGATTAAAAGAATAGTTCACCCAAAATTCAAATTGCACTCATTATCTACTCACCCTCATGTTGACTAAGGGCTGGGAGAAGTTTCAGAGTCCTCCGTGGCTTTTCTGAGTTACAGGGGGTCTCGGCGTAGCAGTGCATGTCAATATAACGGTTGCAAATGGATACCAACTGTCTTCGTAACAAAAAGACACACCAAAAAACATCCAAATACCTCCATAGTGCTCGTATGTGATGTCTGTCTTGTATTGAAGCCCCGAAATGCGAAATATAGACTTATTTAATTTTTTCCGGAACAATTTCGGGGCTTCAATACAAGACGGACATTACATACAAGCACTATGGAGGTATTTGGATGTTTTTTGGTGTGTCTTTTTGTTACGAAGAAAAGTGGTATCCATTTGCAACCATCATATGGACATGCAGTGCTGCACGGAGCCCCGCTGTAACTCAGAGAAGGCACGGAGGACTCTGAAACTTCTCCCAGCTCTTAGTCGACATGAGGGTGAGTAGATAATGAGTGAAATTTCAATTTTGAGTGAACTATCCCTTTAACATTTGTGAAAGTTAATCTTTTAATTCATACAATCAAAATGTAGTGAATCAGAGTTATCAATAGCCTAGTAGTGCATAATCTCAAAGTAAATGCAAATGTCTGACACATGTGGAGGTTAAGTAGCCTAGGCTACACATCATCACAAAACTACTAGCAAATTAATTGACTGCAAATGTGTGAAAGTTGTGATTTGTAATTTATTAGTAACTTCAACCTAATGCGGAGCTGCTGTTTGTCTTTTTCTGTAGGTTACTTTTATATAGTTTAGGCTACCCTAACATTTCCCCCCTCACACCTGAAGTTTATGGAGATAAACAGGGAGGTTGGGGAATTGTTTAAGTAGGCTATCTATCTTAGATGGGACTAAAATAGTAGCAGTTAATCTATTTATCTATTTCTTTTCTTCTCGTTTTGATTGACTTGGTGTCAGGGGGTAGCTAGTTGACTCTGGGTCACACTCCAGCACAGCAGGTGGCGGTGAAGCACCTGGAAAGCTGGTGCAACCCGCCATGAATGCAACCAGAAGAGAAGAAGCATCAGGTGCTGTTCTCACTCAGCCCATCAGGGGGCAGCCGTCTCTCTTCATTCATTGGACTAAGTTTTTCCACATCCTGTTGGAAAAACTTAGTGGTGTGGCCTCGGAGATTGTTAAATTAACCTGCAGATGTAACTGTCCGCTGTAAGTCCGTCGTCCACCCAGGTGTGTTTCTGTCTGTCCGTCCGGGAGGAGCCGCTGCTGTGATAGACGATGTGTCTGCTCGGCGGGCTGTTTGTGCTCGCCGCGCTTCTTCATCACGTTGTTTCGGCGGAAAAAGTGTTGGAGAGTCGCTCCGGGATGATCCAGGAGCTCCGGGCAGCCCTGGCTGACCTGGCCGGGGAGGGAAGGACCTACCTGGGCAGACTGGCCGGGGAGCAGACGGTGCTGTCGGTACAAAAGGTCAGAAATACAAAGGCACAACTTTGTTTAACGAGTGAAACTGTGTGAAATACAAAGTAGCCTGTGGTTTTACATGTCCTCACAAATGTCTGACCAGGGAAGAGAAAGACTAGTTTCTCACCAACAAAGAGGCTTCAAGAGCCAGAGCAGCACATCTGACTTTATTTAGCTAAACAAGTGTGGGAATTATCATATTATTATAATTATCTCAAGCATATTCACCTGAAAGTTACAAGGTGAGCAGCATGAGGAGTCAACTTCCTGGTTCCAGTCTCTGATAACTTATCAATCAATAGCTGTCATGGCCAGAAGAGAAACTTTTACTTTCACCTGAACTTAGTCTTAAACACAGCGCTTAGTCTCCCTCTCATGTTGAATTCAACAATAAATGCTTTAATAAATCACTTTTATAAATCACTTTAACATCAAGGTTTGATTAAGGTGTCATACTAAGCTCTAATAATGAGCTGCTGAATTGATCGGTAACTAGAAGCAGCTGTTTCCTGCTTAGGCCTACCTGTTTAAATAATTGAGACATCTCTACCTGGCTCTCAGCAAAACAGTTATTTCTGCCCGTGAGGCCTGGAGCCTTAACAGACTGACAGAGGGAGGTGTAGAAAAACTTGACTGAGCTCACTGTCTTAACTTTAAAATACAATGTAAACTTTCTCTCTCTCCTCCAGGCTTTTTCTCAGGTTCTGGGTGTTGTTGCTAAGAGTTTGGCCGGTGGTCTTAACGTGCTCCTGCAGTACGTGTCAAGCATCCTGAAGGCTGCTGGAGTCCAAGGTAAGCAGCAGAGAGAGACGGGCTCATCACGCTGTCATGAAGAGTCCAACATCCAACTTAAATCTTTTTACCGTCAGTAATACCGTCAGTAATAAGTGATACTTACACAGTACTGTTCTCAGCACTTGAATAATTAAGATGTGAACATGGTGCAAATGTCCCAGGAAAAAAAACAAAATAAGAGCCCAAGTCATAGTAGCCTAATCTCAAAATCTCACTGAGAAGACAATTAATTAAAAACCTGTCTCTCATATTTAACTTCCTGCAGCTTTTTACTCAAACTAATGAACAGACGCTAATGTCACACTGGGAAGAAACTGTGAACATATTCAAGAACAAATTCAGATGGTTGTCCGAACTTCTATGGAAACAATTTAGCTGTTTTGTCTTTTACGAAATGTAGGTAATCATATAGTGTATGCATATAAAGTAAATTCATACATTTGAATATATTAATAAATATATTCATTGTATCACACCTTTTTTAACCCTTTATAGGGCACTCATTGAAATACTTTGAAATTCAAAATTCCAACCTTAGATTGTTATTCTAGGATATAACAAGACTTAATTACAATTTTGACATTTTTCAAAATTTTTCATTTTCATGTAGAAATTGAAGGTCAACGAAGTGACCATTTTTGGTTCCTTGCCCGTTTGTGGTAAAGAAAAATTCCAAGAAGTGTATGTATAGAAAATATAAGAAAAACACATAAAGTGCAAAAATGATTAAGTTTTAGAACATGTATGGCTTTTAAATTGGAATTATTATAATATTATTGTAATAATAATAATATATATGTATATAAGCATTTGTATAAATAATATGTATATCGTATTTTATACGATTATAAAGTCACTCATATTCACTATTTATAGCTTCAAAATGTCTTGAAATTAGTTAAAATTCTCTCTGAATTACTGAATGGTTATATAAAAACCTTAGACAACATTAATTAATCTAAAGAATTTTACACAACTGTTTATAAGTCATAAACTGAGAAAAATCACTCATATTCACTATTTATAGCTTCAAATGTCTAAAATTCTCTCTAAATCACTGTTAAGTTATATAAAAACATTAGGCAACATTAAAACACAATTTCCTAAGTTTTATTGCCTTATTTGTGAGGGAAATGCACTTATATGGTTTGTTACCTGAATAGGGCATAATGTCCAAAAACGGACACTTCAGTGTTTACCATAAACGGGCGTATGATCAAATATGGTCACTGCATTTTTCATGGTGTATTTTCACTCATTTCACCAAGATCTCCACAAACAATACTTATGTCATGACTTAGCACAACTAATCAACTGTAAAATGTGTGAGTGTCATCAACTTAGCTTGATTAGTTGTGATGTATCGATCTAATTACTACCACGAGCCGAGCCGACTGAGCGTCTTTTTCCGCGGTCGAAAAAAAGAGAAAGTTAGCGGCATTCCTGGTCTCTGCTGATTGGTCAAAGGCTATGATGACGTATACCGTAATGTAGCCTGGTCTTTGCTGATTGGCTTGGTGAAGACCACATGTTTCTTGCTCTTACTGACGGGGAGCACGGGGCGGAAATATAACATGTGCGGAAGTGTCCAAAAACAGTCACTTGCCCGGTATAGGGTTAAGAATTGAAAGCCAGAAAAAGCAAAAATCTTCGCACATCCACTTCTCAGGCAGGTGCGTCGGAGGGCGACAATCAAGTCCAAATTAGAAAAAGAAGAGTTCCCGCACACTAAGCCAACTTGCAGAATTTTATTATGCAACGTTTCGGTACTAGACCTTTCTCAAGCAAATGTTTTTTGCTTGAGAAAGGTCTAGTACCGAAACGTTGCATAATAAAATTCTGCAAGTTGGCTTAGTGTGCGGGAACTCTTCTTTTTTAAGAATTGAAAGCCACCACCTGGAAATATGTATATGCCATACATTACTGTATCCAAACTCTAAAGTCAATCTAATGTCTAAGAAACTCTTTGTGAGTGAGAATGAAGGATGCTGTTTAGCTAAACACACCGACAGTATGAATCCTGTGGTCACAGTAGTTCATTACTGAAGTGAAAGGACATCAGCAGTAAAGAGACGCAGTGAGCTGAGGTGCCACGTCACTACAGCGTAACTACAGTGTTACTCTCCTTGTAACTACAGTGTTACTCTCCTTTACAGTGTAACTACAGTGTTACTCTCCTTGTAACTACAGTGTTACTCTCCTTGTAACTACAGTGTTACTCTCCTTTACAGTGTAACTACAGTGTTACTCTCCTTTACAGTGTAACTACAGTGTTACTCTCCTTTACAGTGTAACTACAGTGTTACTCTCCTTTACAGTGTAACTACAGTGTTACTCTCCTTGTAACTACAGTGTTACTCTCCTTTACAGTGTAACTACAGTGTTACTCGTCACTACAGCGTAACTAAAGTGTTGCTCTTCTTTACAGTGTAACTACAGTGTTGCTCTTCTTTACAGTGTAACTACAGTGTTGCTCTTCTTTACAATGTAACTACAGTGTTACTCGTCACTACAGCGTAACTAAAGTGTTGCTCTTCTTTACAGTGTAACTACAGTGTTACTCTCCTTGTAACTACAGTGTTACTCGTCACTACAGTGTAACTACAGTGTTACTCTCCTTGTAACTACAGTGTTACTCGTCACTACAGTGTAACTACAGTGTTACTCTCCTTTACAGTGTAACTACAGTGTTACTCGTCACTACAGTGTAACTACAGTGTTACTCTCCTTTACAGTGTAACTACAGTGTTGCTCTTTCTTTACAGTGTAACTACAGTGTTACTCTCCTTTACAGTGTAACTACAGTGTTACTCTCCTTTACAGTGTAACTACAGTGTTACTCTCCTTTACAGTGTAACTACAGTGTTACTCTCCTTTACAGTGTAACTACAGTGTTACTCGTCACTACAGCGTAACTACAGTGTTACTCTCCTTTACAGTGTAACTACAGTGTTACTCGTCACTACAGTGTAACTACAGTGTTACTCTCCTTTACAGTCGTCCCCCACAGCAAAGTGACTCCAGAGGGCGTGATCTTCGTGGCTCAGTGGGTCCTCGTGGCTCTTATCAGCTACTGGCTCATCTCCCTGACTTTCCAGCTGGTGGCCTCCACCGTGAGGCGGGCGCTCTGGCTGCTAAAAGTGGGCGTGGCCTTGGCCTGTTTTGTGCTCATCCTGAGGGACCACAGCGTGGGCACGGAAACGATGGCCATCCGACTGGCCGTCCTGGTGTGCGTCTGCATCCTGCTGCGCGTCGGAAGTCAGGGGAGCTCGAACGCAGCTGAAAGTAAAATGGCTCACCTCGAGGCGCAGGTAAAGGTCCTGCAGCAGCGGCTCAGAGAGATGGAGGGGTGGGGCATGGAGGAGTGAAGTCCACTGACACTTTATTACTCATGGCAATATACAGTAGACTTACTTCCTTTCTCATGGAAGCACCGGTGTGCAGGTCTTCCTGTTGAATACTTCACAAGGACGTGACGTGAGTCTTTTTTTAAATCATATTTCTATGTCCGTACGCCAGCAGCCAGGGTTTATGGCTCAGGTCTTCCATCGCCCTCAGGAACAACTGGGCAGCACTTCTTCAGATGTCACAGACTTTCACTACGACTCCTGGATGAACTGATAAGAATTTAGTGGTCAAAGGTCAATGTCGCAATGGCCTCACAAAACACATTTTTTGGCCATAACTTAAGAGTTTTCTCACTAATTATCACACAATTTAACTCTAGTGTTTGACCAGATAAAATAAAAAGGTCAGCTGTCACATCATCTCTGTTCAAGGCTCAGCAGTGGAGCTAAGGAAGGAAGGAGAGACTGTGACCATGTTCCCTGGGACCTGAGAAAATCACGCTAGTTAAGTAATGTAACACATTCCAGTTAGTGAGAAAAATGGTAACATTTCACAATTATGTGTCGTATTTGACATGTGATATTTGTGCCTTTACATGTAGAGTCTGTAATTATAACAGTGTAGACTTTGGTGGCCCCAAGAGCTCAACCCACTGGAACTTAAGAAAACACACGCAAAGACAAAAGTGCAGTGCAAATTCAGTCCTACAACACAATGTGAGTGTTTAGAGTCTCTCACCCTCTCGCTCTTTCTCACTCTCTGTCAGAAAATAAGGGAAAAAAATGTAAAAAGGGAAAAGTGATAAATCTATTATTGGACAGTGAAGAAGTCCCAGCCGGGTTCATCACTTCGTAGTGTCCTCTGGAAACACTTGCACTGTGTTGTGATTTTGCACAGTGTGTGTTATCAAACTGATGACGGTGTTTTCTGAATTTGCAGTGTATATTCGTAGCTTAGATGTGTTTTCTTAAGTTGCGCCG
Source organism: Trachurus japonicus (assembly GCF_045865225.1). Lineage (NCBI taxonomy): Eukaryota > Metazoa > Chordata > Actinopteri > Carangiformes > Carangidae > Trachurus > Trachurus japonicus. The sequence goes on from NC_140907.1 coordinate 20,759,441, forward strand.
CAGTGAGCTGTTGGGGGGCCACAGTAAAGTATCTGTGCCTTCCATATAGTTTCTTTTCACATGGTTCAAATGTGCGGTTCAAAGTCGAACACAGGCACTTTAAATGTGTTCTTCTCAGATGAATGCGTGCTGGGACAAATGCTGTTTCCGTATCCTAATAAAGTCAATAATATTTCACAGATGTTATGATGGGGTCCAGTTATAAAAGACTGGATTTGGAGTATGTGCTGATTTGCAGCTAATAGACTCACCTTAGTTTGTCCCCTTATGCTTGCAGTTCTCCCTCCACCACTCTTGAGAGTATGTCCATCTCAGCGTGTAGGTATTTTGTGAGCTTCTGTAGACATCAGTGTAGAGCTCGAGTGGCAAATCACACGAGATGAAAGATTAAATGATAATCTGCAATACCTCCACTGACCACTAGAGTGTGACACTAACAGTGAGTCAATCCCTGTAGATTCACATGCTGATGTCCAACCTGGCAGCAGAAATAAACAGGTTTACAACCAGTAATACTGGTCTCTGCAGCTACTTTCCTCTTCTAATGACAACTTATTATGTAACTTACCTGTTTACATTTTATTAGAAGGTTATGTACTTCATAATTAAAGCTGTAGTCTCTTGACTGACAAATGTACGGGCGTCTCTGCACCACATGTACCCTCTTTTGCAGATATTAAAATATTACTTACATATTGTGACAATTTCACAGCTTTGTTATGTGTCTAATTTTGTAATATTTATATCTAGTAGACTTACTTCCTTTCTGATGGAAGCACCGATGTGCAGGTCTTCCTGTTAAATACTTCACAAGGAAAAATCGATGATTAAAATCATATTTCTATGTCCGTACGCCAGCAGCCAGGGTTTATGGCTTTATCGCCCTCAGGAACACCTGGGCAGCGCTTCTTCAGATGTCACAGACTTTCACTACAACTCCAGGATGAAGTGATTATAATTAAGTGGTCAAAGGTCAATGTCACAATGGCCTCACAAAACACATTTTTGGGCCGTAACTAAGAGTTTTCTCACTAATTATTACACAATTTAACTCTAGTGTTTAACCAGATAAAATAAAAAGGTCAGCCGTCACATCATAATGTAAACTCTGTTCAAGACTCAGCAGTGGAGCTAAGGAAGGAGAGACTGTGACCATGTCCCTTAGGTATGTTCCCTATGTAATTCCTAATAATGATAAACAGTATAAATAGTATTGTAAAAACTATAGTGATAGAGAATGAGGCTTGTTGAGGTTGGTTGAAAAAAGAAAATCCGAACTCCAGAATGTCACTTTATTCATGCATAGTACATTTCACACACTTTATTTGCACAGACATGTAGGGTATGAAGAGATATAAAATGTGAAGTTCTGTAGGAAGTTAGTGTCGGAGGTCAGTGGTGTAAAATATGGAGGTACACTTGGATCTGGAGAGACCAGAGCACCACAAAAGGGGTCTCCGACTCTGCCAACATGAGATAATATGAACTACAACTACCAACATTTGGTTCATAATGTTTTGTTTTTTTACATTAACACATATACACACTTGCATGCGTGTTTACTATGTGGGGACCTATTGTTGACACAGTGCATTCCCGTCGCACTGTACTTGATCGATTGCCAAACCTTAAAACCAAGTCTTAGTCCTCAGACAAGTCATTCAAGATTTGGGGGTCCACACACACACAGACACGCATACGTGGGCACACACTCAAAATGAAAATAAAATCGATATTTGCTCCATTCTGTGAACGACAGTTCAACTTGTTTTTAGGAATGTCAGATCTAGGACATGGAGGTAAAAACACAGACCTAACTGTATGTTCAGATCAGAGGTACGTCAAAGGGACATGAAGTCAGTCAGTCATTTACATCCTGCACAGTCAGAAAGAAATCCAGGCAACTTCGTATTTGGCCTGTTTTGCTGCAGCCAATCAGATTCGAGAACTGCCCTACTCTAAAGAACATAAGTGAACACAAAGATGTCGATGTTCACTCCCATTTCGACAAATATAGTGGTGGGTCTTGACATCTTTTCCAACGTGAGCCCATTGCTTGATAAAAATTGGATTTCTGGTCAAAGACAGGCGAACTGAAGCACAGCCTTTAATCTATTGTGTGAAAATGGGAGGGAATTTCATCGTGTCATAGTATGAAAAGTGCTTGGTAAATTTGATGTTGATTGACAAGTCAATTGGTAAAATTTACATTGCTAGTTTAAAAAAATGTCATGTGGCTAACTTATACACCACTTGTGGTGTAAAGTTTGTCAACAGGACACCCGGAGCCTTAGGTCTGAACATACAGTCATCCTGCTCTTCATGTGAAAATCCACCCAGACACTAAAGCGAGAGAGAAGAGAGACAGTCAGCTTCTTACTGAGAGATGAAAAGGCACTCACTATGATCAGAGTATGTGACCAGCTTAGTTCAGGAAAAATTGCATGAGGTAAATTTACAGCCACTTCACTAAACTCTCAGATGCTGCTTGTCTCTTATGTGATCAGCTGACAATAGGGTAGTCCACAGGTTTGAGAAAACTATAATCCAACAGATGAAGCACATCTGTAACAACTGGTCTACACGACCTGTGGAGATGACATCATCAAGGTTTAATGAATGAATGAACTCACCCCAACAAGCAAAATGAAAAGCTCAGACACAAGACAACAGGACTTGAGCAGAAATGAGAATCTGTGGTGGTATTTACAGATGAGTGCAGACTCAGTGCCTGATGGTGGTTTAAGGATGGCATGGCAGTGTCACTCAACAGGCTGATATCGAGTGAACAGCTACATTGAATAAAAACACACCACAGCTGAGTGTTGGTGTTGGTATGGTGGCACTTGGTCTGTCTAATATAGCATCTGTCTGAATATCTGTACATTTATACCACAAGGCTACATGTTCTCCATAATAAACATCAAAGGCTACAGGTGTGTGAGGAGTTATGTGTATGTTTTCTGTTAATAGTAATAGTAACAATAATAGAAGTAGAGGGAATGAGGCCACTGTGAATGGCTAGTGCTGTGCATGTACTACCACACTTAGCACCGAACCCAGTTCATTTGATGGAAGGCCAATATCCTTATCAGAGGATTTAGTGAGTCCACAATGACACTGACGAACAGATTCGTACAACCTGCCTTGACAGTGTTGACTTGTGAAGAGGCACGTAATCCAAAAGTGAGGTAGCCATCGTTTTCAGCTGTTATCTGTCATATAGCTCCTCTGCTGAAGGCCGTACTGACCTCTCAGGAAAGCTTAGACCCAGAACAGCGGGCAGCATAGGTCTGTGGTGCTATGTCACTGGTGATGCTGGGCGGTCTTTGCCTCTGTCACTGTCACTACAGTTGCTTTAATTATTATTATTCTGGTGAGACCAGAGACCAGGGGGTGTGTTCAAACTGAATATAAAACCAACGTGGATATATACCCTGTCAAGATGGCTCAACAACACAAAGCAGACAGAACATAGTCACACAATTCAGCTACAGTCTAGAGTAAGCTCATGTTATCATATTCAATAAAACTAAATTATATTTCCCACCATGTGTCTTTATTTTTCCAAAAAAGAGCTTTTTTGTCAGCTCTTATGCCGAGTCCCCCTAATGACGTAATCATATATAAATATAGTTGCCATATTTGGGCTGGAGTTGCCTCTAGGACTGAACATGAAGCCAAAACTGCAGTTCCTCTAATGACCACTAGAGTTTGTCTCTAACTGTGAGTCGTTGCTCATAGACTCCCATGTTAAAATGTCATGTCAACAGTTTTGGTCTCTATTGCTAATTTACTTCTTCATGAGAACTGTATGGGTAATTATGGGCGGTGGTGATATCGGGTGGGTGGACTAACAATACTTAATACTCATCAACAGTTAAGCGATTTATCTGTTTGCACGAAAACCAGTTAACTGGCCATCGAAAAACTTGACAAGTAGAACTGACAAAGCTCAGAAAAATTCTCCACTGGATTAAAATTAGACATTCATCAACCAGAGCTACCATGTGACTATAATTTAACAACTTTTTTTGCAAAGATATGGGAGGGCTTCTACCATTTAGCCAATACCAGTTGTCCCTGTGTATGTTGTTATTTTTCTTATATAACTTATATATAACCATTTAAATTTTATTAAGGCTTCAAGTTATGTATAATTGAGGGTGTGGCCTCGTATGCCGCCACATACTCTTCAGAAACCTGTGCGTGACATCGGAGGCTACATTCATCTTTATTTACAGTCTATGACTGGACTGTATGCAGACGCTACTAAATAGTCCTATATACCATTAAAGCTGTGTGTCAATTCACAGGCTGTAAGAGGTAAGTAATAACCAAAGCTATTGCTCAGCACAGCCCCTGTTTCTACTCATCTGCAACCTCTGGTCAAGTCTATGGACTGTTTACAATGCAAAGACCATGAAAACACTTCACCTGCCAAATTTGAGACAAATATTTCCTCTGTGTTTAGGCTGAACACACCTCAGGGCTCCTTATTTGTCTGTGAATATATCTCTCTTCCGTCTGTTGGCCGTTACTACTGACTGAGTGGCTTTTAGTTGCCTCCTGGTTTCCTTTTGGTGCTCCAAAACTCTGACTTTTGGGGAAATGTTAAGTACTTTTTTTCTGGGTTCCTCAGTTTCCTGGCACAGTACGTCAAAAGTCAGCTCTTACTAGTGTAAAACATTAAAAACAAAAAAGAATAATAGAAAAAAGACATAACGCGATTGGACTCCTGGACTGAAAAACACAACCATGTGTTAATGAAATCTGTAAAAACTGAAACTAGTAAAGTCGAGTCAGCCCTGTCGTTGAGATTTACTAATCATTTCTCTGATCAACACTGTCCTTTGTCTCCTCGCCTATGTAAGTGGGTTAATGGTCTCCAAATAACTGACTCCTACTCACTGAGGGCCACACCACTGATCCGTTTGTTCAGACTAATAACTCATTGTTTCCAACAAGGGAAGGAGGCAAAGAAAAGAATCTAATGTCCAAATGTTCGCCTTTGTTCCCACTTAGCACAGTTTTGCGTCTCTAATTTGCTCTGTGCTTTAGATAGTGGAAACCCTGACAGAGGGGTAATGGGGCAGTCTAACATCAATGGGGGGAGAGAGGGAGCTGCTCCAGAGGTCAGTGTCCCTACAAGAAGTTGGGGGCGGATGCTCCTTCGACGTTGAACTGGTAGCTTGAGGAGGTGGGGGGCCCAGTGGGAGCAGCGGTGGGAGCAGCAGCCTGAGGACAGCAGAGACAGGGACAGAGGAAGTCAGCAGCCAATCAGCAGACAGGAAACACGATTCTCTACTGATGTCTGTCTCTCTGGTTCCTTCCTCTCCAGATACAAAACACATCCCCCTCCCCCACGTCACACACACTCATCCAGGGAAGTTTTCTGGGTGGGCAGGGGAGTGTGTCAGTGAGAGGGAGACCACCAGAGAGAAACACCAAAGAGAACAAAATTTCAGCTTTTTAATTAAAGGGATAGTTCAACATTTTGGCAAATTGGCCCATTGCCATAATCGCTATAGTCATAGCAGTAGGTTCATTACCTTTAATTGTCGGTGTAAGCTATTTTTAGAACGGCAGAGCAGAGCGGCGAGCTGTTCAGAGCTACGCTACGGAGGCTCATGGGATTTCTTGGTTTCCCTCATCAAACTCATAAAATACACAATCCAACAACTCCAAAACGCTCTGGTGGACAAGTTGTGACCTGCACATTCACCACGCTATGAGATAATAACGGAACGTTATGAGGCTGAGTTGTTTTAGAGGTAAATTCATGCAAAACCGCTGATGCGCGTCAGGGACAGTTTTTCAGCAAGCAGTCGCTGTATTTACCTCGAAAACAACTCTGTCTCATTACTTTCAATTATTATTTCATAGCGTGGTGATTGTGCAGGTCACAAGCGTTTTGGAGTTTTTGTATTTGATGAGTTTTAGCGTCTGTAGCGTAGCTCTGAGCAGCCTGCCCTCTCTGCCGTTTTAAAAATAGCTTACACCGACAATTAAAGGTAACAAACCTACTGCTATGACTATAGGGATTATGGCAATGGGCCAATTTGCCAAAATGTTGAACTATCCCTTTAAGTGAAAACACAACTAGTCTGAATTTATCATGGCTGACTCCTACAATCAAGTTGTTGACTCACAGTTGGGTCATATGTCAGAGTGTGTTGTGTTAGTGAAAAGCGATGTGCGTTTCATTAGTGTATGAAACCTGACTATAATCCACGACTGTAAGTTTTGAATAAAGCGCTCAATGCTCGGCTCTCAGCTGAGCTCACATGCCTCCAACTGTTATAGAAAGAGCAACAGGTGGCGCACAGACTGTCACCAGCAACTGACTACGAGATTGAGAGTTTGATCTGCAAAGCAGTGCTGAACCGACTCCAGATAATCAGCTGAACGTGACGGCTGCGGAGCGAGGTTTAGGTTCTCTGCAGCAGCATTTCATTAAGGCTTTAATGGTTCATTCATGTGTGTCCTGTCAGACTGGTGTCCTTTCAGCTGGATGTGTGAAAAGAGGAGAAGGTCTGCCTGTAGGGAGCTAGCTTTTCACCCTCCCCATCCCTGCAGTGTGTGTGTGTGTGTGTTAGAGCTTAGATCGGGCCAAAATAATCAAGCCCGACTCATACCGAGCCCGTGCACGTTGTGTCCGAGACCGGCCCGGCCCGACACATTAACTGTAATTATGAGCCCGAGCCCGATTTAAACCCGACATTTTCTTTATCTTTATTTATCTTTTTTTAATTCGTGGCCTGTTTAAATTCGACGGCGGCGCTGTCCAGGGTCCTCAGTCATGCAGCACATCTCTGCCAGCAGCTGCTGCACCCTCCACACCTCCCACTTTCCATCAAAGGTGCTCAAACCTAATTCTCCTGACTTTCTGGAACTCCATGTTGCTCAGCTGCTGCTGCACGAGCAGACCGGTGATGCATGCAGTCAGTGTGTGGCGTGCGCACCGCTGCTGCACGTGAAGGAGACGTGATGCTTTTTTTTTTTTTTTTTAACTGTGTGCAACATGGCACACTTCCGTTACGTGCAGGCTTACTTTTCGAAAAATAAATAGTTACATGAAATATTGCTGATTATGGCATAGTTTTCTGCCCACCTCACTGGGCTAATAAAGCCATGAAAAAAATCAACACACAAATGCTTGATCAAAGGTTGGGCATGCCGGCTCGGATATTGATGTGAAATGTCGGCCCCGGGCCGGGTTCGGGCTGAGACTGAGAATCTAAACTCTAGTGTGTGTGTGTGTGTGTGTGTTTGTGTGTTACCTACCTCTGGTGCGGCATTCAGCAGGGGGTCGGCAGGTGAGGGAGCCATGTTCTCCATCTTCATTTCCTCTTTAACAGGTTCACCTGCTGCGGGTGGAGGACTGCTGTACATGACTGGAGCATAACCCTACACAGACACACACACACACACACACACACACACACACACACACACGATTTAGGTGACAGTCACCAAATCTGGCAAAATTTAACACTATACATAACTGTATATACACACAGGTGGCTGTGGATGAAGACATAGAGTGGGAGTGGGTTGTCGACTAATCAGAGGGTCAGTGGTTCAAACCTCGTCCAGTCATGTTACTACTGAACCCAACCTACTGAATCATTGGTCTGTGAATGTGTGTTCTAGAAAAAAAGCGCTCTGTATAGGAAAAAGCATGAATGTGTGTGTTGTGACTGGTAAAGTAAAATGCTTTGAATAATGCAGCTCATTTACTTATACAAACAAGAAATGTGAGCATGTGTACAAAGGCAACTGGGGCTAGTATAAAGACACGGGCATCACAGCAAATACTCATCTATATTTACAATATGTTTATATTTTTCATGCCCGACTGATTTGGGCAGTGGTGCTGAGGAGAACGAGTCAGAACAAGTCTTGGATAAACGGGAAACACACATTTTCACTGTGTTTGCTGCAGAAGTGTCAGCTTTCTTTCAGATACACAACCTCCGAAGTCTCTTGAGACTCTGAGCTGAAGCAGCTGAAAGGTCAAAAGGTGAAATGACCCCAGCATTCCTCTAAAAGATTCCTCTCGGTTAAATACCATTGGAGCTCCAGGTCCGGGTGGGTACTGGCCCGGCGGTGGACCGTTCCACTGCGGGCCCGCGGGGGGCATCATGGCTGGACCGGCTGGGGGGTAGGTGGGGTTCTGGGGTGGGTAGGCTGGATTAAAACCCTGCAGGGGGAGACAGGGAACCAGAACATGTGGAGTCCAGAAAAACACAAATCCTTGACTCCACTTATATTCAGGAAAGGAGGCTTGTAGTGATACTTACTGGAGAGGGTGGGGGGCCATTCCAGGGGGCTGGGCCTGTGGCTGCAGGAGGTGGATGGACTGCGGGACCCTACATACACACACAGACACACACAGTGTACACAAGACAAAAAAAAAACACTTACACATTGTACAGTCCAGGAAAACAGTGACACACATGCACTACTGCACACTGAGCAGCTACATGGTCAGTAAGTTGTAATGGAGGAAGTGTGTGTGTGTGTGTGTGTGTGTGTGTGTGTGTGTGTGTGTGTGTGTGTGTGTGTGTCGCAGTGTGTTCTGTACCATGGACGGGTCGGGGCCGTGGAAGTAAGCCTGCAAATGACACACAACACAAATAGGATTTCATTTAGTAACAGATCAAGTGCAAATTCTCTCACATTCACATGACACATGGACAATAAATAAGAGAAACGAGGAGGAGGAGGGTCTCACCGCCCCTGGCTGTCCAGGAGAGCTGTAGGGAGGGGAGGGACCAACAGGACCACTGGGGGGTGTGTGGACTACTCCTGGGGAAGTCTGCAGAGAAACAGAGAGACAGACAACCACACAGAAGACTGATTAGGGGTTGATTATTTTCTTTGATTAAAGATGTTTACTCATTTACAATGATATTAGACACTGATGATGTTGCAAAAGCAATGGAGGAACAGACGCACAGGAAACAATCATCCCAGTTAAGAGTTTAACCTGCATCGCGCGAGACTTTGTATAACAGCTTCGTTTACAAACATGTCAGCATTCTTGAAGCAAACAAACCCCTCGGTGTATGTTTGAATAGCCATCTGATGCGGTTGCGGTTCTGTGGGATGTAAACAGCCTAAGATCCGTCCGCTCCCATTATACGCTGCTGTGGTGATGCAGGGAGAGACAGAACTAGCAGGAGCAATTAAAAAGAAAATCTTTAGATTCATTCTTTTAGACCTAAAATATTAGGAACTTAAAGCCCCAGCCAGGTTAAATTTGCCTGGAGTTGTCCTTTAAGCTCTGTGAATGTGAAATATTAAGGTTTGGTGGCCAGACTCAGGGAAACAAGAGACTAACATGTTTTCATTTCTGGCATGTCTGTACATGTAATCCATTCAAATCATGTCTTTTGATTTATGCTTCAGATGTTGTTGTGGTTTTTGTCCAGATGGAGACTGGGGGGTCTGGACCAACTGTCTGTACCTGTAGTGTTGCAGTGGTGCTGGCTTTGTTCTTCTTGAAAATCTTTTTCCGACAGCAGCAGCAAATTCCAGCTGGGATACCCAGCAGCAGGAGCAGAGCCATGAGAGGGTTTGCCGCAACAGCTTCGTGCTTGTCTGAAGTGGGAAAAGAAAAACAAAAGGGTGGGAAAATAGGCCAGAATCACCTTTTGAATAAAAATGTACATTATGACGCTGAGACACTTATTGGACATTGATTTATGGCCCAATAGCTGAACTCAGTAAAGGCCACATTAAAAATGTTTCATGTGCCTTTACTTGCAGTATGTATTCAGTAATAATAATATGTAATGCTCCGGCATCAGCATTGCCTTCATAGATCCCAGTGGAAAAGCCAGCCATATATTGGGAATAGCCCACGTGGGAACCTTCAGCTCTCAGCCGTGGTGGATTTCGTTTCGATGGCAGCAAGATAAGCTGATGTGTAAAAGTAGTTACTTAACTTCACTTTCCTAATACCAATCAATCAGTGTTCAAAAGGACTGAGGTCACCGGCCTGTCTGCCCTCAGGGTCAATACAAGCACCTGGCAGATACAGTATAGTATATTTATATATATATTAAAAAAAAAAAAAAGTTGATTTCTGTAACTTTAGCTCAAGGGAAAAAAATAAAAAGCTAACACACACACAGGAACATAGACTCGTGTTCTCATACAGAAATGAAATGAAATGGTCAAGTTTGCTTGTTTGTTCATTTAAACTTGCACCACAGGAACTTTTCCTGATGAATAAGCTGTATTCCTGTCTTTTATTCACATATTTTCCACACTGTTACATCCCTAATATACACACATCATTATACATATACATACATACATCATAGACACCGTAGACATCATATTCTCTTCATTTGTATGTCCCTTTTACAGTTTAAAGTGTATGATCTGTCCATTATGAATATACTTGTGTTGACATAATGGACCAAACTGAAGCTGATCCTTCAAAGGAATGGAGAATAAATCAAGAGATCGAAACGGGGACTCACCTGTCAGGTCCATCCTGGTATCGGACACCAACCGACCCTTTCTGTCCCTCAGGTAGTAATGTCCCTCATCACTGGTGTTCACGTTCAAGATCTCAATTTTTGACCTGGTATAAACCCGGTCAAAGTATTCGGGAATGTCCTGTGATACCCGAGAACCAGCCTGCACCTAAGGACAAAGAGACAAAGACAAAGAACCTTGTTAAAATGCAATATATTTGATCATGTCTGCTGTAAGTAGTCTGACTTGCATTGTGCCTGGAAACAGGTGTAAACGTGCCAGCAGCTCTAAGTAGACGGGATCTTAATGAGAATAACTAAGATATTGGATGTAAGCACAGAAGATAAGCACAGAACCTGTATAATCTGATTTTAGATCATGTGTAAATACCAGGTGTCTATTAATTATCATATCCATCCATCATTCTCTTTCTCACCAGTGTGATGTTAGAAGTTGGTGAGAAGAAGACGAGGTCAGCGTCGGCCAGTTGAATGCCCTCCAGTGAGATGTAGAGAGTCTCTCCTGCTACACACTTCACATAGTTATGTCTGGCTGGAAAAGAGAAAAAGAGAGAGAGAATGATTTTTTTTTTTTTTGCAATGTTGCCACACTGCAGTAACCAGGTAGAGTTAAGGAAAGACGAAGGCAGATGAAGAGGATTCAATAGAGGAAAAGCCCTGTAGTCTGAGAGGAGTGGATCTCTGACTGAGGTTGTCAGCAGGTGGTCTGATGTCCAAGTACAGACTCAGCATCCACAAATAAGAGAAAAATGATTTTCTCTAAGCTAACTATGCAGACACATCTTCCACATGTTCCCCTTTTAGTTTAAAGCAGTACTAAAGAACTTTCAGTTTTGGTTGAGTTTGGCGGTGCCAGTGGCCCAAAGCGGTAGTGTTTTGCCTGAAGGAAGACTCCATTTCCCATGAGCACTAGCGCGTAGCGCGGCACCGTAAACATCCTGATCTCCCGGTGCATGGAAATTAACAGAAGACGTCCAAACTAAGTTTCTGTTACCAGCGGATCATTTCACAGTAAACACACATACACAATCCGACGGAAAGGTGCCGCATTGCTGCTCCCTCCTCATCGTGACTCGCAAAAGTGAAAGTGAAACTTAAGTGAGAGCCGGGTTCCTGCCATGCTGCTCAAAGCTGCTTAGTGCCAGTGAAGGCGATACAGACCATAATGATACAGACCCCCTCAGGCCATGACAGAGGTGTCATTCAACCTGTTGTAAGTCGATGTACCATCACAAAAGTTATGAAAATATTATATGAAGGTTGAAAAGTGTTTTATTTTGAAAATCCTTTCTCTTCCTGCACTCTTGTGTTTCCCGCCTTTAATCAGCACCTGCACCACCCTAATATGTTGCACCTGTGTTTCATTGTCTTCCCTTTATCCGTGTATTTATTACAGTACTCTCTGTTCTACGCTCCTGTTGCCAGTTCATCTCATCCTCCGTGGTTCTCCTCTGTTTCCTGATCCTCGTGAGTTCCCAGCTGTGTCTCTTTTCTAGTTGTTCTGATTTACTTTGGATTTTCTGATTTTTGGTTGTACTTGTGTGTTCAGAAATCTTTTGGTCTTGCCCCTTTTTTGTTTTCATAAATTTCCTTTTGTTTCCCGTCACCTTGTGTTCTTTCCATTTGGGTCCTATGTGTCTTTCCCTCAAATCATGGCAGACTGTTTTGTTGCAAATTTTGACAACTAGGCTACACTACACTACAAACTACAACACTACAAATGAAAACTTGAAAACCTGGGTAAGCTTGGCTTGGCATGATGCAGGTTTTCTAGTAAAGCGTTCCTGATCTGAAAGCAGCTTGTGGTAGATGATTTTAGCTAATGTTGGCAAACTATAGATGTCTCAAGGAAATTCCAATCGAACGCAACTGGACATGCTCGCATCTGACCAGGCTGGGACTGGACATGAACTGATGAAGCCTCTTGGATGAGAGGTGAAACGTCTTCTAAGACAAATAACCAAGTCCAGTTGTGTTCGATTGAAATTTCCTTGCGATAACTATGACCTGGATGAATGAGAATATTCACAGGCTCCAAACTGGATACTGCTGTGTCGGTGACATTACAGAGTCATTTAATGGACTTTATGACCCTGCTCTCCTCGTGCTACTGTTTTCAACACCTACCATTATGAACAGCAGATGTTGTGGCCATATGCAACTATACTCTGTTGCTGAACGTGGTTTCCTGCAGGCAGCGGGTGGTGGTGATGATAGTTGCTCGCCTTAAGCTTTACCCATCATTGCAGCTTACAATAGACAAGGTGAGAATACGTCCCGTGAGCAGGACTGGAGGCTACGGTAATTTACAGGAAGTGATGACACGATCTAGCTGGATTGGGACTAGCTGGTTAACAACCGTTGGTGAGTCAAGGGAGGAAGTTTGATGCTGAACTCACAACGTTAGCTCCTCTACAGAACCTACAGTTCTTAGTATCCAGGGCTAATCGACCTCGTTGTTACTCACGTGTGACAGCCACTTGAAAAGCAGAAACCTCATTCCTCCAGAAGTCTCTCTCAATGTAGGTCCCCTGGTCCTCATAGGTCACCTGTTAAAACCCCACAAATACACTGTGAGGACCAGGATCATGTAAGATGTGTTCAGCTTTGGACAACTGATAGAAATGAATGGGGAAGGACAGAAGTGCAACACTTTGACATCAAGCACCATCTTTTTCCTGCGCAATTCATCAAGTGATTGTATGTACAGAAAAACAAAACAAATGTATCTGGTTACCTGGTCAATATACCAGCGTCGGTCATTTCCTGAGCCCGAAACCCGGCCTTTGACCAGCCTGAGGAGGACAGATCAGTGCATCAGCTACAACAGCACTGGAAATAAGTTCTGTCCACAAATGCAGCGTGATGTGTCCCCAAGTGTTTCTCACCTATGGATGTTGCCTTTCTCCCAGTACACAAGCACCTTGTTGGGCTCATATGCTGGGATGAACTCCAGCTTCTCCGCATTCCTGGACAGGTAGATCTTCAGCTGGCGACCATGGGCTAAACGCTCACTCTCATGGGTTCGATAGGACTCTGTGACAAAATGCAGGAGCAGAAACTAAATGACCAAACAAACACGCCTGTACGGGCCCCACTGTCGGTAGTCGTGGGTTTACTGTGGGACAGCGTACACTAATCCCATGTGGGCCCCACACAGGTTTGTCCACACGATGCTCACAGCAGTTTTTCCCTTTTGGGACTCACTGAAGGTTTTCTGTGGACAACCCAACATGGTCTTACCCACAGAGCCAACATGGGCCTCCTGTGTGTTAGCTTTTATGGGGCCCGCAGCAGTTTTGCCACTTAGAGCCCTTGAGGGTTTTCAAAAACCCTTGGTAGGGCTCCAAGGGGCCAAATCCTCTCGGCCAACACTTCAGGTAGTGCACTTTTGGACGCCACCTGCCTGGGCTCAATAGTGTGGGCCTTGGTGGTGCTACAGTATGTGGCCCACAGCTGGACATGTTTGCTGGGGAGGGCCCTCGGCTAATGGCTCCTTCACAGCAGCATTATTCTGGGTCTTGCAACAACAGCTATTACAAAATGCAACGTTGATCCTGTATAGACACATCATGTCTTTATCACTTAAGCTAAATGAAAAGTTGTTAAACCAGATTTTTTGCATGCACAGAACAAGAGACACATAAGGCGAGACCTGGTTCACCTTGGTGGAATGCAGCTGAAGCGTGTGTGCAAGTGTCACATCTCTACACATCACATTTCACCACTGGCTTTCATGAAACCGGTAATGGCAAAGAGTTGCACTTGCACTATAGTACTGTTGAAAAATCTGTTGTTTTTTAAATTTCTCACGTGTTAAGAGTTTACCATTCTCAGTTTGTGTATCAACCTATACTACACTACATGTCTGTGTTCAGTTACAGAGTCTGAATGAGATGATACTCACCCACACTGAGGGCAGCAGCCAGCAGGACTACAACACACCACAACATCTGTAGACAGGAAGGAGGGTTGATTAGAGATGAAACCCAGCGCACTGTTATACCTTCCACAATGTAAGGCATGAGGCTGCATCTACAATACAATATTTTCATTTTGAAACTAAATATAACTTGATCCATATCATTTCAGATCTGTACCAGAAACAATTCTGTGATGCCACGCATGATTTTCTGAGTAGTGGTTTTGAAGCTCAGAGTGTGCAGTACAATAAAAAAAATGGTGGGTTCATCATAGAACATTTTCTGTTCCCCTCTTTAAAGAAAAATTGTAATCTATGAAATTTATTTTCATTATGTTTGTAAAGTTATTTCTCTTTCATTAACTGGCCTCATGGGATGTGTAAATAGACAGTTTGTACTCATATCATCTTCTTTAGGCTTTTACTTACAAATTATTTTAAGCTGCATGAAGTGACTGTGTTATAATGCAACTCAACATTTGATTTGGAAAAGGAAAAAATAAATCAAGATGATTTATTGTAGAGAATTTTAACTCAAATGACAATTAATACCCCTAGATTAAGCCTACAGTATAATGAACACATAATGACAATGTGGTGAGGAAGAAAGATGATTTTGATGATGATGACGTCGAGAGATTTAATCTTTATCACATTCAGTTTAAGCCATAAAATTAATAAATATGGAGGCAGTGAGGAACTAACAGCCTAGTGAACTTCTATCAGAGTGAGACGCTGCTGCCGCTGTGCACACACTTTACAGAGACCAACAAGTCAAAAGGGTTTGGGGTCAATATTACCTGGATTCACTGATAAGACACTATCAGTGAATACACTAGTATCCTGGTACAATAGTGTCCATCAGTCCAGTCCGTCAGTTTTGATGTAATCGTGTGAACTGCTGCTACTGCTGCAGCTCAACCTCCACTCTCACAGGTCACTGATAAACTTTCCTGTTCAAACATTCACACGTGCCATTCAGAGATAGCCTGTGTGTGGGGTTAAAGTAGAAAGCGTCTGCTTGTCTACTCAATTCATGAGGCTCTTGGGTCATCACAGCTTGAAACTTGGTGAAATAAATGGTTCATTAATGCAGGATAGCTGATAGCTGTTTAAATGTGACGTGACCCGTGACTCTGTGATGTTTAACCCTCAGGAAAAATACTAAACTATCTCTGGCTGAATGCACTACACTCCCAAAACACACAGGCGTACACAGGCTTTCATAGGAAGGTTCAAACTTAATATCTTAAGTATCTGATCAGCAGCCATGATCAGAGCTGGTCCACTTCTCTACATGGGAAAATAAGCTTCACTGCTTCCTATCTTCTCTCCTTTACTTGAGCTGCCTAATGAAACAACAGGAATATCTGTCCCACAATTCCTTGCTGCAGCAACCTTCAAAGCTCTGACCAGTGAAAACATAGAATTCAATTTTTTTTACTTTAAAAAATCATCACTGATTCACAAACACAGTTCACTGACACATTACTTCTAAAGGCAGCAGCATTAAACAGGATTATGAATCGCTTTTGTTGAGAGGTAAGAGATGAAGACTGAATTCAGATTAGTCAAATCCAAAGCAAGTCAGTGAAGGCGTTTAAGGTTGATCCAAAGTACCAACTGCTCACATCCACCTCAGTCAAACTTCTCCGTATTTACTGTCAGTAGAAAAAAAAACGATCTTGTGGGGCCTGAGGAAGACGACTCGCCTTCAGGGCCGTCAGTCCACACAGTCTGCACCTGTCTGCCTTTCAGCTGCTCCCTTTCTATTCTGAGGCAGCGCTGTGCCTTAATTTAGCAGAGCTGCACCAATAACATTTCTCCAGCTATGCTGCTCTGCACAGTTTAGAGCTGCAACAATTTGTTATTGTTACAGATAATTTGTTGGCAATCATGTACAAATAATTCTTTTTGAGGCTGATAATTTAAATACAGTAGAAATATCAATATTAGATGTCCATGTGTTCGTGTTAAAGGATCCATCACCTGGTATTTATATCTGTTTCAGGTGTTGAAGGGGTCTTAAATGCACATTTTTGAGAAATAATATGCAACATTCACCTCGATTTAGCCCTATTTGAGTACCCAATTTTGCTCTTGCGAGAAAAATAGGCGATCTTGTCCTCTGGAAACTTGGGACGGTAGGCTATAGAGTCAATGCTCCTCTGTCCAATACACACATGAAGCTTCACTATTCATTCAAACAAACTGATGCAACTGCCACAGTTGTTACATTTCACCAATTAGACCAGCATTTATCTCCTAAAAAGAATTTAAATAAACCTCTAAAAGCCTGCAGGTAAGTTAATTAGCAATTGTTTTCTCCCCCGAGATGACAAGGCAGGCTGGCCGGCCGATCACATTATGTGGATCCAAACTTTCTCGCATGAAAAAATATTAAAACTTAATAAAGTGACATAATAACAGCACTACAGCAGGAAATAAAACAGCTTTTCGCCTGTTTCACAACTACCGCTACCGGTTGCCGCGAACGGTGTGGGCGTGGTTTTCCCATAGACTGTAGCACCCGTGACGTCACCCATTGGTTTGGGGGAGTCTGTTTTGTGCCTCTACTACGGGGATTTGAACTGCGCCATCTTGGATTTTAGTGGGAGTATAGCCTACTTTCCATATTTGGAGAGGTGCAGCGGTTTTCCGGCCGAGAACTCGCCCACTGAACTCGAAGCAACCAATTAACGGCCGGTAACTGTCTGTGAACCTGTCACTCAACGTAACCACCCCCCCATTTACGAAGCCTAAACAACACTAAAACGGTAACCCCCCCCCACACAGTGTTCACGGAGGTGGAAACTATCGGTAGAGACCAAAAAAATAAAAGGCACCAGGCTGTAAATATGTTTTTTTTAAGCTGTAAAGTCGGCTATTTTAACATGGCGGTCAATGGAGAGTTGCTCACTTCCGGTCCCAGCCCCCAGAGGCCGGACGGGAACTGCAGCTTTTTGAACGCGGAAGTGGTCTTCACTTGTAGAACCCACAACTTCCCCCTTGGGTTTTCCCCTATGGCCCCTCCTCGGCTTTTTACTGACGTCAACGGGAAGCCCAGTCGGAAATCGCATTTTTTTTCCCCTCCTGGTGAATTCATGGGGAGGAAGCGAGAGTGAAGTTCTTTGAAAACATATCAGCTATTGCCAGTGACAGAGAAGATTGAGGTATACATGCAATAACCTGAACCTCCTTTAAGGTTAAGGGTAGAGTCTTGTTTGTATAATAACACTAAGTATTCAAGCCTCATAACCTGTATTTAAAAACTAAGTCTTAAAACCAGCCGTCAGGGCTTCTTTGAATAACAAATCCGTCATTGCACTGAGCCATAGTCCATGTTGGTGGCTGCTGTATTTGTGATTGCTCAGAAAGCAGTGAGCCAATCAGAGCCAAGCTGGATGCCTTTATTGTCCCAAGTGGCCCAGAGCCTCTTGTCTTAAAACTTAAAACTCTAAAATGTAAAGTATTTAATCAATCATCATCTGATTACTCAATAATTTAACTAATTATATCTCTATGAAATCATGATTTCATTCAGCTCTTGTCACAAATGTTAACTCAATTTTGTGTTAATGTTCACTACTGGACACATGCATTACAGGGACAGTGTAAGAAGATATCTCACCTCTAAATCAAATACCAGTAACACATTTGACAGTGAGAAGAACAGAAAACCACCCTAGGAGATGAATTACAGACAGACAGGGCTGGGGTGGTGAGTCTGACTCCATCCCAGGCTCCCAGATGTACTCACTCGCATAAAGCGCCAGACATTACTATTATCGTTGATCCATTATCAAAAGCAAACGGATGAAAGAGGTCCATTCACTCACTGCTGCTTGCTCACTTATCATTGATCAAGTCGACCATCAGGCTACCAGGATGTGTGCCTGCCTGCAACGACTGCCTGAGCAACTAATAGCCTATAGTCTCACAGTAGCAGCGTCTTCTGAAGCTTGGCAGTTCTCAGTAGTAAAACTGTGGAGTGAACCAACAAATGTGTACTTTTGTTGCTGTGGTTGCCACGAAAGCAGTCACGACTTAGTGAGGTTAAACACACCGTAAAACGCCATTCATTCCTCATTGTTGTATTTCCAGTAAAAACAAGCTGGCAGGGTGTGACTCGCCACAGATATTGACTGAGATTTACAGCAGCTAATAGTGTATAATTTATGTTGAGAACCACCTGTGGTATTGTCAGTAACCGACATCTCAACTGCACTCTGTTGTGGAGGATTTCTGGAGCATTCATTGACAGAGATGCATCCATTATGTCTAATAAAGGGACCACAATTTCTGACAGCATCATGGGGCTAGCCTCAGGTCTTACTATGTTCAATTTCAAATTGGAGAAAGAGTCACCAAAATTCAAGAACATCAAACATTCAAGAAATTGATTTTGACTGGATGGAAAATTAGGACCACCAACAAGAGGATGAGTCACCAAACAAGAGAAAATACAGTGAAACAGAAAAAAAGAAAAGAAGAAAAGAAAAACTCATTGACATGAATTTGGTAGGCTATTTATCAAGATAAATTAACAGTTTAATACAGGATTGAAGCTGGGAAAATACACTTTTCATTTCTTGAGGCCTTTAAGTTGAGTAGGTCCTCAATAGACATACTTTGGTGTCATAACAACAAATCATGATGGATTAAAGTAGCCTATCCCTGCATGAGAACAGTAGGCGGCTGAAAATATGTAATGCCACAGGAAAGTGTTGATTTCACGGGATGATGAACTGAATATTATAAATAAAACAAACATTTAAAAAGATACTGGATTGTTTCAACACGTATTTTCAAAAGTGTCTGAAACTGATTCTTCCTGATCGTTGCACGCACAGACACATAAAGCTCTGCTGGTGCTTCCTGGCGTCTCAACATGTCTAAGCACCAACCAACCAAAAAACGGACTAGCCCTTTAAAATGTAAAATTGGCACTAAACCAGCTGGTATTTCCGACCGCACATGAAAGCCTCACAAGTAGCAGCCGTGAGAGGAAGAGGTGGGGTTGATGTCCCCTCCCTAGGAGACCTGATGGCATGTCAGATGCACAAGAAGACAACAAAGGGGTGGAAAGCTCTCGGCCTGCACAAACCAGCGGCTTCACACGAAGCTGCGGCGAGGCAAAAAAAAAAAACACTGCGAAGAAAATGTATTTCAAAAAATAAGTCACATCTGTGCAATTATAGCACAAATAAAAGCCGGAGAAAAGCGTCTGTGCCTTTGTTAAACCCTCTTTCACCAAGCTCCGGGGGTGAGGTGGTCTCTCTGGGGTCCGCAGGAGGGCGGCTCCGCTCGGTGCCACAGCGGTGTCTGCTCCTGGCAGGACCCTCCCGGACCTCCGTCTCCAAGCAGACACACACCCACCCCTGTTCTCTCTCTAGCAGCCCCACACGGTGGACGTTTGGGAACAAAATGTAACGCGCCTTGTCAAGACCCTCCCCATCCAATTATCTGGTTCCCACCTGCCGCCTTTGGTCGCACTTACCGCGTGTTTCATCCTCGGGGCTCCGCTCGGGGTTAGACTGGGATAACTCCGCTGTTTCTAAAACCTTCTCGTGCTTAGTGAAGCCGGAGGGTAGAGAGAGGGTGGAGGGTGGAGCAGCAGCAGCCGAGCAGAGCGGTGCTGCCTTCAAGGAGCGTCGGAACGGAAAATGATTATCACTTGACAAAGGGCGCTGATATGTTATGGACACGGTCGGACAGAAAGTAGCCTAAATTTACTTTAGAACTGGGTGTAGGCTATGTTCGTTTTCATTAGGATATCTGTATTGTAATGTTTTTGTTTTTATTCCTTTTGGAAACTCTTTAAAAACTTTTGCTTCTTCAGTTACAAATGTTGCACAAAGGCTTAATCAGCTTTGAGTGAAATTCATTCTCTTTTGTGTAAAACCTCCAACTCCTCCGTCAATCTGTGCTTGTATGGAGAGCCAGAATAAATGGCCCATAGCTAATCCCATTTTCACATCATTTGTGGAAGGCCTGACGTTTAGATAGTTTAGATCTATGTGTAAATTAACATTGTTGCATTGAACTAAGTCCTGTGGTTTTGTTCTGGCTTTGCTCTTACATGAAAAAACTATGGGCAGACCTTAGCAAATTTATTATTGACTCTCTTACTATACATTTTATTTTACTTTGGGAAAATGTTGTTTTTGGTTTCCATAATTACCCTAAGAAAAAAGGAAAATGTTACTTTTTAATAAATCTGTTTTTATTTCTTGCAAAATGTCATAGTCATAAAAGTAACATTTCCAAGTAAACCCATTGCTTTTGTGTTTTTCAAAAAGAAATGGAACTTCTGAACCAAATCAGCAAATGAAAAAGCTATTAAAACCATAGACTTTTGTAATACGTAGCCTATAACCTTGTATAATGAACATCACCCACATGTTCTCTGTATTTTCCTTGTATACTGTTCCCTGTATACTATTTGTATTTATGTCAACTCCTTTTAAATGAAGCTGTTGAGAAGGAAAAAAAAGTCCTGTGGTTAGCCAATTAAAGTGTAAGCACATTATCAATGAAGGGGGAAAAAATCAGGCAGCAATCAAACACTGATGTTCCTTACTGTTTGATAGGCCAGGCCACATTTTTTTAAAGCCTAAAGGACCTATCCGTTATTTACGGTATTTTGGTCACTGTATCTTCTATATGCAATCCTCTAAATATTGCTGCTTAATGTGGACACACGTGTTATTAGCTTCTGAGACTACTTTAAAGGTCATCTGTAACATTTACCTTGAGTTGTAGATTCTCACAGGTGCGTCTTCACTCGGTTCAGCAATGAGCCTTGAGCCTTTTGTTTGTGTGCCATTGTAGTTGGATAAATTAAAGACACATATGACTCGGCCTTCACTCCTCCTCAGCTCCACCCTCTCGTCCCAATTTTTTTCTGGCCCTTTGGCAGCCAGCAGGTCCTGCATATTGACTCCAATGGGAGAAATGAACATGAACCGGATTATGGTCGATTCTTTCGACCCATAGTCACCAAAATGACTAATGGACTCATTTTTCACAAGCCACATTATCTTCTGAACATTTTGACTCAAAAATGGCCAATTTCCAGACAGACAAATCAGGAGAAGACAAACTTTGTTAAAATGGCCCTTCACAAACCAATGGAGGGTTGCCAATGATCCTTCTCTCATGTCTATTTTGCAACCATTGGAGCAGCGTTGCCAGCCTCCTGCTGTCATCTCCTATGCATGTACATTATTGAATGCATTATGTTTCTTTCTGTTAAATGGCTAATATAACTACTCAATCAAACAGTCATTTAAATAAATAACTGTCAAAGTTTAATAACACTAAGCCTACTTGGGACATCCTCAGTGGAGCTCAGTGGTGGATTGGGGTTGTCTGCACCTCTTCACTGATGGGGGTGTTCTTTGGAAACCACAGGGCAGAGTTTAATGACTAATTCACCTGCAGGCATTGTTGAATGCCAAGTGGCATTTATTGAGAGCTGTTCACTGAACCCGGTTCTAAATGTCACCAGCCGTTCATTGGAAACAGGCGTTGCCATTATGCAGTTTACATTTACATTATGTCAAACGCCATACAAATTAGATGAGCGATATTATACCCTAGCTTATATAAGTGACACAATGACAGCATATGTGACTATTTTTGTGATGTGTTTGAAATACTTTCAGATATTTCTTCTGTAAAGGCTTGTTCATTGCTTGTTGTGCTGTTGTTGTCTCTTTTTAGATAGGACCGCCGTATTATTGCAGTTTATTTTTCATTATTATAAATTGTGCTTTAGTGTTATTTTGTCTAATGGACTCAGTTAAATACTTTTTATACATGTTTAACTAATACCCTGCATGGCAGGAAGGTTGATTTGCCATTGGATGCCCAACACAGTCACTGAGATGACCAGACTGTGTCTAGTAGCAGTTGTCTAACTATTATTGCCCTGCCCACCTGCAAAGAGGAGGTGTAGAACTGCCCTGTTGAAACCAGTTTGGCAGCTTTATTGTCAGAGACACACTGCTGTAGACCTCAGAGCTATGGAGCGGCCGTTTTGTCACACCTTCAATTGTGAAACATAGCAGGGGCAGATGAAATTTCATGCATTTTCTTCCAGAGAAACTTTCTAATAACTGCGTCAGGGTGAGTAATTGAAAACACACACTGCAGTTCAAGAAAACATTGTAATCAGTTACACCGAAGCGCCGTGAAAACAGCAGGAACAGTTTATAATAATCAAGACAGGAAGGGACTAGTTGAAAGATGTGAAATTATACATACAAAAACATTGTGTTTCTAAGGCTTATATCAATGCAACAGTCTCACAATACATAAAGAAGATCCTATGTACATCCAGCCATCAGGCTTTATAATTCTTATGCAAACAGCAGATGAGCTGACTGAATGAAGTAGCTTTGCAACAACTGCAGTGTCGCCTCTTTATTTTATTAACAGGTTCTTGAAGCAGCTAAACTTCACTGCTGCAGTTGTTTTGGAATCAAGGATCATGACTTCATCAGCAGATCATTTAATCTACATTACCTCATATTCATGACTATTGTAATGCAAGTAAACTGTGCAACTGCGCTCTGATGTCCATACATACTTTATCCTGTAGGACAGAAAGTCTGTTTACATACAATTTACTTATATAATCATGTTTATCTATGAAGGAAACTCCTCAGTTTCCAGCTTGAATGTTAGCGTGACGCTGCTGCTGCAGACAAACCTCCTGCTAGAGTGCAAATGGGGTGAGTGGGTGTGGGAGGGGCCATGTCCACACATGTCTTCAATTGTGTAACATCATACCGACTAAATGTCAAGCATCTTTTCGTTTTTTGTCTGTTTGACTCTACACTGTGTCTACCAGCAATGGTGTGAAGGTGTATATGCGGAAACTATAAGATAATGTACACAGAAGATAAAGATACTGTATGAATTTGTGACTGATGTTGCAGCTTATGTAAGATCGGATCAAAATCATATCAGTCTAATAGTTCAACAATAGTAACAGTAACAGTATTATTTATAAGCAGAGAAATACTAGTTTTATTTCAGTTTAGACTATTAAGTCATGGTTTCACATTTAAGTCCCTCAAAAGATCTGAGCATGGAGTGTCGTCCACAACAGGAAACCAAAACCACAAATGACTGAGAGAAGAAATCTGTGTTGTGAGATCTCACGAGAGTTTGTTCCATCATCTGTCTGAAAAATGTCATGTTAACATTTCAACACTGTGAAGATCTGTAGCTTGTGAAAAATGGATCTAGCATTTATTTCATTGAGATTCACTTCACGTTCATTTCTCCTGTTGGAGTGAACAGAGTCAGACCGATAGTTGCCTGAAGGGAGGGGAGGTGGAGAAACCCACGTGACACAAAGGCGCAGGAAATAACTGGAAGTGGACGGTCTCCTTTCTCGGTTGTCTCTGTTTATAATCAATTTGGACACATGCATATGGGACCTTAAAGTAAACGTAAAAAAGAAATAAAGTGAACAAATTACAAATTGTTGTAGATTTTTTTATGCATCTGCATAAACTGTGTCAGAACTAATGAGGAACACATGTTGAGTAGCCTATTAGTATTCTGGCTGTATGAACTCAGTACTCTGTTTTTCGTTGTGGCATGAGTGAAGTGTTTATTTCAGTAATTAGCCTACATGTTGTGCAGCAGAGGGCAGCACAGAGCTGCCAAAACAAAAAGTCAGCCGTTTTGTGAAGAGGTCACATACAGTTTTTTTTTTTCTCCAACAAAGATCTATTGGCATCATGAAATGAAAGTTGATCAGCTGTCCAGTATGATAATCAGCCTTTAAACTGTATACATCTGTGGACTGGTGAAGCCATCCAGGTCCTGCTGAACCATAACAACACACTATACAAGCTGTGGGTGAAAAAGAGTCACCACGCTCAGGATCTTGAGGTCAATGTCTCTTTATTCAAGTTGTGCACAGAATCTCCCACAGTAGAGTCGAACAGAAAAAGTTATCAGTATTTAAACACATTGCAGAGTACTGTACTGCCTAGCAACGGCTATGTTATCTCTTACATTGCAAGGAAGATGTTTTAGAAACTTTGCCTCTTTTAGCCGTTTGCACAAGCGCTGACTGGCTGACTGACTGTAGAAACTGTAGGATATAAAGATTGTATATTGTGATGTGCAAAAATATTATTATTGATATGATTATTGTGTTTTCAATTTGGAATACAGGAACCAGCTGAAGGCTCTGGAAAGATTAAGCGAAAGTGCACACAGAGAAATTAAAACTGGTGGGGCGCTGTGACCACTGACACTGTCAATTATAGCTCAGCCGTGGAGCCGAACTAGCCTAGAGGCTAGTCTGGCTTAGAGGGAGTGGATGATATTGGAGAAGGAGAATGGGCTGAACTTGTATCCGGTCCCACTGTAGAACTTACTCTGAAACTCAACCCTGAAGAAACACATGGAGACAGAGCTCAGAACAGTGGAGGATCAGAGAAAGGTTTGTCAGAAAGGATGTAATGTTATGATACGTGTGTGTGTGTCTTACCAGTGCAGGCGGAGGGCATGTAGGAACGCTGACATCCCCTCCATCACCAGGAGGATGGAAACAGTGAGTGTAGCAAAGAAGCAGAATATGACAACCAGAACTACAGATCCCAGCATCCCTCGCCAAGAAAGGGAAACACGCAGTACCATCATCCACAGCAAATCTGACAGCTCTGGCGGGGAAGCACAACACGCACACACACACACACCAGGTGCCCTTTACAATACAACT
The DNA here is from genome assembly GCF_045865225.1 of Trachurus japonicus. NCBI lineage: Eukaryota > Metazoa > Chordata > Actinopteri > Carangiformes > Carangidae > Trachurus > Trachurus japonicus. Next base: position 20,784,633 of record NC_140907.1, read on the forward strand.
GAAAGAAATATCTTTTGGATCAGTGGTTGAGTTAATTGAATGTGTCACGTGTGTGTGTGCGTGCATGCGTGTGTTTTGAGTTTACTTACGTGCATGTGCAAGGCTGAGGGCCCACAGTCTGAGGTAGGAGGCCGTGTTGGAGATGCACCCCAGACAGTACTCTATGGTGTGAATGCTCTGGTTCATTAACACCTCAACTGCATCAAACTCCTGCAGCAACAAAAAGACGATTGACAGGTTCAAAAGCAGATTCATATACGAGCTAGATGACACAACGTGGTGAGTGCAGCGGTGAGAGCCTCAAATCAATAAGAGCTGTTAGTTCAGACACGCTCGGACTTTCCCAGACCTCAGACCTCTGCTATGGTGTGAGGACAGATCATTGACTTCCCAACAGCGACTGAGTCCACATCTGAATCTGAATCTGAATCTGAATCTGAATCTATTTTCCTCACCTTCTCCTCCTCCTCCTCTTCCTCCTCCTCCCTACTGCCTCCCTCCAGGTCTCCCATCAGGGCGTTGATAGAACTGGTGTCCGTCACTGTTGACTGCTTTCTTTCCTGACACACACACACACACACACACACACACACACACACACATACGTGTTTTCAGGACATATCGGGACATATGACAAAAATGTGAAAAATGGGAACATGCCTTTCCCAAGGTCCTAGAGGCTGGGGAATCAAAGTGTTTCTTCCCCATGCTTCCAGGAATATGCCCATCTGTTGAGATTTTGGCTAGGGCTATCTTTTGGTCAAACCTGATTTTAATGCTACTTGTGAGGACATTGTCAGGTTTATATGACTTATGGGTGCAATAACATCACACACTGATATGTCATGTTTAGGTGAATTGTGAGACCCATGGATACACACAAAAGTTTCATGTTTACATGACTTATAAAGACCAGGAAAGGGTAGGTCTATTTTCAGTGTTTTTTAAATGCTTTTACTGTGATTGTATGCGCCTGTAAAGCACTTTGAGTTGCCCTGTGTCTGAATTGTGCTATACAAATAAACTTGCCTTGCCTTGCCTTTCACCTTGACTCCTGTTGCATATGTTTGAAATACCTTTATAATAGACATAGGTGTACAATAGTCATGCTCATCAGTCAGGTAACCTCTGACAGAAATGTCAGATATTCACATGTTAATACAACACAGTAAAACTGAGCTTTGTAGAGACTTAAAAAGAGACATAGCTAAAAAATGTGGTCAGTCTACTTTTTAAGTCTTATTATTGTATTGCATTTATGAATTTTGTAGTAAATGTTCATGTGAATAAAAACATGGAACACTTTCTGCCATTCATTCGTTTTTAATTGCTGGCAAAATATGTAAATTGAAACAGAACAGACCACAGAAAATAAAGAAATCTTGCCTCCTTCCCTCCACGGAATAAGGCAGTGCAGTAGACGAGGCATGTTTGAACTGGACCAGTTTTGTATCTTTCTATAAAAAAGACCACAGTAAACCCTCTATTGAAGCATACAGCTTCTATGAAACAGTATATTCTGCTAACCTTTCTAAATAAAGTCGGAATTTACATAGCTCCCATTCCAGTGAATTGTGTAATACTTCAAAAACCAGATTCAACAACTTATGGGTAAGAACAACGCAATGCTGAAAACTTACGAGATAACTGTGGAAGTAACAATCCCTTTAAGT